>NC_091997.1:86565051-86908997 GCF_044704955.1 Pristiophorus japonicus
CAGTGTGTGTGTATGTGTGTGTGATTGTGTGTGTATGTGTGAGTGAGTGTGTGTGTGTGTGAGTGTGCATCAGTTTGTGTGTGTGTGTGGGTGAATGAGTGTGTGTGTGTTAGAGTGAGTGTGTGTGTGGGTGTGTGTATGTTAGTGTTCATTAGTGTGTGAGTGTATGTATGTGAGTGTGTGTGTGTGTGTATGTGAGTGTGTGTGTGATTGTGTGTGTGTCAGGATGTGTGTGAGTGTGAGTATGTGTGTGAGTGTGTGTGAGTGTGTGTCAGTGTGTGTCTCAGTGTGTGAGAGTGTGTGTGCATGAGTGTGTGTTTTTGTGTGTGTGTATGTGTGAGCGTGTGTGTCAGTGTGTGTCTCAGTGTGTGAGTGTGTGTGTGAGTGTGTCAGTGTGTGCGAGTGCGTGTGTGTGTATGTCAGTGTGTGTGTGTCAGTGCGTGTTAGTGTGTGTGTGTGAGTGTATGTGTGAGTGTGTGCGCGTCAGTGCGTGTGTGTGAGTGTGTGTGTGTGTGAGTGTGTGTGTGAGTGTGTGTGTGTGAGTCAGTGTGTGTGTGAGTGTGTGTATGTGAGTGTGTGTGAGTGAGCATCAGTGTGTGTGTGAATATGTGTGTGTGAGAGAGTGTGTGTGTGAGTGTATGAGTGTGTGTACGTCAGTGTGCGCCAGTGTGTGAGTGTGTGTGTGTTTGTGTGAGAGTGTGTGAGTATGTGTGTGTCAGTTTGCGTCAGTGTGTCAGTGTGTGCGTGAGTGTGTGTTTGTGTATCAGGATGTATGCGTGAGTGTGTGTGAGTGTGTGTGTGAGTGAGTGAGTGTGTGTGTGAGTGTGTGTGCGTGAGTGTGTGTTTGTTTGTGTGAGTGTGAGCATGTGTGTCAGTGTGTGTGCGTGTGTGTGTGAATGTGTGTGTGTGTATGTCAGTGTGTATAGTGTGTGTGTGTGTTGAGTGTGTGTGTGAGTGTGTGTGAATGTGTGTGTATCAGGATGTATGCAAGAGTGTGTGAGCGTGTGTGTCAGTGTGTGTGTGTGTGTGGATGTGTGTGTGTGTGTCAGTCTGTGTGAGTGTGATTGTGTGTGTGTGAGTGTGTGTCAGTATGTGTGTGTGTGTGTGTGCATGTGTGTGTGTGTGTGTGTGTGAGTGTGTGTATGTCAGGTGTGTGTGAATGTGTGTGTGTATCAGGATGTATGCATGAGTGTGTATGAGTGTGTGTGTGTGAGCATGTGTGTGAATGTGTGTGAGTGTGTGTGAGTATGTGTGTGCATGTGTGTGTGTGTCAGTGAGTGTGAGTGTGTGTGAGTGTGTGTTTCAGTGTGTGTGTCAGCGTGTGTGAGTGTGTGTGTGTATCAGTGCGTGTGTCGGTGTGTGTGAGTGTGTGTGAGTGTGTGTGTCAGTGTTTGTGTGTGTGAGTGTGTGTGTGTGTGAGTGTGTGTCAGAGTGCGTGAGTGTGTGTGTGTGTGTGCATGAGTATGTGTGAGTGTGTGTGTGTCAGTGTGAGTGTGTGTGAGTGTGTGTGTGTGTCAGTGTGCGTGAGTGTGTGTGAGTGTGTGTGAGTGTGTGTGTGAGTATGTGTGAGTGTGTGTCAGTGTGAGTGTGTGTGAGTGTGTGTGTGAGTGTGTGTGTGTGTGTCAGTGTGTGTGTGAGTGTGTGTGAGTGTGAGTATGAGTGTGAGTGTGTGGGTGTGTGTGAGTGTGTGTGTCAGTGTGTGTGTGTGAGTGTGTGTGAGTGAGTGTGTCAGTGTGTGTCAGTGTGTGTGTGTGTGTGTGTCAGTGTGTGTGTGTGTGTGTCAGTGTGTGTGTGTGCATCAGTGTATGTGTATCAGTGTGTGTGTCAGTGTGTGTGTGTGTGTCAGTGTGTGTATCAGTGTGTGTGTGTGTATCAGTGTGTGTGTCAGTGTGTGTGTGTGTCAGTGTGTGTGTGTCAGTGTGTGTGTTTATCAGTGTGTGTGGGTATCAGTGTGTGATTGTGTATCAGTGTGTGTGTCAGTGTGTGTGTGTATCAGTGTGTGTGAGTGTGTATCAGTGTGTGGGTATCAGTGTGTGAGTGTGTGTGTGTGTGTGTGTCAGTGTGTGTGTGTGTGTCAGTGTGTGTGGGTATCAGTGTGTGACTGTGTATCAGTGTGTGGGTATCAGTGAGTGTGTGTGTATCAGTGTGTGAGTGTGTGTGTGTGTCAGTGTGTGTGTGTGTGTCAGTGTGTGAGTGTGTATCAATGTGTGGGTATCAGTGTGTGAGTGTGTGTCAGTCACAGCTGCTCAGAACCCTCACCCCAGCTTCATGACAGGTTATTAATTTGATTAAAAAATCCCCGCAGTTGCACCGTGTAGAAGTTGCTAACCCATAGTTAGAAAACATAATGAGATATGAGATATAAACAGTGTCACTTAAACCCGCGACATTGCAGTGCGTGTAAACTGGGAGCTGTATGTGAAAGTGGTGGTCCTGTGATTGAGATATCCCCCAATAGAATATCACTCCTGGCCTGTACCGCCCAGAACCATTCACACTGTCAACTGGCGGTAACTGTGAAGCAGCCAAGCTGTTAAAATCAATACGGCTGGAGAGTCGAAGTTGTAGAGACACTTGTGTGTGAGTGTGAGTGTGAGTGTGTGGGTGTGTGTGAGTGTGCGTGTCAGTGTGTGTGTGGGTGTGTGTGTGAGTGTGTATGTTTGTGTGTCGGTGTGTGTGTCAGTGTGAGTGTGAGTGTGTGTGTCAGTGTGTGTGTGTGAGTGTGTGTGAGTGAGTGTGTCAGTGTGTGTCAGTGTGCGTGTGAGTGTGTGTGTGGGTGTGTGTGTGAGTGTGTATGTTTGTGTGTCGGTGTGTGTGTCAGTGTGAGTGTGAGTGTGTGTGTCAGTGTGAGTGTGTGTGAATGTGTGTGTCAGTGTGAGTGTGAGTGTGTGTGTCAGTGTGTGTCAGTGTGAGTGTGAGTGTGTGTGTGGGTGTGTGTGTGAGTGTGTATGTCTGTGTGTCGGTGTGTGTGTCAGTGTGAGTGTGAGTGTGTGTGTCAGTGTGAGTGTGTGTGAATGTGTGTGTCAGTGTGAGTGTGAGTGTGTGTGTGTGAGTGTGTGTGTGTGAGTGTGTGTGTGAGTGTGTGTGAGTGAGTGTGTCAGTGTGTGTGAGTGAGTGTGTCAGTGTGTACACGGAGGAGCGGGAAGGTCGGGGCGGATGAGCGGCGAGTGATCATGGTGGAGGCGCGATTAGGGATTGTGGCTGAGATTTGTCGAATGATCGTGGCGGAGGTTCGCCGAATGTTTGATGTGGAGGTGCGGTGGGAGATCGTGGCGGAGGTGCGACAGATGAGGGTACGGGGCCCAGAAGAGGCGAGGTCTCAGGGGCAGCACGGGTCAGCCCACACTGCGATATGTGTGCACACTAGGGCCGTGATGCAGAGCTGGTCTCCAGTCGTCCTGGTTAAGCCTTGCCACTGGACCAAGCTCTGTCAAGCCCGTGTGGTGGCTGGTGTGCAACGGCCACCTCACGTTAAAAAAATTCACGCACAGGCATCTTCCACCCCCTCAACTGGAGTTCAGGACTGGAACATCGGGTCCTTCATTGAAACATCTCTGAACTCATGTGGAAGCAAGTCATCCTCCTTCGGGGGACCGTCTATGATGATGATGATGTGTCAAGTACGTGTGTGCGTGTGTGTATCAGTGTGTGTGTGTGTGTCTGTATATCAGTGTGTGTGTATATTAGTGTGTGTGCGTCAGTGTGTGTATCAGTGTGTGTGTGTATCAGTGTGTGTGTGTATCAGTGTATGTGTATCTGTGTATGTGTATATCAGTGTATGTGTGTATCAGTGTGTGTGTCAGTGTGTGTGTGTATCTGTGTGTGTGTATATCAGTGTGTGTGTGTGTATCAGTGTGTGTGTATCAGTGTGTGTGTATATCAGTGTGTGTGTGTGTCAGTGTGTGTGTGTATCAGTGTGTGTATATCAGTGTGTGTGTGTGTATCAGTGTGTGTGTATATCAGTGTGTGTGTGTGTATCAGTGTGTGTGTGTCAGTGTGTGTATCAGTGTGTGTGTCAGTGTGTGTGTGTATCTGTGTGTATGTGTATATCAGTGTGTGTGTATATCAGTGTGTGTGTATCAGTGTGTGTGTGTATCTGTGTGTGTGTATCAGTGTGTATATCAGTGTGTGTGTGTATCAGTGTGTGTGTATCAGTGTGTATGTGTGTCAGTGTGTCAGTGTGTGTGTGTCAGTGTGTGTGTGTATCAGTGTGTGTGTGTCAGTATGTGTGTATGTGTCAGTGTGTGTGTGTGTGTGTCAGTGTGTGTGTGTGTGTCAGTGTGTGTGTGTGTGCATCAGTGTATGTGTATCAGTGTGTGTGTCAGTGTGTGTGTGTGTGTCAGTGTGTGTATCAGTGTGTGTGTATGTATCAGTGTGTGTGTCAGTGTGTGTGTGTATCAGTGTGTGTGTGTCAGTGTGTGTGTTTATCAGTGTGTGTGGTATCAGTGTGTGAGTGTGTATCAGTGTGTGTGTCAGTGTGTGTGTGTATCAGTGTGTGTGAGTGTGTATCAGTGTGTGGGTATCAGTGTGTGAGTGTGTCAGTGTGTGTGTGTGTGTCAGTGTGTGTGGGTATCAGTGTGTGAGTGTGTCAGTGTGTGTGTGTGTGTGTCAGTGTGTGACTGTGTATCAGTGTGTGGGTATCAGTGTGTGAGTGTGTATCAGTGTGTGGGTATCAGTGTGTGAGTGTGTGTCAGTCACAGCTGCTCAGAACCCTCACCCCAGCTTCATGACAGGTTATTAATTTGATTAAAAAATCCCCGCAGTTGCACCGTGTAGAAGTTGCTAACCCATAGTTAGAAAACATAATGAGATATGAGATATAAACAGTGTCACTTAAACCCGCGACATTGCAGTGCGTGTAAACTGGGAGCTGTATGTGAAAGTGGTGGTCCTGTGATTGAGATATCCCCCAATAGAATATCACTCCTGGCCTGTACCGCCCAGAACCATTCACACTGTCAACTGGCGGTAACTGTGAAGCAGCCAAGCTGTTAAAATCAATACGGCTGGAGAGTCGAAGTTGTAGAGACACTTGTGTACAATGTGAATCCACACACACACACACAGGCTGTTCCACCCTGGGCTGCACAGCTCAGACTGGAAGCAATGTGACTGGGGCAGTGTACAATGTCCGCTGATGAGCCGTCACAAACCGGCCTGTATTTAGAGTAATGGGCTTCATTCATTATTACCTCGGCTGATTTCCATTTACATTTAGCTCCCAACAATTAACTTGAGCAGTTGTGAAGGTGATGGAATGGGCCCGAACGCCCAGAGGTCACCAGTGCGGAATTAAATAATCTGATCAGCAGCTTGCTGGGCTACCCGGCAGGGAGACAGAGGAACAGCCAGTTAACCATCAATTACACGCGGTACCCAGTACTGACGGCGGGTGTGGGCATGCTTTCGTTCCCAAATCTCTGCTCCGGTTTGTCAGATGGACAAGTTCCCTCGCCCTCAGTCCCAGCCTGCAGCTCGTGTCCAAATACCTTCTTATTAACCCTGTGAGGACCGAGCCTGACTTTTTGTGCCTGAAATCCAACACTGTTCAGGGCAGCATTCTGAGTGAGTTGGCCCTCTCTCCCTCCTTCGCTGCCTCCCTCCCTCCCTCCATTCTTCACTCACTCCTTCCTTTCCTCCCTCCTTCCCTGCCTCACTCCCTCTCTACCTCCCTCCCTCCCCCCTTCCCTGCCTCACTCCCTCTCTCCATCCCTCCCTCCTTCCTTGCCTCCCTCCCTGCTTCCCTCCCTCTCTCTCCATCCCTCCCTCCCTCTCTCCATCCCTCGTTCCCTGTCTCCCTCCCTCCATCCTTCCCTCCCTCCATCCTTCCCTCCCCCTTCCCTGCCTCACTCCCTCTCTCCATCCCTCTCGCCTTCCTTGCCTCCCTCTCGACATCCCTCTCTCCCTCTCTACATCCCACCCTCCTTCTCTACATCCCTCCCTCCCTCTCTCCATCACTCCTTCCCTGCCTCTTGCCCTCTCTCCATCCCTCCTTCCCTCACTCCTTCCCCACCTCCCTCCCTCTTTCTCTGCCTCCCTCTCTACCTCTCTCCCCTTCACTCCCTCTCTCTCTCCCACTCCCTCCCTCCGAATTACAAAATGATCTCTTGTTCTGTATGTTTTTCGAATTCTGTATCGTGGGGTCGGCACAGAAGGAGGCCATTCGGCCCATCATGCCTGTGCCGGCTCTTTGGTCGAGCGATCCAATTAGTCCCACTCCCCGCTCTTTCCCCAGAGCTCTGTCATTTTTTTCCCTTCAAGTATATTTGCTTCATATTTACCTGCTTCCTGCAAGATGTAACCTAAAAATCTTAAAAATGCAATAGTCATCGAATCATAGAAATTTACAGCATGGAAGGAAGCCATTTCGGCCCATCGTGTCCGTGCCGGCCGACAAAGAGCTATTCAGCCAATCTCACCTTCCAGCTCTCAGTCCGTAGCCCTGTAGGTTACGGCACTTCAAGTGCACATCCAAGTACTTTTTAAATGTGGTGAGGGTTTCTGCCTCTACCACCCTTTCAGGCAGTGAGTTCCAGATCTCTGCCTTCTGGGTGAGGAAATTTCCCCTCAAATCCCCTCTAAACCTCCCCCCAATTACTTTAAATCTATGCCCCCTGGTTGTTGACCCCTCTGCCAAGGAAAACGGGTCCTTCCTATCCACTCTATCCAGGCCCCTCATAATTTTATACACCTCAATCAGGTCTCCCCTCAGCCTCCTCTGCTCCAAAGAAAATGGACCCAGCATCTCCAATCTTTCCTCATCGCTAAAATTCTCCAGTCCAGGCAACATTCTTATAAATCTTGTAAAATGATCCTTCTTACAGAATTCCAATACAACAGAAATGTAATCATCGTTCCGTTGACTGGACCTCCCCGGTGTTGGTCCTAATCCTGTTGAGGTGCAACCCATCCATCTTGTACGGGTCCGTCCTGCCCCTGAACCAGTCTCAATGCCCCAGGAATCTGAAGCTGTCCCTCCTGCACCATTTCTCCAGCCACGCCTTAACCGATCTTACCTTGCTGCTTCTACACTCAGCAGTGCTTGGCACTGGGGGTAACCCAAAGATTACTACCTTTGAGGTCCTGCTATTTAACGTCCTCCATAGCTCCTGTAACTCTGACTGCAGGACTTCAATCCTTTTCCTCCCTGTGTCCTTGGTTCCCATATGGACCATGACTTCTGGCTTCCCACCCCACACCCGGCCCACGTGGAAGAGAGAGCAAGAGATAGTGAGCGAGAGAGACAGAGAGAGACAGCCAGAGAGACAGAGAGCGATAGAGAGAGAGAGAGAGAGAGCAAGACAGACAGACAGACAGAGAACGGGAGAGACTGAGGGATTGAGAGAGCGAGAGAGAGAAACAGAGAGAGAGAAAAACAGAGCGAGAGAAACAGAGAGCGATAGAGACAGAGTCAGAGAGAGACAGAGACAATTAGAGAGACTGAGATAGACAGAGAGCAAGAGAGAGAAATAGAGATAGAGAGAGACAGAACAAGAGAGAGAGAGACTGAGACAGAGAGAAAGAGTGAGAGACAGATAGGCAGAGAGAGAGAGACAGAGACCGAGAGCAAGAGAAAGTGAGAGACAGATAAAGAGAGACAGAGAGAGAGCAAGAGAGAGAGAGAGAGAGAGACAGAGACAAAGAGAGACAGAGAAAGTGAGAGATAGATAGACAGAGACAGATTCAGAGAGACAGATAGACAGAGTGAGACAGAGACAGAGAGACAGATATACAGAGACAGAGACAGAGACATAGAGCAGGGATGGCCTTTGGGCCCTTGAAGGGTTGATTCTGACTTTTGCTGTGTTTTAATTAGATTTTTTTCTGCTCTGGTCGATTTGTATATGAGATAATTGAGTCCAGTCACATAAAGTAAATTACCCCGTGTTTCCAAAGGATTGAATATTATTGGGTCTGGAAAAATCAGGGCAAATGATGCAGCTTAAAGGAATATTCTTCTGCCTCACAAACCCGAATTTGAAAATCTGGAAAGCCAGCTGATGATTTTCCTGAAATGTCGGCCCGACTGGTGCAAGAGCTTTATACACAGCTGTGACCAACCCTTGGCTGGGCTGGTCCCAGAATCTGTCCGCACCAGCCATATAATCTGCCTTTACAAAGTGCGCCCCCTCCCAGTCATGAATCTGTCACATCCTCTTTGACTGAAGTAGCCTTATCCCGAAGCATAAGACTGGTTTTTATTTGTTCCTGGGATATAGGCGTCGCTGGCCAGGCCAGCATTTATTGCCCATCCCTAATTGCCCTTGAGAAGGTGGAGGTGAGCCGCCTTCTTGAACCGCTGCAGTCTGTGTGGTGAAGGTGTTCCCACAGTGCTGTTCGGGAGGGAGTTCCAGGATTTTGACCCAGCGACGATGGGCAATAAATGCTGGTCTTGCCAGCGACAGCCACACCCCAGGAACGAATTTTTCAAAAGCGTGGCTGGAGAAATGGTGCAGGAGGGAGGGGCATCAGATTCCTGGGGCATTGGGAGCAGTTCAGGGGCAGGACGGATCTGTACAAGATGGACGGGTTGCAACTCAACAGGGCTGGGACCAACGTCCTCGCGGGAGGTCCAGTCAACGGAACGAAGATTGCATTAATGTCGGACTGGAATTGAGTAAGAAGGACCAAATGCCTTGTTACACTCTGGGGCTGATCTCTCCCCACTTACTGTTGCCATTTTAGGCCAGAGAGCCATGAAGCCAGGAGACAATCTGCATGCAGGTCTTGATTTAGACGCCAGTGCTACTCCTGGGAGTGGGAGTGGACTTGGGTAAATGGGACCAAATGTAATGGTTAAGGCCCCGTCTGCTCTCTCGGTGGATGTAAAAGATCCCATGGCACTACCATATCAGGGGAGTTATCCCTGGTGTCCTGGGGCCTATATTTCTCCCTCAATCAACATAACAAAAAAACAGATTATCTGGGCATTAGCACATTGCTGTTTGTGGGAGCTTGCTGTGCGCAAATTGGCTGCCGCGTTTCCCACATTGCAACAGTGACTGCACTCCAAAAGTACTTCATTGGCTGTAAAGCGCGGTGGTCGTGAAAGGAGCTATATATAAATGCGAGTCTTCTATTTTCTTTAACAAACAGCAGCCGGTGGTTGCACTTTAACAATAGCGTCCCAGATATGAAACACAATGAACAATTCATCTCGCCTGCGCCCTGGATCTCCTCCGGACAGGAGAGGATCAGACAATGCTGACACACCCTGCTAACTAAACACATATTGATATTGCGGGGCAAAACAGCACACTTTGCACGCCAGCCACTTGTGCTGGGGATGGTAGCTGCGATTCATCTTGCGGCGAGTGACAGGCGCGATTACAGTGTGGAGCTGATAGATTGGAAGGGTGAAGCTACCTCACCTCGGCGTACCGGGTCAATGGCAATGTTTGATGTCTCATTGAATTAGAATCACAGTGTGAAAGACAAAGCTCAAACTAATGGAAATGAGCTCGGACATGCAATAGTGCTGATTGGACCGGCATAATGAGAATAATATTATTCCCCGAGTTATTAAGCAGAGGAAAAATGAATGAGGTGCCGAGACTTGGAGCTGTGTTTCAGAATGCAGCCAGCGAAGTCACTGAGCTCAGCATTTTATTTGCTTACAGAATGCTAGGCTAAACACTTTGCAATGAATTCTTCATGTCCTCGATTCATCCAATTGCAGTGATGATAATGAATGGTATAAAATATACTCCAGCTGACCAGTAATGAGAGTTTTTCTTGCTTGGCCTACATAGACTCATTCCCCCCCCCCCCCACACACACACGCCCCCTTCAAAGCTCCTTAACAATCTGAAAGATTTACTTATCTGAAAGCTTTAATGGGTTAGTTAGAGACAGTGCAACATGCCATCTTCCTCAGCGGGGTCATTCCACACAATAAAACGTCTGGGGCTCAAGCTGTGGCCCAGAGAGTGGCTGCCGGTTGAACGTGGACTGGCGGGGGTCTGGGGACACGCGATATTGGTGCTGGGCCCTTGTTATCGCGAGTCCGGAGTGCAGTCAGTATTACCCGCGCTACTTATTGGCCGCATGCCTGTTTGGGGGTTGGGGGGGAGGGGGCGGGGGTGGGGGCAGGGGGATGGGTGCCAAAAATCGGGCCTCTCCACCACCACTTAAAGGCAGACTGCACTTCTTAAAGGGGAGGTGCATCGGCAGGCTGGGGCCATTAGAGGGAGCAACGTGTGGCAGCCCGGCCCCAAAATCGTCGCGGTCCCGGCCTGCAAGACCATCAGCAGGTCGGAGCCATTAGAGGGAGCAGTGTGCGGAGGCATAGCACTGCAGGGAGCAGCGCGTGCTGCTGCAGGAGGGTGACGGCTGACTGCAGTGCGGGCAGGTACAGCAGGAGCTGCGAGGTTGGGGCGAAGGAGAGGCGAGAGTTTGTAGAGGGATGTGATCGGGGCCCAGGTGAGGCGTGAGTTCGGGGCTCAGAAGAGGCAAAGGCCCAGGGGCAGCACGGGCCAGCCCATACTGCAATATGTGCGCACTTGGTCCGTGCAGCAGAGCTGGTCTCCAGTTAGTCTTGGTTAACCCTTGCCACTGGACCAAGACCTAGCTCTGTCAAGCCCGTGTGGTGGCTGGTGTGCAACGGTCACCCCACGTTAAAATAATCCACGCACAGGCATCTTCCACCCTTCAGGATGTAGTTCGGGATCCGGAATATTAGGTCCTTCATTGAAACACCTGCAAATTCATCCTTTTTCAGTGTGGAAGCAAGTCATCCTCGATACGAGGGACTGCCTATGAGGATGATGCTCTCTGGCTGCAGACAACAGGGGGACTTCCTAGATTGACGAAAATAGCTGGAAGAAGGTGAGACCGGGCACTCAGGTTCACTGAAGCGGTGTCAGAAGCCCTGGTTCAGGTGGTGGTCAGGAGGAGGGGGATCCTATTTAGACCCCCCAGGGGTGTGACAGGAAGCTTTCCAGGCAACACCTCCACCATCAGTAGGTAGAAGTCACTGAGGTCAATGCCAGGAGCTCAGCTCTCAGGACAGGGCTGCAATGGTAGAAACAATTTAATGACCTCACCAGAGCTGTCAAGGTAAGAATCCTGCTTTCTTGCTCTCCACTTTCCTCCCCACTAGTCACACTGCTCCCCTCCCCCACACCCCCTCACTCCCCTACAATCACTGCACCTCCTTCAGCTCACACTCACACCTCCCCACACCTCACATCTGTCACACTGCGCACCACCTATTCTACCGTGACCGGCACATTCTCCAAACACCTCACAGACTGTCACTAGCACATTCCCTTCCCTCTAGCAGAAGTTTGCCCACAACTTGCGGCAGGCGCCTGCGCCGAGAGGAGGCTGAGCCGTCTGCTTCCCCTCGATGGTAACATGCTGGGCATCACGGACAGGGCGAGAGTCACAGCCGTGGCGAGTGGTGACACCGGCGGAGATGCGACGGAGGGTTTCTTCACACCTTACCTTCCTTTAGAGCGGACAGGCAAAGCCAGCCTTCACCCCCAGCGCGTTGGCGATGTGATGACAACTCACGGGGGCACAATATGGGGACAGGGTTGAGCCCCCGTGCGCGGAGTTCCTGATCTCAGCGGTTTGGCGGTGGGCGGAGTGAACAGTGCTCAGCTGCTTCGGCAAGGACTGCGGCAAGAGGCAAAGAGACTTTCTTGTGAGTCACAGTGAATCGCTGGGATTGGCAGTGTCGGTGGGGGGGGGGGGAGTGTCAGTGTGTGGCGGTGGGGGGTGTGTGGGGGGGGAGTGTCAGTGTGGGGGGGGAGGGGGAGTGTGTTGGGGGTGGGGGGAGTGTGTGGGGGCAGATTGTGTGGGGGGGGGGGGTGTGTGTGGGGGGGGGAGTGTGTGAGGGGGGAGTGTGTGGGGGGTGGAGTATGTGGAGGGTGGGGGGAGTGAGGGGGGGAGTGTGTGGGAGGTGGGGGGGGGAGTGTGTGGGGAGTGTGTGGGGGGTGGGGGGAGTGTGTGGGGGGGAGTGTGTGGGGGTGGGGGGGAGTGTGTGGGGGGGGGCAGAGTGTGGGGGGGAGTTTGTGGGGTGGAATATGTGGGGGGTGGGGGAGTGTGTGGGGGGGAGTGTGTGGGGGGTGGGGGGAGTGTGTGGGGGGTGGGGGGAGTGTGTGGGGGGAGTGTGTGGGGGTGCGTAGGGGGTGGGGGGAGTATGTGGGGGGAGTATGTGGGGTGTGGGGGGGTGTGTGTGGGGGGGAGTGTGTGAGGGGGGAGTGTGTGAGGGGGGAGTGCATGGGGGGGGAGTGTGTGAGGGGCGGAATGTGTGGGGTGGAGTGTGTGGGGGGTGGAGTGTGTGCGGGGGGGAGTGTGTGGGGGTTAGGGGGAGTGTGTGTGGGGATGTGTGTGTGTGGGGGGGGTGGGGGGAGTGTGTAGAGGGGGTGGGGGATGTGTGGGAGGGGAGTGCGAGGGAGGGGTGTGTGGAGGGTGGGGGGAATGTGTGGGGGGGTGGGCAGTATGTGGGATAGGAGTGTGTGGGGGGGGGAGTGTGTGGGGGGCAGGGGGAGTGTGTAAGGTGCGGGGGGGAGGGGAGTGTGTGGGGGGATGGGGGAGTGTGTGGGGAGCGGGGGGAGGGGGGAGTGTGTGGGGAGCGGGGGGAGTGTGTGGGGGGAGTGTGTCGGGGGGAGTGTGTGGGGGTCTGGGGGAGTGTGTGGGGTCGGGGGGAGTGAGTGGGGGCAGTGGGAGGGGGAATGAGTGGGGGTGGAATGTTTGTTGGGGGAGTGTGTGTGGGGGGGGGAGTGTGGGGGTCGGGGGGAGTGTGTGGGGGTTGGGGGGATGGGGGGAGTGTGTGGGGGTCGGGGGGAGTGTGTGGTGGGGCGGGGGGAGTGTGTGGGGGGGGGGAGTGTGTGGGGGGGAGTGTGTGAGGGCGGAGTGTGTGGGGGGGAGGGGGGAGTGTGTGGGGGGAGGGGGGAGTGAGTGGGGGCGGAATGTTTGTTGGGGGCAGTGTGTGGGGGTGGTTGGAGTGTGTGGGGGTTGTGGGGGAGGGGGAAGTGTGTGAGGGTTGGGGGGAGGGGGGAGTGTGTGGGGATCGGGGGAGGGGGGGTGTGTGGGAGGGCGGGGGGAGTGTGTGTGGGGATGTGTGTGTGTGGGAGAGTGGGGGGAGTGTGTGGGGGGAGGGGGAGTATGTGGGGGGGGAGTGTGTGGACGGTTGAGTATGTGGGGGTTCGGGGGAGTGTGTGGTGGGGGCGTGTGTGTGGGGGGCAGGGGGAGTGTGTGGGGGGGAGTGTGTCGGGGGGAGTGTGTGGGGGGGAGGGGGGAGTGTGTGGGGGGAGGGGGGAGTGAGTGGGGGCGGAATGTTTGTTTGGGGCAGTGTGTGGGGGTGGTTGGAGTGTGTGGGGGTTGGGGGGGAGGGGGAAGTGTGTGAGGGTTGGGGGGAGGGGGGAGTGTGTGGGGGTCGGGGGAGGGGGGGTGTGTGGGAGGGCGGGGGGAGTGTGTGTGGGGAGGGGGAGTGCGTGTGGGGGTGCGGGGAGAGTGTATGGGGAGGGAGTGTGTGGGGGTTGGGGGGGAGTGGGGGAGTGTGTGAGGGTTGAGGGGAGGGGGTGTGTGTGGGGGTCGGGGGAGGGGGTGTGTGGGGGGGGCGGGGGGAGTGTGTGTGGGGGGGTGGGGAGAGTGTGTGGGGAGGGAGTATGTGGGGGTCGGGGGGAAAGTATGGGGGGCGGGGGGAGTGTGTGAGGGTCGGGGAAGGGGGGGATGTGTGGGGGGGGCAGGGGGAGTGTGTGGGGGAGGGAGTGTGTGGGGGGGAGCATGTGGGGGGGGGAGTGTGTGTGGGGGGCAGGGGGCGGGGGGTGTTTGTGGGGGGGGAGTGTGTGGGGTCAGGGGGAGGGTGGAATGTGTGGGCGTCGGGAGGAGGGTGGAGTGTGTGGGGGTCGGGGGGCGGGGGGAGTGTGTGGGGGCAGGGACTGTGTGACAGGGTGGGAGTGTGTGGGGGGCGAGGGTGAGTCGCAGTGTGAGGCGGCTGCTGTATTTCACGGGGAGTATCAGTGCGTGAGGCCGGGGGTAGTCTAACTGCGGTTTCCGTTGCGCACTGGGGATGAGGAGCAAATCTTCTCCTGGTGATAAATTACTGACCTTTGATCCCGTGAACTGAAGTCACGCTGAAGGAGGATTTGAACCTCCCACCCGTGACTGTAATGAATTAGACCCTAAGTCCCAGCTCCTTCTGTCTTTACTCGCCCATGTGTTAGCCCACCCTTGCAGCTGGTTGTTTAATCCTGATGTTGACCCGCTGTGTATTGCCCGCAGAAGGTTGTGGGTTCAAGTCCCACTCCAGGGACTTGAGCACCTAAATCTGGGCTGACACTCCCAGTGCAGTGCTGCACTGTGGGAGATGCAGTCTTTCGGATGAGACATTAAACCAAGGCCCCGCCTTCCTTCTGAGGTGGGTGTGAAAAGGTTCCATGGCACTATTTCGAAGAAGAGCAGGGGAGTTATCCCCGGTGTCCTGGGACCAATATTTGTCTTTTAAACATCACTAAATCAGATGATCTGGTCATTATCACGTTGCAGTTTGTGGAACCTTGCTGTGCGCAAATTAGCTGCGGCGTTTCCTACATTACAACAGTGACTGCACTTCGGGAAGTACTTCATTGGCTGTATAGCGCTTTGGGACGTCCAGTGGCCGTGAAAGGCGGTATATAAATGACCCAGGTGAAAAATATCGGTGCTGAAAAAAGAAATGCTTTTCCAGTGTTTGTACTCAGACCCAGCACCAAGCACTTCCGGGTCAGATTTAACAAAAGGTTAAAATTCTCACCACTGCCCCCTTGACTCGAGGCCTTCCCAACACAATCAGGTGAATAAACCCAGACACAGTGAGCTGAGCAAAATGGATACCGTTTAGTTGAAACAGGCCCCTTGTCATTAGAATATATTTTAGTTCAGTTTTGAAATTAATACATTGAATTTTGCAAAGATGTCATTTTTCCTTCAAGGTGACTGTAATGGAGCTCCCCCTAGTGGACGGCTCTGGTAATGCAACTACTGATGTATAATAATAAAAGAGTCACCTGACACGTTCCTGTGGAGCCACCTTGTATGTGTGTGCTTGGGATGTCCTGAAGAAGGTATCACACTGACGATTGGGCCTGAGCTGACCTATCACAGGCCAGTGCACCTGTCCCAGTGCATGCCTCGGGTGGATTCGGTGACTAAATACGGAACTGAAGGAGGGGCTTGCACGTCTTCTCTCTGCCAGCCCTGCCCAGGATGCGTCCTATTATTATTGTAATGAGAGTGTGAGCAAGTGCCAGCAGCTCTGTTGGATCGCTGCCTGATCCAACATGGAACAACACAGAACACACACAGCAAGCCACAGCCCAGGTACCTGGAGAAGGCAGCGATTTGAGCGCGCACGAGGAACACGGTGGTTTAGTGTGTTTAGCAGAGCAGCTGATCGGCGCTGACAGATTTAGAGCATGTGATAATCCTCTGAAAACACATTTAAAAATAGGATTGCTGATAGCTGTCTCACTGTGAAAACTCTGACACCTTGTCTGATTTACATAAGCCTAGTGATTTTCATCCTTCCTGTAAATTTGCACAACCATCTAATTATCTCAAATCCTAACCCTAAGCAAACAGAAACACAAGTATTGATCGGCGCAAAGCTACCGTTTCCATGATGCTGTAAAAATACAATGTAACTGTGTCTCATCCTTCCCCCTCCCCCCCCAGCCCCACCAGGATTTTCGAGGCGTGCTGTCTTGACAGTAATTCTGAGCCCTTTTTTTTGGCTCCCCGACAAAATGTGGGGTTGAAGATAGATTCAGTTCCCCAGCAGGGCAGTGTTTCAGCGGAGTGTGACACCCAAAAGTGAGCAGGACCCTCACATCCACCCAGGCCTCCCGCTCTCAACAACCAACAGGACTTGCTGCGTGAGAGCAAGTGGTCCTCCGATGCTGTGCAGAGGATTTTCACGCTCACTGCTAACATTGCCGCAATATAATAGAACACGCTGCAAGATATTAGCTTTGTGGGTTCTTTGCTTGAGAATTCATAGCCGCACATTGCTATTAAGAACTAGTTGGTTTATTAGCAAAAGGTTTAACAATCACACGACACATTACCGGTTCATCCACCAGGCTCACAACCACCTGCCCCATCATGGATCCCCTGAACCCAACTGGCCGGGGTTTTATTGAGTCTTGTGAACATCACGTGACTGGCTAAACCACTCCCAACTCAACAGCTCAACTGACCTGTGCATGGGTGCACACATTACACTGCCCCCCCCCACTTTTTTTAGAAGCAAGATACAAGCAAATCTCGATTATCCGGGTCCCTCGGGGATTGGGCTACGCCAGGTAAACGATTTCTCCATTAGAGCGAGTTGGCATTATAAAGTTAAAACTTCAATGAATAAATACTGTGCAATCAGCTACAAACAGTAACCAGGCAGTTAAGTATGGACATTACCAGCATGCAAGCAGGTGGCTTCGAGGAGGAGATTGTCTAGCTCCGGGGTTCCGGAGTGCGCTGCCTCCCCTGGCCGAAAGGACTCCAAATGCACCGGCCAGATGACTTCCCGGGCTGCAAGGACTCCGTCGTCAGCGGCGGCCGCGAGAGACAGCGGCTGCAGCAGCGCGCACACACACGGAATTTTAAATGACGTTACAACGGTTTCCCGCTGCATCCGTGCGTGTATAATCGAGAGTTGCCTGCATTTGTACAATATTTCAGAAGATTACTTATCGACTGCTGAGCCTGAGTTTCCTGCTGTGCTCCCCCCCCACTTGCATTTGCCTTCTCATAAAGGGAAATCCCACCAAAAATGTCTTCATGAAGAAACTCCCATCCTTGTCGCCATTTTGTAATGCATTTGCTTCGTGGGTTCTTTGCTTAAGAATTCATAGCAACACATTGCTATTAAGAACTAGTTGGTTTATTAGCAAAAGGTTTAACAATCACACTACACATTACCAGTTCATCCACCAGGCTCACAACCACCTGCCCCATCGTGGATCCCCCGAACCCAACTGGCTGGGGTTTTATTGAGTCTTGTGAACATCGTGTGACTGGCTAAGCCACTCCCCAACTCAACAGGTCTACAACTATTTTTGTAAAACTTTTAATTCAAGTGCCCCCTTATTAAAGGGGCACTAGATCCAACAAATTAACAAATAAAACTTTCTAAACTTTAAATGGTCAAATTAAAATTTGGTTGCCGGGGGTGATGATGCCCTCCAGTCTCTCCGGCGTCCACCTCTCGTCAACAGCTCTAAAAACCTGTGAGCATACTCACCGATGCAAACATTACACACGCCACATTTGAGAGTACTGTCCAATTACAGAGCTCGGGACCATCGTTCCCAAGGGTCTATCTCACTGACCAACCACGATTAACGAGAAGCCGGGGTGGGTATGGGAAGTGTGTAATCAGCCGAAGACCCCAGCAAGGCCGGGATGTGGAGAGCCTGCCCATCTTTACACAGGGCCTCATATTGTTGGGCTACCTGCTGCCCGGGAGTCAGACTGATAGACAGCCTGTCCGGCGGGCGGGAGGGAGAACCAGTGCCAGGAGGTTGCAGCATGGGACCGTCCCCTGTAATCGGGAGGGAGCATCAGCTCTAGGCTAGTGATTGGGAGGGGTTAGGGAGGGGCTGGGGGAGGGGAAGGGGAGGGATGGGGGAGGAGCTGGGGGAGGGGATGGGGAGCAGTTGGGGGAAGGGGTGAGGAGCGGCTGGGGAGAGGTTGGGGGAAGGGCTGGGCGAGGAGCTAGGGGAGGGGCTGGAGGTGATGATGGAGACGGGCTGGGGGAGGGGCTGGTCGAGAGGCTGGGAGAGAGGATGGGGAGGGGATGAGGGAGGGGCTGGGCGCGAGGATGGGGAGAGGATGGGGAGGGGCTGGGGAGAGGATGGGGAGGGCATGGGGGAAGGGCTGGGGGCGAGGATGGGGAGAGGATCGGGGAGGGGCTGGGGAGAGAATGGGGAGGGGATGGGGAGGGGCTAGGGGAGAGGATGGGGGAGGGGCTGAGGTTCAGTGCTGGGGGGGGAGCCAGAGGAGGGGCTGGCAATCCTGCGTTTTGCGGGAGCCTCAACAATGGCCTGAACTCTGCACTTTGACATTTATAGGGGCGGGAATGCAGTCAGGTTTTGGTCAGGTGATGTTTGGACTGGGGTCAGCATGAGGTGAGGTTGGGGGATGACCACTGGGTGAGGTCCAAGGGTGTGACCCCTGGATGAGGTCAAAGGGTGTGACCCCAGGGTGAGGTCGAAGGGTGTGACCCCTGGGTGAGGTCCAAGGGTGTGACCCCTGGATGAGGTCAAAAGGTGTGACCCCAGGGTGAGGTCCAAGGGTGTGACCCCTGGATGAGGTCAAAGGGTGTGACCCCAGGGTGAGGTTGAAGGGTGTGACCCCTGGGTGAGGTCAGGGGGTGTGACCCCTGGGTGAGGTCGAAGGATGTGACCCCTGGGTAATGTCGAAGGGTGTGACGTCTGGGTGAGGTCGAAGGTTGTGATCCCTGGGTGTAGTCGAAGGTTGTGACCCCTGGGTGAGGTCGAAGGGTGTGACCCCTGGGTGAGGTCGGGGGGTGTGACCTCTGGGTGAATTGATAGGAGGATGTGAGTGAGTGTGTAGAATTAGCCAGGTTCTCGTTGTACTAACATTCAACGATCGTGGCTTCAGTTTCTCTCAGCATTTCACAGTGCTGGCCGCTCATCCCCTTGCTGAATCATGGTCCACGCACACACAGCTTCTCTGGAATGATATCCTCTGCACTCTTGGGGGGGTTGGGTCGTGGTTAGATCTGCTCAGTCCCTGGCCACGGTGCCTCAGCATGCTCCTGCTCCCTCAGCACCTCCTCCAGCTCCTCCACTTTGACTGGCCACACTCGATCAGCTTTGCTGGGCGGGCCACATTGTCCGCATGCCAGACACGAGACTCCCAAAGCAAGTGCTCTACTTGGAACTCCTTCACGGCAAACGAGCCAAAGGTGGAGAGAGGAAACGTTACAAGGACACTCTCAAAGCCTCCCTGATAAAGTGCAACATCCCCACCGACACCTGGGAGTCCCTGGCCAAAGACCAGTCCGCCCTAAGTGGAGGAAGTGCATCCGGGAGGACGCTGAGCACCTCGAGTCTCATTGCTGAGAGCATGCAGAAATCAAGCGCAGACAGCGGAAAGAGCATGTGGCAAACCAGTCCCACCCACCCCTTCCCTCAACGACTATCTGTCCCACCTGTGACAGGGATTGTGGTTCCCGTATTGGACTATTCAGCCACCAAAGAACTCATGTGTAGAGTGGAAGCAAGTCGTCCTCGATTCCGAGGGACTGCCTATGATGATGATTATGATATGATCAGGGACAGTGGAACACCCAGTGAGTGTCAGACCAGCTTTGCACCCTGATAATGATTGTCTTCCAACACTAGCTGGAGTGTGGATGCAAGAATAGCACAAAGAGACGAACCAGACAGATAAAGAGCAAAAGAAACGCTCGGGAACAAGTCACTCGCTGCTGAAGAGAGCATAAGAACATAAGAAATAGGAGCAGGAGTCGGCCATCTGGCCCCTTGAGCCTGCTCCGTCATTCAATAAGATCATGGCTGATCCGATCATGGACTCAGCTCCACTTCCCTGCCCGTTCCCCATAAGCCTTGACTCCCTTATCGCTCAAAAATCTGTCTATCTCCACCTTAAATATATTCAATGTCCCAGCCTCCACAGCTCTCTGGGGCAGAGAATTCCATAGATTTACAACTGAGAGAAGACATTTTTCTACATTTCCGTTTTAAATGGGCGGCCCCTTATTCTGAATCTATGCCCCCTAGTTTTAGATTCTCCCACGAGGGGAAATGCCTCTCTGCATCGACCCTGTCCAGCCCCCTCAGAATTATCTGCAGCTTCACTCTGCCTGGGCCTCCCAGTAAGGATCGCAAATCGCATCTGTTATATATGTGGACTTGTATTTACTCTGTTCAATCACCAGAGGGCTCATCCACTGGAGTCCCAAGGGATTCCATAAGGGGGCTTCACAGGTTGGAGAGGCACTCTGGAGACCTGCAATAAAAGACTAAGGTCACACTTTACTTTGAGCTTAGTGTTCAGTCTGACTCTTTCTCCATACACAACAACTGGCGACGAGATACAGATATGGAACCCAAAGATGCAGAGAACAGTGGGCACCCTGGAGAAATTTTCGGAGGGAGATGATTGGGAAACTTTTGTGGAGCGACTCGACCAATACTTCATGGCCAACGAGCTAGATGGGGAAGAGAGCACTGCCAAACATAGAGCGATCCTCCTCACTGTCTGTGGGGCACCAATGTATGGCCTGATGAAGAATCTGCTCACTCCAGCGAAACCCACGTAAAAATCGTATGGCGATTTGTGCACACTGGTCTGAGAGCATTTGAACCCGAAGGAAAGCATTCTTATGGCGAGGTACCAGTTCTACACCTACAAAAGGTCTGAAGGCCAGGAAGTGGCGAGTTATGTCGCCGAGCTAAGACGCTTTGCAGGACATTGTGAATTTGAAAGACATTTGGAGCACATGCTCAGAGACTTTTTCATACTTGGCATTGGCCACGAAACCATACTTCGCAAACTTTTGACTGTAGAGACCCGAACCTTGAATAAGGCCATAGCGCTAGCCCAGGTGTTCATTGCCACCAGTGACAATACGAAGCAAATCTCTCAGCACACAAGTGCTGCTACAAGTATTGTGAACAAAGTGATGTTGTTTTCGAATCGTAACGTACAGGGCAGGTCACACATACCTGCAGCTACACGTCCGCAGATGACACAGAGTCCACCATCAAAGGTGATGAATGTAAGGCCATTAACACCTTGTTGGCGCTGCGGGGGTGATCATCGTTTCCATTCATGCCGATTCAAAGAGTACGTTTGCAAGAGCTGTGGAACAATGGGACACCTCCAACGAGTGTGCAGGCGAGCTGCAAATCCTGTTAACCCTGCAAGCCACCATGTTGCAGAGGAGGACAGATCCACGGAGGATCACGACGAACCAGAGCCTCAGATAGAGGAGGCAGAGGTACATGGGGTGCACACATTCACCACGAATTGTCCCCTGATAATGCTGAATGTTGAACTAAATAGACTCCCGGTGTCAATGGAGCTGGACACGGGCGCGAGCCAGTCCATCATGGGGCCAAAAAGACTTTCGAAAGGTTCTGGTGCAACAAGGTCTCAAGGCCAGTCTTAACTTCAGTTTGCACGAGACTAAGATCTTACACAAAAGAGCTGATTCCTGTAATCGGCAGTGCTACCGTAAAGGTCTCCTACGATGGAACGGTGCACAAGGTACCACTCTGGGTGGTACCGGGCGATGGTCCTACACTGCTCGGCAGGTGTTGGCTGGGAAAGATACCCTGGAACCGGGATGACGTCCAAGCGCTATCGCCCGTTGACGACACTTCGTGTGCCCAGGTCCTAAACAAATTTTCTTCGTTGTTCGAACCAAGCATCGGGAAATTCCAAGGAGCAAAAGTGCAGATCCACCTAATTCCAGGGGCGCGGCCCATCCATCACAAGGCAAGAGCAGTACTGTACATGATGAGAGAAAGGGTAGAAATCGAGCTAGACTGCCTGCAAAGAGAGGGCATAATTTCACCAATCGAGTTCAGCGAGTGGGCCAGTCCTATTGTCCCAGTCCTCAAGGGAGACGGCACCATCAGAATCTGTGGCGATTACAAAGTACCTATCAATTGTTTCTCCCTGCAGGACCAATACCCACTAGCAAAGGCCGACGACCTCTTTGCAACGCTGGCGGGAGGAAAGACGTTCACAAAGCTGGATCTGACTTCAGCCTACATGACGCAGGAACTGGAGGAATCATCGATAGTCCAGAGAAACATGGAAAGTTTACTGAAGTCGATCCCGCACACCGTGGTCTTCCAGGATGACATCTTGGTCACAGGTTGGAACACAGTCGAGCATCTGCAGAACCTGGAGGAGGTTCTTAGTCGACTCAACCGCGTGGGGCTCAGGTTAAAATGCTTGAAGTGCATTTTCCTGGTGCCTGAAGTGGAGTTCTTTGGAAGGAGGATTATGGCGGACGGTACCAGGCCCACCAATGCGAAGACGGAGGCAATCGAGAACGCACCGAGGCCACAGAATGTGACGGAGCTGCGGTCGTTTCTGGGACTCTTGAACTACTTTGGTAACTTCTTACTGGGTCTCAGCACACTGCTAGAACCACAAGCATGTCTTACTATGAAAAGTGGGTGAATGGGTTTGGGGCAAAAGCCAAGAAAATGCCTTGGTAAAAGCGAGAAAATTGTTATGCTCAAACAAATTGCTTGTGCTGCATGATCCATGTAAGCATTTGGTACTAGCATGTGATGCGTCATTATATGGCGTCGGGTGTGTATTACAACAAGCTAATGATTTCGGGAAAATGCAACTGATTGCTTAGGCATCCAGGAGACTGTCTAAGGCTGAGAGAGCCTACAGCATGATTGAAAAAGAAGCGTTAGCGTGTGTCTATGGGGTAAAGAAAATGCATCAATACCTGTTTGGCTAAAATTCGAATTGGAAACTGACCACAAGCCACTTATATCCCTGTTTTTCGAGAGTAAAGGGATAAATACCATAGGCCCACATCCAGAGATGGGCGCTTACGTTGTCCGCATACAACTACGCCATCCGCCACAGACCAGGCACAGAAAACTGCGCCGATGCTCTCAGTAGACTGCCATTGCCCATCACAGGGGTGGAAATGGTGCAACCCGCAGATCTAGCCATGGTTATGGAAACATTTGAGAATGAGCAATCACCTGTCACTGCCCGGCAGATCAAAACCTGGACAAGCCAGGACCCCTTATTATCTCTAGTCAAAAGCTGTGTGCTTCATGGGAGCTGGTCCAGTGCCCCAGTGGAAATGCAGGCAGAGATAAAGCCGTTCCAGCGGCGCAAAGATGAAATGTCTATACAGGCAGACTGCCTTCTGTGGGGCAATTGAGTAGTGGTCCCCAAGAAGGGCAGAGACACCTTCATCAGTGACCTCCACAGTACCCACCCAGGCATCGTAATGATGAAAGCAATAGCCAGATCCCAAGTGTGGTGGCCCGGTATCGATGCGGACTTAGAGTCCTGCGTTCACAGATGTAATACATGCTCGCAGTTAAGCAATGTACACAGAGAGGCGCCGCTAAGTTTATGGTCTTGGCCCTCCAAACCGTGGTCTAGGGTACACGTCGACTATGCAGGCCCGTTCTTGGGTAAAATGTTCCTTGTGGTTTTGGACGCATACTCCAAGTGGATTGAATGTGAGATAATGTCGGCTAGCACGTCCGCTGCCATTACTGAAAGCCTGCGGGCCATGTTTGCCACACACGGCTTACCCAATGTCCTGCTGAGCGACAACAGGCCATGTTTTACCAGTGCTGAGTTCAAAGAATTCATGACCCGTAACGGGATCAAACATGTCACATCTGCCCCATTTAAACCAGCATCCAATGGTCAGGCAGAGAGAGCAGTGCAAACCATCAAGCAAGGCTTGAAGAGGGTAACTGAAGGCTCACTGCAGACTCACCTATCCCGAGTCCTACATAGCTACTGCATGAGACCCCACTCACTCACTGGGATCACACCTGCTGAACTGCTCATGAAAAGAGCACTTAAGACAAGGCTCTCGTTAGTTCACCCTGATCTATATGAACAGGTAGAGAGCAGGCGGTTTCAACAAAGTGCATACCATGATAGCGCAAATGTGTCACGAGAGATTGAAATCAATGATCCTGTATTTGTATTAAATTATGGGCAAAGTCCCAAGTGGCTTCCCGTCACTGTCGTGGCTAAAGAGGGGAGCAGGGTGTTTCGGGTCAAACTTTCAAATGGACTTATTCATGGACTATCCTGAGCAACCCACCTTGGACCCTACCTTTTTTGATCCCCCAATATACACACCAGTGACAACCGGCACCATGGTTGACCACGAAGCAGAACCCATCATCCACAGCAGCCCTGCAGGACCCAACACACCAGGCAGCCCAGCAAGGCCAGCTGCACAGCAGCCCAGCAAGGGCCCAACAAATGATTCAACAATACCAGCTTTCACACCGAGATGATCAACCAGGGCAAGAAGGGCCCCAGATCGACTCACATTGTAAATAGTTACACTATTGACTTTGGGGGGGAGTGTTGTTATATATGTGGACTTGTATTTACTCTGTGTAGCCACCAGAGGGCTCATCCACTGGAGCCCAAAGTGATCCCATAATCCCTTGGGAGCACAGGTATTTAAGAATGCCTCACAGGCTGGAGAGGCACTCTGGAGACCTGCAATAAAAGACTAAGGTCACACTTTACTTTGAGCTCACAGTGTTCAGTCTGACACTTTCTCCACACACAACAGCATCATTACCAGGGTCCTCACTGACTTTAATTACCAGCCCTCAATAACAGCGGTGGGAATAATAATGTCGCAAATCCATCAATTTCACTCTTGACATTGACGTCACGGTGAGAAGGGATGTTTACCCGCTGTGTGGAGGCTCACGGCGGAGCGGCACAAATCGCCCCGCCATTTTCAGAGGATTGGGATTCACGCCGTGTCTCAGTGCCTCTGCAAATTGCGCGATTTTATCCACAAATTAACAATGACGACTTTTATTAATGCAACTTTCTAATGGCGCAACTTCCCAGCAATTTCTGGCCCATTTGTACTTGGTTACTTTGCCATTGTTCTCTTGGGTACATACAGGCACGTGCAATTCTATTCTCGGTATATGTAAGCATAGTCTTGGGTACAAAAGCAGAATACTGCGGACGCTGGAATCTGAAATAAAAACAGAGAGTGCTGGAAATCTCAGCGGGTCAGGCAGCATCTGTGGAGAGAGAAACAGAGTTAATGTTTCGGGTCGATGACCCTTCGTCAGAACTGCCTATAGTATACAAGCTAGATGTCTATACAGTATAAATACCCAAGACTATGTGTATATGCTGTATACTTGGTTACACACAAATATACTTTCAAGTACATATATTTGCACTTCAATTCATGCATGTATATTCTCCAGTATACAGGATTGTACGTTTGAGTACTTTAAGTTGGATACAAATGCATGTGATCATTCTCTCAAACACATACAGCTATACGCAGGCGAATGTGTTTGCACGCTACGGTAAATGCAAGTGTCTCAGTCATGGCCCAGTGGGCAGCACACTCGCCTCTGAGACAGAAGGTTGTGGGTTCAAGTCCCACTCCAAAGACACTCCCAGTGTGCCACTGAGTGATTGCTGCACTGTCGGAGGTGCCGTCTTTTGAATGAGACATTAACCCGAGGCCCTCTCTGCCCTCTGAAATAGTGCCATGAGAGCTTAAAGTCCATCCAAGAGGCCAGAGCAGGGGAGTTATCCCCGGTGTCCTGGGGCCAATATTTATCCCTCAATCAACATCACTAAAAAACACAGGAGATCTGGTCATTATCACATTGCTGTTTGTGGGAGCTTGCTGTGCGCAAATTAGCTGCCGCGTTTCCCACATTACCACAGTGATTACACTTCAAAAGTACTTAATTGGCTGTAAAGTGCTTTGGGAGGTCCGGTGGTCGTGAAAATCGTGATAGAATCGTGATTAAATCATGATGACATAAGAATTAGGAGCAGGAGTTGACCATACTGCCCCTCGAGCCTGCTCTGTCATTCAATAAGATCATGGCTGATCTTCGACCTCAACTCCACTTTCCTGCACTATCCCCAAATCCCTTGATTCTCCTGTGGGGTTCAAAAATCAAAGAAACTTCTCCTCATCTCTGTCTTAAATAGCCAACCACTTATCCTGAGACTGTGACCCCTGGTTCTAGACTCACCAGCCCGGGGAAACATCCTCCCAGCATCTACCCTGTCAATTCCCCTCAGAATCTGTATGTTTCAATCAGATCACCTCTCATTATTCCCTCCATCTTAAAGCCTTCATTCCAGCCTAGACAGGTAGGGGTTCCGATCGTTCCTTTAGGTGCTGGCTGCAACCACTGATTCACTAGATGACTGCTGTGTTATTTTATAGCATGTATTTTGCCTCAACAACAACAACTTGTCTTCGTATAGCGCCTTTAACGTAGTGAAACGTCCCAAGGCGCTTCACAGGAGTATTACGAGGTAAAAATTTGATGCCGAGCTGCATAAGTAGAAATTAGGGCAGATGACCATCAGCTTGGTCAAAGAGGTAGGTTTTAAGGAGCGTCTTGAAGGAGGAAAGAGAGGTAGAGAGGCGGGAGAGGTTTAGGCAGGGAGTTCCAGAGCTTGGGGCCCAGGCAACAGAAGGCACGGCCACCAATGGTTGAGCGATTATAATCAGGGATGCTCAGGAGGGCAGAATTAGTGAAGCGTAGACATCTCGGGAGGTTGTGGGGCTGGTGGAGATTACAGAGATAGGGTGGGGCGCGGCCATGGAGGGATTTGAAAACGAGGATGAGAATTTTGAAATCGAGGCATTGCTTAACCGGGAGCCAATGTAGGTCAGCGAGCACAGGGGTGATGGGTGAGCAGGACTTGGTGCGAGTTAGGACATGGGCAGCCGAGTTTTGGATTACCTCTCGTTTAACCATGGTGAAACGTGGGAGGCCAGCCAGGAGTGCGCTGGAATAGTCAAGTCTAGAGGTAACAAAGGCACGGATGAGGGTTTCGGCAGCAGATGAGCTGAGGCAAGGGCAGAGACGGGTGATGTTACGGAGGTGGAATAGGCGGTCTTAGTTATGCTGCGGATCTGTGGTCGAAAGCTCAAATATGACACCAAGGTTGCGAACAGTGTGGTTCAGCCTCAGACAGGAGTTGGGGAGAGGGATGGAGTCAGTGGCTGGAGAATGGAGTTTGTGGTGGGGACCGTAAACAATGGCTTCGGTCTTCCCATTATTCATGCCTCATCTGCTGAAACTAGTTAACAAGCTTAATAACACTGGAAAAGCTCAAGCGATGCTTAGCAAACCTTTTTAAGAGCAAAATATCAACTCCCCATTTGGTGTTCAGAAGAGAAAAATGATTTTACTTGTAACATTGATCTGATCATTTTTCTGCAATGTCTTCCATTTATTTCGGCCTCGTTTCATGTGTTCCCTTCTCCTGCTGCTGCTCCGTATGGTGGACCTGAAGCACATTGTGCCTTTGCATCGTTTCTGCAACGCTCTTGCATCCTGTCGACCTGCGCTCGAACGCTCCGTAATGTACTGGTGTAGGAGGGGGAGATAACTGGTGCCACCTGAGAAATGGACTGTTCCTGCCGTGGAGCAACTCGGCAGTGTGCAGTGCATGTCCCAGCGTCCCTTAAACAATGTCATCATCATCATAGGCGCTCCCTCGAAGCAAGAATGACTTGCTTCCATGCCAAAAAAGGATAAGTTCATGGGCATTTCAATGAAGGACCTAATATTCCAGATCCCGAACTACATCCTGAAGGGTGGAAGATGTCTGTGCGTGGATTTTTTTAACGTGTGGTGACCGTTGCACACCAGCCACCACACGGGCTTTACAGAGTTAGGTTTTGGTCCAGTGGCAAAGGTTAACCAGGACAACTGGAGACCAGCTCTGCTGCACGGACCAAGTGCGCACACATATTGCAGTGTGGGCTGGCCCGTGCTGCCCCTGGGCCCCTCATGCCTCTCCTAGGCCCTGATCGCATCCCTCCACAGTCTCTCGCCACTCCCTCGCCCCGATCTCGCTGCTCCTGCTGTACCTGCCCACGTTCTAATCACCAACCTGGACCTTGGTGATGTCACCCTTCGCTGCCATTGCAGCTTGTGCTGCTCCCTGAAGTAGTGTGCCTCCACGCTGCTCCCCGGAACCTCCACGCTGCTCCCCGGGACCTCCACGCTGCTCCCCGGGACCTCCACACTGCTCCCCGGGACCTCCACGCTGCTCCCCGGGACCTCCACGCTGCTCCCCGAGACCTCCACGCTGCTCCCTGGGACCTCCATGCTGCTCCCTGGGACCTCCACGCTACTCCCCAGGGCCCTGCTCCCCGGGACCTCCACGCTGCTCCCCGGGGCCCTGCTCCCCGGGACCTCCACGCTGCTCCCCGGGAC
The DNA here is from genome assembly GCF_044704955.1 of Pristiophorus japonicus. NCBI lineage: Eukaryota > Metazoa > Chordata > Chondrichthyes > Pristiophoridae > Pristiophorus > Pristiophorus japonicus. Next base: position 86,593,023 of record NC_091997.1, read on the forward strand.
CTCCACGCTGCTCCCTGGGACCTCCACGCTGCTCCCCAGGGCCCTGCTCCCCGGGACCTCCACGCTGCTCCCCGGGACCTCCATACTGCTCCCTGGGACCTCCACGCTGCTACCCGGGGCCCTGCTCCCCGGGACCTCCACGCTGCTCCCCGGGGCCCTACTCGCCGGGTCCTCCACACTGCTCCCCGGGACCTCCACGCTGCTTCCTGGGACCTCCACGCTGCTCCCCGGGGCCCTGCTCCCCGGGGCCCTGCTCCCCGGGACCTCCACACTGCTCCCCGGGACCTCCACGCTGCTCCCCGGGGCCCTGCTCCCCGGGGCCCTGCTCCCCGGGACCTCCACACTGCTCCCCGGGACCTCCACGCTGCTCCCCGGGGCCCTGCTCCCCGGGACCTCCACGCTGCTCCCCGGGGCCCTGCTCCCCGGGACCTCCACGCTGCTCCCAGGCCGCCGCTCGCTGCTCACCGCTCCTTTTATGATTAAACAATGTAGGAACGCAATAAAATGCAAATAGGTTGATGAGAGAGAAAGCACAAACTGCAACGCTCTTAAAATCTGACAGATGGAGTATAATGTGGGAAAATGTGAGCTTATCCAATTTGGTTCGAAAAATAAAAAAGCAAATTATTTAAATTGGGAGAGATTGCAAATTGCTGCGGTACAGAGGGACCTGGGGGTCCTTGTACATGAAACACAAAAAGTTAGTCTGCGGGTACAGCAAGTGATCAGGAAGGCAAATGGAATGTTGGCCTTTATTGCAAGGGGGATAGAGTATAAAAGCAGAGAAGTCCTGCTACAACTGTACAGGGTATTGGTCAGGCCACACCTGGAGTACTGCGTACAGTTTTGGACTCCTTATTTAAGGAGGAATATATTTGCATTGAAGACAGTTCAGAGAAGGTTCACTGGGTTGATTCCTGAGATGAGGGGGTTGTCTTATGAAGAAAGGTTGGGCCTAGACTCATTGGAGTTTAGAAGAATGAGAGGGGATCTTATTGAAATGTTTAAGATTCTGAGGGGGCTGGACAGGGTAGTTGCAGAGAGGATGTTTCCCATTTGTGGGGGAATCTAGAACTAGGGGGCATGGTTTCAGAATAAGAGGTCGCCCATTTAAAACTGAGATGAGGAGGAATTTCTGCTCTCAGAGGGTCGTGAATCTTTGGAATTCTCTGCCCCAGAGAGCCGTGGAGGCTGGGTCATTGAATATATTTAAGGTGGAGAATGACAGATTTTTGAATGATAAGGGATTGAAGGGTTATGGGGAGCGGGCAGGGAAGTGGCATTGAGGTGGATGATGTGCCATGATCTTATTGAATGGCGGAGCAGGCTCAAGGGGCCAAATGGCCTAATTCTTATGCTCTTATGTAAAAAACGATTAATATTGCTAATATCCTAATGTGTCATAATTCAGCGGCAATGTCTCAATGTTGATTTGATGCTGGGACTTATTTCCCGGATGGAAGACAGGCAACGGGTGGTGTAACGTATGCACCGGTGAGTATGCTCACAGGTTTGTAGAAATGCAGAAGTGGCTTAGCCAGTCATGTGATGCTCACAAGACTCAATAAAACCCCAGCCCGTTGGGGGTCGGCCATCCCCAATGAGGTATGCAGTTGTGAGCCGGTGGATGAACTGGCAATGTGCAGCGTGATTGTTAAACCTTTGTTAATAAACCAACTCGTTCTTAAGAGCGATGTGTTGCGTTGAATTCTTAAGCGAAAAGCCCATGAAGCAAATACACGACAGTGGGTGACCCCAGGTCTGTGAGTGCCCCCGATACTTGGTCCAAGTGCGACTTTCGGTGGCGATGGAGCAGGAGCTGTGATGGGAACTTGGACACTAATTGGCCGTGTTGCTACTTGTCACATCGAGACATTACATACAATTGGCTTCATTTTGCTAAATTGGCGTCAGAATTAGCAGCACTCAGAGAGGAGAACTGGTATTGTTTGTAGCAGCTCGAGACTACAAGCGATATCACTGGTCGGGTTAATGTAAGAGGCAGTGGTTGCAAATTACTCTCCGGGGATTCGAACCGGTTTATTCGCAGAGTTTTGTCAGCAAGGTTCTTTTTAATTGAAACATTTCTGAACAGGCGTAAGATTTAATCCTTTTTGAATATTATCATTATATAGTGCCAGCGGACTAGAGAATAGCAAATGTGATTTCGATCTTCAAAAAGGGAGATAGAACTAATGCAGGGAACTACAGGGCAGTTAGCTTAATGTCAGTGGTAGGAAAGATACCGGAATCAGTGCTAAAGGATCAGATAACAAAACATCTAGAGATAGAACATTTTAAAAAAATCAGCTTGGATTTCTGATGGGTCGGTCATGTTTAATCAACCTTATTCAGTTCTTATTGAAGATCTCACCGACAGAGTATGCAAGGGAAATGCAGTGAATATAATACACACGGACTTTGATACGGCGCCTGCAACAATCCAATGCAGGGCCTGGACCCAGTGGTCAATGAGACACCCAGAATAGATAAGAACATAAGAAATAGGAGCAGGAGTAGGCCATACGGCCCCTCGAGCCTGCTTTGCCATTCAATAAGATCATGGCTGATCCGATCATGGACTCAGCTCCACTTCCCCGCCCGCTCCCCATCACCCTTTACTCCCTTATTGCTCAAAAATCTGTCTATCTCCGCCTTAAATGTATTCAATGTGTCAGCCGTGGCTCAGTGGGCAGCACTCTCACCTCTGAGTCAGAAGGTTGTGGGTTCAAGTCCCACTTCAGGGACGTGAGCACAAAAAATCGAGTCTGACACTCCACTGCAGTGCTGAGGGAGTGCTGCACTGTCGGAGGTGTCGTCTTTCAGATGAGACGATAAACCGAGGCCCCGTCCGCTCTCTCAGGTGGACATAAAAGATCCCATGGCACTATTTCGAAGAAGAGCAGGGGAGTTATCCCTGGAGTCCTGGCCAATATTTATCCCTCAATCAACATAACACAAACAGATTATCTGGTCATTATCACATTGCTATTTGTGGGAGCTTGCTGTGCACAAATTGGCTGCCATGTTTCCTACATTACAACAGTGACTACACTCCAAATGTACTTCATTGGCTGTAAAGCGCTTTGAGTCGTCCGGTGGTCGTGAAAGGCGCTATATAAATGCAAGTCTTTCTTTGTGTCTAGATCTTAAAGCAAGTGAGGTTACCCATGTGGTGCCCTTACTTGCCACAATGAACAAGACATTGATCGGCATTACTTTCCAGCCTACCTCATCCTTCTGCTCCAGCCTATCCCCGGCTGAACCGTTGCCCTGGCTTTTATTCTTGCAGGCTGCGCGTGGTCCCGGATTAAAGCCAAGAAAATAATTTCTTAAAGCTATACCACCTTTTATAGATCCTCTTGTAGTTGTTTCCCAATCTCAGATACAGAGCTGTCAACACACTAAGGCTCACATAGCGTCCGTTTGTCACTCTGTTGCACAGCCACTAAGAGGCTCACCATAAAAAGAAAGACTTACATTTATATAGCGCCTTTCACAACCACTGGACGTCTGAAAGCGGATGCTCTGTTGTTCAGTTATGTTGATTGAGGGATAAATATTGGCCCCAGGACACCGGGGATAACTTCCCTGCTCTTCTTCGAAATAGTGCCACGGGATATTTTCCGTCTACCTGAGAGAGCACTCGGGGCCTGGGTTTAACGGCTCACATGGGGAGCAGGACCAGCAGGTCCTGTGTGGACACAGCTAATTATAAGATCACAGTTTATGGGTTAAGCACATCACTCCCTAACGCAGGCTGCTGCTACCTAGGGCGAACATGTGTTATCCTCAGAGATGAGAGGGACACGGATTTAAACTTAAGTTGCTTGTAAAATTAAAATTTTGCGATATAATAAATAAAGTACGAGCTTAAATGAATAAAAGAGGTTTAAGAAAGATCATTGACAGTTTATTCAATTATATTTCACACCATTAGGTGGAACCAGCACACTGCATGAATTGGAACAGAACAAAATTAATATTTTGATGCTCATAACTTAAAATTAGATATTGATTTAGATCCCTTTTGCTGGAACATTAATATAATTACGGTGTGATTATTCTTATTTCAAACTGCTGCTTAAGCAAATGTATTAGTTATAGATTTAAATATTCTGAATGTTAATATTGTTTAGTTTTGAATATTGAGGTGGTGTTACAACCCAGCCCGTTCTGTTCTTGCCGCGGGGGTCATTTTAACCGAAGCCGCCTGTCGGGCTGGGAAGGGATGCTGCGTTTACACCCGGCCCGATTTTACTCTCCATCGAAGTTAGTGTGTAAAACCGCCGTTCCCCTCCCGATCCCGTGGGATTCTCGCCTGGAGAGTTAGGCTACAACGGCTCTCATTGCATCCATCCCTTCTCACACTAAGTCCGGCACCTCCCCTTCTGGCCGAGAGCATCATTATCATCATAGGCGGTCCCTCGAAGTGAGGATGACTTGCTTCCACGCCAAAAAGGGATGAGTTCACAGGTGTTTCACTGAAGGGCCTAATATTCTGGATCACAAACTACATCCTGAAGGGTGGAAGATGCCTGTGCGTGGATTTTTTTAACGTGGGGTGACCGTTGCACACCAGCCACCACACGGGCTTGACAGAGCTAGGTCTTGGTCCAGTGGCAAGGGTTAACCAGGACGACTGGAGACCTGCTCTGCTGCACGGACCTAGTGCGCACACATATCGCAGTGTGGGCTGGCCCGTGCTGCCCCTGGGCCCGCGCCTCTCCCGGGCCCCGATCACTTCCCTCTACAAACTCTTGCCGCTCCTTCGCCCCTCCTGCTGTGCCTGCCCGCACTGCAATCAGCGACCTGACTTTGTAGCCGTCGCCCTTCTGCAGCTGCACGCTGCTCCCTCCAATGGCCCAAGCCGAGAGCAAGACGGGACAAAATGCCTTTGCAACCTCAGCCACACGTGTAGGGTGAGCGCTTACTCTGGCCGTCAAACATCACGAACGGTTAGAGGTCCGTGAAGTGCCGGGAAGTTCCGGTGTTGCGGGTGGGCTGACGGAGTCGAGGTATGTGGTGCTTTGCGTGGTCTGCTCGGGATGTGAAAACGGACAAATAGAAACCACAGGCCGAAATTCAGCCGATACGGAAGCGGCGGCGGTGTTGAATGGCCGCTGCTCGCGGAATTCTCCCCGGCGGTTTTTCCGGCAGTCCCCACTTCCGCCCCACTGCTGCCGAACCCTCCTAAGTGCGTCATCAAAGCGCGCACAGCTGATCTCCCGCCCCGCGAGCAAAGTTCACCTTCCGGCCACCGCACGGTGCCCTTTGGCAGTTTGTTCCGTTGGTGTGCTGTGTGTCTTGCATTGTGTGCAAAATGGCGGTGCAGCCGCCATTAAAGGGGAGGGCGCACTGCCGCGGCCGGCATCTTATCTTTGTTTGTCGGCCGACTGACAGGTCGGCCCGACAGTTATGGCCCCCGGGTTCAGCCGGGCCGCCAACAGGCAGCCTGGCACACAGCCCCCTCTTGGGAGCCAGGCCGCTGGCCCGGCCGAAACCCTCCCTGGTGGCCCAGTGGGCCCAACATAAATAATCGCAGAGCTCGCAGCGGCCCTCCACTTTAACCGAAGGAGAGACATTGTGATGCACCGGCGCAATGATGTCACCGGCCCGCTGATGACTGACAATGGTGGAGACTCCGCCCCCATTATGACCGACTTCCGCCCCGCTTGGAGAAAAACGACAAAGAGCTGAATTTCACAAGATGGGCCGCCGCATCCATTGCATCGGCCAAAACACAAGAATGGTTGGTGCGTCCCGTTTCCGGCGGGGGTAAATTTCGCCCCCACAAAGGGCCTGTGGCGGCCACCATTTTGGGCAGGTCGGCAGCGCGCCCGTTGCCCGTGCTCGCTGCACAAGTGGCGACGAGGCAGATGGTGAAGTCCACGTGTGCAACGCCCACTTGACGCACGACCGGCCACTATGGACGCCGCCGCTCCGCTTACCGCCCTGGCCCGATCACGACCAGCTGGCAAGCGTGCGACAGCGGGAAGCAGCCCCCAGCACCGCCAGTGAGAGCGACCATCTTCGCCCACCTGCAGCTCACATGGTTCCTCAGTCTGAATGGCTCTGTCCAACTTTCTGCAACTCCTGCAGCTCTCCAAACTTCCTTAGTGTTGCTGCGATTACAAGCAGTGTTGTTGCAATTGGAGAATGCTGTCATTCTCATTTAAAGGCTGCTGCTCATGCCACTTGCTCCCAGTCGTGGCGATATTACTGGCAGTGCCCCCTCGTGCTCGAGTATCTTCGGGAGAGGGAGTGGAGTCAGCAAAGAGGACAAGATGCTCGCAGAGAGAGGAGGAGGAGGGCTAGAAGGACTCTAAACAGGAGACCTTGCCCAACTAGGGTCTGCCGAGAACATTCCCCCCTACCTGCACCCCAGCCGGGAGCAGTGTGTTCGGAGGCTGCGCTTCACCGAGGAGGTGGTCACAGAACTCGGCCACCTCCTGCGACCAGACCTGCAGCCACAGGCCAGGACGACCATGGCTCTCTCAGTGGCCCTCAAGGTCACCATGGCCCTCAATTTGCTCACCACCGGATCCTTCCAGTCTGCAGCAGACGACAAAGCTATCATCTCCCAGTTCGCCATCCATCGCTGCATCCGGGAGCTCACAGAGGCTCTGTATTCTCGGGGAAGGGACTTCATTGTCTTCTCTCTGGACAGAGAGGAGCAGGAGGAGCGTGTATGTGTCTTTGCCAGGATAGCGGGCTTCCCCATGGTGCAGGGGGCCACCGACTGCACACACGAGGCTTTGCGGGCGCCACATAACAATCCTGAGATGTTCCGTAACCACAAAGGCTAACGCTCACTGAGTGTGCCGTTGTTGATGTGACCACACTCAGCACATCCTGATGGCCAAGGCCCGCTATCCTGGCAGCAGTCCTGACGCCTTCGTCCTGCGCCAGTCCGCTGTGCCAGCAATCGTCAAACTCGAGGGTGGCTGCTCGGAGACCAGGGGCCATCCGCTCTGTGCCTGGCTGAGGAATCCCCTCCGCAACCCTACCACTGCTACCCAGCATGCATACTCTCCACCAGGAACACCTCCAGGCAGACCAGCGGGTGAGGGGCAGAAGTGCGACTGACCGCGCGCGTTTCTTTACATTGAAAAACGGGAAAGGCGGCTGCACGGGTTCGCTGAAGGGGAACATTGGGGCCTGCTCCCCGGAGGGCGAGTTCGCGCATGGGTTCGGCTGCACAGGACTCAGGTGGTGACCTCGACGGGGCGGCCTTCAGAAGAAGGGTGATGGGCATACACACGGAAATCCTTCGGGACAAGGGCAGGCCTGGCAGAGAGCCTGTTGTCAGTGTCGAGGAGCGTGGAGGAGCGCGGCTCCAACATTGCACAGGGCTTTGTGCCGAGCTTGGACCCCGTTGTTTCCAGGCTGGAAATGACGGGAGCGACCTTGTGGACGCAGCCACGATGCTGTGTGCGACGGGCGATGTCGCAGCTTCCATTGCAGCACCAGTGGGGGTGACCCAATGTCTCACTGCTGCAGTGGGAGCTCAGACTGCTGCCATTGTGGCTGGATTTACCAGGTCGGGGCCCTTAGAGGAGCAGCGTGGAGCATACCGGTTCACGGTACAGCGCGTGCTGGAGAGCAGCGGCTGTGAAGAGTGCGACTGGATTGGACGTCACCAAGGTCCAGGTCGCTGATTGGAGCGTGGGCAGGTACAGCTGGAGCGGCGAGGTCGGGGCAAAGGGGCGGCGAGAGTTTGTAGAGGGACATGATCGGGGCCCAGGAGAGGCGAGAGTTCGGGGCCCAGGAGAAGCGAGGCTTCGGGGCCCAGGCGAGGCGAGGACCCAGGGTCAGCACGGGCCAGCCCACACTGCGATATGTGTGCGCACTAGGTCCGTGCAGCAGAGCAGGTCTCCAGTCGTCTTGGTTAACCCTTGCCCCTGGACCAAGACCTAGCTCTGTCAAACCCGTGTGGTGGCTGGTATGCAATGGTCACCCCACGTTAAAAAAATCCCCCCACAGGCATCTTCCACCCTTCAGGATGTAGTTCGGGACCTGGAATATTAGGTCCTTGTGGTGGTTGGAGGTCAATCATCACAGCCTCAGGACATCGCTGCAGGAGTTCCTTCGGGCAGTGTCCTAGCCCCAACCATCTTCAGCTGCTTCATCAATGACCTTCCCTCCATCATAAGGACAGAAGTGGGGATGTTCGCTGATAATTGCAGTGTTCAGTTCTATTGTGTATGTAGGCACTCTGTTAATGACTCCACGAGGCAGGGGTATGGCTCTTGAACTGTACAAACTGTCGTCCTTTATTGCAGCTCCTAGAGTGAGGACACCAAGAGGTGAGCTCCCTTTTATACTGGGTTACCTGCAGTGTACAGGTGACCTTTAGGTCTCCAGCAGCAGCACCCTCAGTGCAGGGCCACAGAGCTGTGTGGGCTCCTTGTCCTTCATTGGTGGTGGAAGTCTAGTCGTCCCAGGGTCTGCCAGGAAAGCTGGAGGGCATTGGCCTCTCGCTCCCGGTGCTGGCCCTGGTGGCCAGGGGGTATAGGGCCGATCTGGGGAAGGTTGCCAGTGGTGGTGGCTGTGCTGCCCATTGACCGCTGCCCCTGCAGTGGGTCTGCTCCCACTGGGTGTCTGTGAGCCCTTCCTCGGGCATCATATTTGTCCCAAAAGCCCAGGCTACATGGTCAGGTAGCCCGCTGGACCTGGGGGTCTCCCACGGGGGGATGCCTCTGGCATTTACATTATACCTGTAGAACCTGGTGTCCTTTAACAGTCTACTTTCTGCATGCATGACATATTGGCTCCGATCACAAATAGTCGATTCTACACAGTTATCTTTCTTTAGCGCTTACAACACTTTCTTGTGTATCGGTGTCTCCATACAGGGTTACATTTATCATATTAAAATTTCTAGCATCATCATTTAACAATCAAACTTGTTGCTAACATCATTTTCCTAAGCATTCATTACATTTTTTCCATCAGCTAATCCGGCATCACAATTTAACACTACATTTGCATACCTGCATTCGCTTACTGCACTTTTAACTTGATAGTCCTTGGCATCGCTGTGCCTAGAGTGAAACTGTCCCTTTAATTTCTTTGGGTTACCGGTCTCCTTTAAGGGGGCCTTCCAATCCGGTTCGCCGCTCGGTGCCACGTGTCGCTCCTCCAACGCTGCCCCTCGTGATCTAGTCGCGGACATTTTGATTCTAGGTTCTTCGCCTCGTGGCGCCATCTTCTCGCTCTCCTCAAGGCAGGCTGTGGTGATCTTTTTCTTCTCAGGTTCGGCCACGGATGTCGGGAATCCACCGTTTTCACCAATCTTCTTCCCTCGGAGTCCTGCCACGGCCCGACCGTCTTCAGCTGCTTCATCAATGACCTTCCCTCCATCATAAGGACAGAAGTGGGGATGTTCGCTGATAATTGCAGTGTTCAGTTCTATTGTGTATGTAGGCACTCTGTTAATGACTCTATGGGGTAGGGGTATGGCACTTGAACTGTACAGACTGTAGTCCTTTATTGCAGCTCCTAGAGTGAGGACACCAAGAGGTGAGCTCCCTTTTATACTGGGTTACCTGCAGTGTGCAGGTGACCCTTAGGTCTCCAGCAGCAGCACCCTCTGGTGTACAGGTAAGGTATATACAGGGTGAAGGTACATTCAGGTCTAGTGTTACAGTACATCAGTACATCACTGGCATGTATACATAACAAATTCCATTTGCAACTCCTCAGAAAATGAAGCAGTCCATGCCCACATGCAGCAAGACCTGGATGATGTTGGGCTGATAAGTGGCAAATAACATTCACCACTTAAGTGCCAGGCAGTGATCATCTACAACAAGTGAGAATCTAATTACCTCCCCTTGATATTCAAATGCATTACCATCACTGAATCCCCACCATCGATATCCTGGGGGTCACCATTGACCAGAAACTTAACTGGACCAGCCACATAAATACTGTGGCTATAAGAGCAGGTCAGAGGCTGGGTATTCTGTGGCGAGTGTCTCACCTCCTGACTCCCCAAAGCTTTTCCACCATCAACAAGGCACAAGTCAGGAGTGTGATGGAACACTCTCCACTTGCCTGGATGAGTGTAGCTCCAACACTCAAGGAGCTCGACACCATCCAGGACAAAGCAGCCCGGTTGATTGGCACCCCATCCACCACCTAAACATTCTCTCCCTCCACCACCAGCGCACCGTGGCTGCAGTGTGTACCATCTACAAGATGCACAGCAGCAACTCGCCAAGGCTTCTTCGGCAGCATCTCCCAAACCCGCGACCTCTACCACCTAGAAGGACAAGGGCAGCAGGCGTATGGGAACACCACCACCTCCACATTCCCCTCCAAGTCACACACCATCCTGACTTGGAAATATATCGCCATTCCTTCATTGTCGCTGGGTCACAATCCTGGAACTCCCTCCCTAACAGCACTGTGAGAGCACCTTCACCACACGGACTGCAGCGGTTCAAGAAGGCAGCTCACCACCACCTTCTCAAGGGGCAATTAGGGATGGGCAATAAATGCTGGCCTCGCCAGTGACACCCACATCACAGGAACGAGTACAAAAAATTAGAAGAGGCCCAGAGAAAATGGGAACGATTCATAGATTGTCATTAACCTAGGATGTTAAGGGATATGGGCCAAAGACGGGTATATGGATCAAGGGCACAGATCAGCCATGATTTCATTGAATGGCGGAACATGGGGATAAAAGGCTTACTCCTGTATCTATGTTCATCAATGGACAAATGGAGGAATTAATATAATGCGACTAAAGGTGGACAAGTCCCCTGGACCTGATGACTTGCATCCCAGGGTCTTAAAAGAAGTGGCTGCAGAGATAGTGGATGCATTGGTTGTAATCTACCAAAATTCCCTGGATTCTGGGGCGGTCCAGCGGATTGGAAAACCGCAAATGTAACGCCCCTGTTTAAAAAAGGAGGCAGACAAAACGCAGGAAACTATAGACCAGTTAGCCTAACATCTGTCGTTGGGAAAATGCTGGAGTCCATTATTAAGGAAGCAGTAGCAGAACATTTGGAAAAGCATGATTCAATCAAGCAGAGTCAGCATGGTTTTATGAAAGGGAAGTCATGTTTGACAAATTTGCTGGAGTTCTTTGAGGATGTAATGAGCAGGGTGAATAAGGGGGAACCAGTGGATGTGGTGTATTTGGATTTCCAGAAGGCATTCGACAAGGTGCCACATAAAAGGTTACTGCACAAGATGAAAGCTCATGGGATTGGGGGTACTATATTAGCATGGATAGAGGATTGGCTAACTAACAGAAAACAGAGAGTTGGGATAAATGGGTCATTTTCCAGTTGTCAAACAGTGACTAGTGGGGTGCCACAGGGATCGGTGCTGGGTCCTCAACTATTTTACAATCTATATTAATGACTTGGATGAAGGGACCGAGTGTAATGTAGCCAAGTTTGCTGATTACACAAAGATGGGTGGGAAAGCAAATTGTGAGGAGGACACAAAAAATCAGCAAAGGGATATAGACAGGCTAAGTGAGTGGGCAAAAATGTGGCAGATGGAGCATAATTTGGAAAAATGTGAGGTTATCCACTTTGGCAGAAAAAATAGAAAAGAAAATTATAATTTAAATGGAGAAAAATTGCAAAGTGCTGCAGTACAGAGGGATTTGGGGGTCCTTGTGCATGAAACACAAAAGGTTAGTATGCAGGTACAGCAAGTAATCAGGAAGGCAAATGAAATGTTGGCCTTTATTGCAAGGGGGATAGAGTATAAAAGCAGCAAAGTCCTGCTACAACTGTACAGGGTATTGGTAAGGCCACACCTGGAGTACTGCGTACAGTATTGGTCTACTTGCATTGGAGGCTGTTCAGAGAAGGTTCACTGGAATGATTCCGAAGACGAGGGGGTTGACTTATGAAGATAGGTTGAGTAAGTTGGGCCTATACACATTGGAGTTCAGAAGAATGAGAGGTGATCTTGTTGAAACATGTAAGATAATGAGGGGGCTCGACAAGGTGGATGTGGAGAGGATATTTCCACTCACAGGGGAAACTAAAACTAAGGAACATAAGGCTAGATTTTCCATTATTTTTGCATTCATAATACCCACTTAACGCCCATTTTAACGTTGAAATGAAATATCGCCCATTTAGCCACAAAATGGAAACTGAGGCCCATTTTTAGGACACTTATCGCTGAGCGTTACTTTCCCCATGTGTGTAACGTCAGGAAAAAATAATACCGCCCGCCCATTTTTTGGGAGCGAAATCATCAGAATGGGAGAAACCAACGCCCATAATATCGCCCAGCATTACATTCTACACGTAATTAATGTTGAGATTCAATGATACCGACCGCCCACTTTATTTTGTCGTAAAGATCACATTTGCCGAAACAAACACCCAGGAGATCGCTGAGCGTCACTTTCACCACCTCGCACACATCTTGCCCACAATATCGCTCGCCCAAAAAACCATCCGGAAAAGTGGAGCTAACCGGAACTACTCACAGTGTTGTGGACGCCATGTTCCAAATCACATGTCGCATCATTTAAAAGGCTGCTCTGCTTCAACCTCGGGGGCGTTCGGAGGCACTCTGGAGGTGTTTGGATGTGATGTGAACATCTGAACAAACATCTTTACCATGTGAATGATTGGAATTGAATAGGTGTCTTCATCAGGACATTCATTCTTTGTGACCAATCGGTGGAAAACAGATAGATATTGGAATGGGGCCTGTCCTTTCTCACCCTCTCTTGATGACCAAATACATGCTGCAGACTCGAGATGGGCAAAGGAATGCATTCATCATCATCATAGGCAGTCCCTCGGAATCGAGGAAGACTTGCTTCAACTCCTGAAGTGAGTTCTTTGGTGGCTGAACAGTCCAATATGAGAGCCACAGACTCTGTCACATGTGGGATAGATAGTCGTTGAGGGAAGGGGTGGGTGGGACTGGTTTGCCGCACGCGCCTTCCGCTGCCTGCGCTTGGTTTCTGCATGCTCTCGGCGTTGAGACTTGAGGTGCTCAGCGCCCTCTCGGATGCACTTCCTCCACTTAGGGCGGTCTTGGGCCAGGGACTCCCAGGTGTCAGTGGGGATGTCGCACTTTATTAGGGAGGCTTTGAGGGTGTCCTTGTAGCATTTCTGCTGCCCACCTATGGCTCGTTTACCGTGAAGGAGCTCCGAGTAGAGCACTTGCTTTGGGAGTCTCGTGTCTGGCATGCAGACTATGTGGCCTGCCCAGCAGAGCTGATCGAGTGTGGTCAGTGCTTCAATGCTGGGGATGTTAGCCTGGACGAGGACACTGATGTTGGTGCGCCTGTCTTCCTAGGGGATTTGTAGGATCTTGCGGAGACATCGTTGGTGATATTTCTCCAGCAACTTGAGGTGTCTACTGTACATGGTCCATGTCTCTGAGCCATACAGGAGGGCAGGTATTACTACAGCCCTGTAGACCAAGAGCTTGGTGGCAGATTTGAGGGCCTGGTCTTCAAACACTCTTTTCCTCAGGCGGCCGAAGGCTGCACTGGTGCACTGGAGGCGTTGTTGGATCTCGTCGTCGATGCCTGCTCCTGTTGATAGGAGGCTTCTGAGATATGGGAAGTGGTCCACGGTGTCCAGGGCTGCGTCATGGATCTTGATGACTGGGGGAAGGGGGGCAGTGCTGTGTGGTGAGGACAGGCTGGTGGAGGACCTTTGTCTTACGGATGTTTAGCGTAAGGCCCATGCTTTCGAATGCCATTGTGTGCCCAATGTAAGATGTGCCAGACTGATGAGGAGGACCAGACTTTACACCCCCTGCAAGTACAAGGAGAAGCACTCTTACCTCGACTTGCCCGACACCATCTGCCTTCGGAGACTGCGCTTCCACAAAGAGGTTATCACTGAGGTATGTCAGCTCATAAGGGGAGATCTGCAGCCTGCCAGCACCATCAGTACTGCACTGTCCGTCAAGGTCAAAGTCACCGCGGCACTGTCGTAATATGCCTCGGGTTCTTTTCAGGCTTCAGCTGGCGACATTTGCGGTCTGTCTGAGCATGTCACACATCGCTGCATTAGACAGGTCACTGAAGCCCTGTACGCACACAGGATGGACTTGATCAGCTTCCCTATGACCAGGGAGGCTCAGACTGAGAGGGCTCTAGGATTCTCCAGAATTGCTAACTTCCCCACGGTGTAGGGAGCAATAGACTGTACGCACAACGCGATGCGGGCACCATTTCAGGATGCAGAGGTTTTCAGGAACCGCAAGGGGTTCCACTCCCTGAATGTCCAACTCGTTGTTGATCACCAGCAAATTATAATGGCAGTGAATGCTCAATTTCCGGGCAGCATCCATGATGCTCACATCCTGCGTGAGAGCACTGTATCTGACTTGTTTAACAATGAGCCACAAGGTCAATGCTGGATGCTTGGTGACGAAGGATATGGCCTCGCCACCTGGCTGATGACCCCCCTGCGTGACACCCACACCGAAGCCGAGAGGCGATACAACGAGAACCACAGAGCCACTCGTAATATCGTGGAGAAAACCATTGGAGTGCTTAAGCAGCGCTTTAGATGCCTGGACCTTAGATGTCAGGAGGCGAGCTCCAATACCACCCTGAGCAGGTAGCTCAATTCATGGTGGTGTGCTCCATGCTACACAACTTGGCTATCAGGAGGGGACAAGAATTGCCTGATGAGCCTGATAGTCCACCTCACCAGAGAGAGGAAGAGGAGGACGAGGAGGCAGACGCTGACATCAGGCCAGACAATCTGGCTGATGCTGAAGCCATGCCCCCGCCCTCCTGTAGACCGCTTGAAAGGGCCCATTGTGGCATGATAGTTGCAAGACCCTAACGTCAGGAGCTCATCAATGATCGCTTTGCCTGAAAGAACATTGGTGGTATTTACAAGGCTGACAAACTGCTGGGTGTGCAGATGATACATCAATGGTAGGCATCACCTTGGTGACAGTTAAAGTTTAAGTTGATTGAAGTTAAGTGTAATTATACTTTTTGATATTAAGGAATCACCAGTGTGTAATGGTGCAGCTATCTGAGCCAATGCGCAACAAGGTTTTGTTAAACAAAAAACATTTAAAGTGAACATTTGGCTGAAATCATCAGTACTTTTGTAAAAACTAACCCTTCCCCCACCCCAGCGCCCCGCTTCCCCTCCCCACCTCTACCCCTTCCCCTTCCCTTCCTGACTCCAAGCCACCTGGCCAAGGAGCTCCTCAGGCAATGCTTCATTGTGGGATGGGTGGTGGGGGTGGCGCGGATGAAGGCAGAACTGCTGCTTGGACAGATACGGGAGAGGGCGGTCCCGAGGTGGGAACGTGCTCCGAGCCAGAAGCAAGATGTTGCTGCTGGATCTCACGTGTGGTTGGCAATGGGATTACGGCACCTTGGGGTGCAGTGCCGCACCCTGGGACCACTAGGAGCCCTCTATCACCAGCATTCCTGGTTACCAGCTCCAGGGCTTCCTCCATCTCTTCCATGTTATATATTATTTGTCGGACAAAATCTTGGTGCCAACTATGTTCTTGGTGCTTAGGAGGCTTTTTGCTGCTGGTGAATCTCCGTCGTGCCTCCCACAACGGCCCAACAAGCACACACCACAGCCACACACGCGTTCAGTGACTCTGAGCTCCCTCTCTCTCTGTCTCCTCTTCTGTGCATGTCATGGTGACCCTTGACCTCCTAAATCGCGGGAATCGAGCGTTGCCATGCCGTTGCTAAGGACGGCGACACTTTACGGCAGAAGGTCAGAGAGATTTAACGCTACCACCCATTTCATATCGCTCGCGGTAACGCCCAATTTAAAAAATGGAGACTAGGGGCTTTGAGAATGGGCGACAAGCAGCGATCTGAAAATCCTTTTTTACTGCCCACGCTGGATAATAACTCCCATTTTGGGGCGATCTGCACAAAAGTGTAAAATCTAGCCCAGGAGCCGCCCGTTTAAAACTGAGATGAGGAGGAATTTCTTCTCTCAGAGGGTAAATCTGTGGAATTCTCTGCCCCAGAGAGCTGTGGAGGCTGGGTCATTGAATATATTAAAGGCGGATGTTATGTATGCAAACCTAGGCAACTTGTATCATACCGCCACCAGAGGGCATACCTGTTGGAGTCTCAAGGGATCCCAGCATCTCTTGGCAGCACTGTATGTAAGCAGGTCTCCCATGCTGTACCACCACTCTGGAATTGGAATAAAGGAGCTAAGGTCACACTTACTCATTGTCTACAGTATTACTTTATTATGAGCATAACAACTGGCGATGAGATAACGAATAATCACGCGAAAATGCAGAGAACTGTTGGTATCCTGGAGAAATTCTCAGAAGGGGATGATTGGAAGGCCTTCGCTGAGCGACTCGAACAATATTTTGTGGCCAATGAGCTGGAAGGGAACGAGAATGCTGCCAAACGAAGGGCGATCCTCCTCACAGTCTGTGGAGCAACAACCTATGGCCTCATGAAGAATCTTCTAGCTCCGGTGAAAACAACAACCAAATCGTATGAAGAATTGCGTACGCTGGTCCAGGAGCACCTAAATCCGAAGGAAAGCGTTCTGATGGAAAGATATTGATTTTACACGTGTCAACGGTCTGAAGGCCAAAAATGGGGAGCTAAGTCGCCGAACTAAGGCGCCTTGCAGGATGCTGCGAATTTAATGGATTCCTGGAGCAAATGCTAAGAGACTTCTTTGTGCTTGGCATTGGCCATGAGGTTATCTTTCGCAAACTATTGACTGTTGAAACACCGAACCTGAACAAAGCCATAATGATAGCCCAGGCATTTATGTCCACCAACGATAACACCAAACAAATTTTGCAGCATAAAGAGGTTTCGGCTAGTACTGTACACAAAGTAAGGTAGTTTTCAGGCAGGAATACATATGGCAGAAACATAGAAACTTAGAAAATAGGTGCAGGAGTAGGCCCTTCGGCCCTTCGAGCCTGCACCACCATTCAATAAGATCATGGCTGATCATTCACCTCAGTACCCCTTTCCTGCTTTCTCTCCATACCCCTTGATCCCTTTAGCCGTAAGGGCCATATCTAACTCCCTCTTGAATATATCCAATGAACTGGCATCAACAACTCTCTGTGGTCGGGAATTCCACAGGTTAACAACTCTCTGAGTGAAGAAGTTTCTCCTCATCTCAGTTCTAAATGGCTTACCCCTTATTCTTAGACCGTGTCGCCTGGTTCTGGACTTCCCCAACATCGGGAACTTTCTTCCTGCATCTAACCTGTCCAGTCCCGTCAGTATTTTATATGTTTCTATGAGATCCCCTCTCATCCTTTTAAACTCCAGTGAATACAGGCCCAGTCGATCCAGTCTCTCCTCATATATCAGTCCAGCCATCCCGGGAATCAGTCTGGTGAACCTTCACTGCACTCCCTCAATAACAAGAACATTCTTCCTCAGAAAAGGAGACCAAAACTGAACACAATATTCCAGGTGAGGCCTCACCAAGGCCCTGTACAACTGCAGTAAGACCTCCCTGCTCCTATACTCAAATCCCCAAGCTGTGAAGGCCAACATACCATTTGCTTTCTTCACCGCCTGCTGTACCTGCATGCCAACTTTCAATGACTGATGTACCATGACACCCAGGTCTCGCAGCATCTCCTTTTTTCCTATCTGCCGCCATTCAGATAATATTCTGCCTTCGTGTTTTTGCCCCCAATATATCCACATATATCCACATTATACTGCATCTGCCATGCATTTGCCCACTCACCTAACCTGTCCAAGTCACCCTGCAGCCTCTTAGCGTCCTCCTCACAGCTCACACCGCCACCCAGTTTAGTGTCATCTGTAAACCTGGAGATATTACACTCAATTCCTTCATCTAAATCATTAATGTATATTTTAAATAGCTGGGGTCCCAGCACTGAGCCCTGCAGCACCCCACTAGTGACTGCCTGCCATTCTGAAAAGGACCCGTTTATCCCGTCTCTCTGCTTCCTTTCTGCCAACCAGTTCTCTATCCATGTCAGTATATTACCCCCAATACCATGTGCTTTAATTTTGCACACCAATCTTTTGTGTGGCACCTTGTCAAAAGCCTTTTCAAAGTCCAAGTACACCATATCCACTGGGTCTCCCTTGTCCACTCTACTAGTTACATCCTCAAAAAATTCCAGAAGATTCGTCAAGCATGATTTCCCTTTCATAAATCCATGCTGACTTGGACCAACCCTGTCACTGCTTTCCAAATGCGTTGCTATTTCATCTTTAATAATTGACTCCAACATTTTTCCCACTATTGATGTCAGGCTAACCGGTCTATAATTTCCCATTTTCTCTCTCCCTCATTTTTTAAAAAGTGGTGTTACATTAGCTACCCTCCAGTTCATAGGAACTGATACAGAGTCGATAGATTGTTGGAAAATGATCACCAAAGCATCCACTATTTCTAGGGCCACTTCCTTAAGTACTCTGGGATGCAGACTATCAGGCCCCAGGGATTTATCGGCCTTCAATTCCATCAATTTCCCTAACACAATTTCCCGCCTAATAAGGATTTCCTTCAGTTCCTCCTTCTCACTAGATCCTTGGTCCTCTAGTATTTCCGAAAGGTTATTTGTGTCTTCCTTCGTGAAGACAGAACCAAAGTATTTGTTCAACTGGTCTGCCAATTCTTTGTTCCCCATTATAAATTCACCTGAATCTGTCTGCAAGGATCCTATGTTTGTCTTCACTAATCTTTTTCTCTTCACATATCTATCCAAGCTTTTGCAGTCAGTTTTTATGTTCCCTGCAAGATTCCTCTCATACTCTATTTCCCCCTCCTAATTAAACCCTTTGTCCTCCTCTGCTGAATTCTAAATTTCTCCCAGTCCTTAGGTTTGCTGCTTTTTCTGGCCAATTTATATGCCTCTTCCTTGGATTTAACACTATCCTTAATTTCCCTTGTTAGCCGCGGTTGAACCACCTTCCCCATTTAATTTTTATTCCAGACAGGGATGTACAATTGTTGAAGTTCATCCATGTGATCTTTAAATGTTTGCCATTGCCTATCCACCGTCAACCCTTTAAGTATCATTTGCCAGTCTATCCTAGCCAATTCACGCCTCATACCATCGAAGTTACCTTTCCTTAAGTTCAGGACCCTAGTCTCTGAATTAACTGTGTCACTCTCCATCTTAATAAAGAATTCTACCATATTATTGTCACTCTTCCCCAAGGGGCCTCGCACAACAAGATTGTTGATTAGTCCTTTCTCATTACACATCACCCAGTCTAGGATGGCCAGCCCTCTAGTTGGTTCCTCGACATATTGGTCTAGAAAACCATCCCTAATACACTCCAGGAAATCCTCCTTCACTGTATTGCTACCAGTTTGGTTAGCCCAATCTATATGTAGATTAAAGTCACCCATGATAACTGCTGTACCTTTATTGCACGCATCCCTAATTTCTTGTTTGATGCTGTCCCCAGCCTCACTACTACTGTTTGGTGGTCTGTACACAACTCCCAATAGCGTTTTCTGCCCTTTAGTATTCCGCAGTTCCACCCATACAGATTCCACATCATCCAAGCTAATGTCCTTTCTTACTATTGCGTTAATTTCCTCTTTAACCAGCAACGCTACCCCACCTCCTTTTCCTTTCTGTCTATCCTTCCTGAATGTTGAATACCCATGGATGTTGAGTTACCAGCCTTGGTCACTCTGGAGCCATGTCTTAGTGATGCCAATTATATCATATTAATTAATAGCTGCCTGTGCAGTTAATTCATCCACCTTATTACGAATATTCCTCGCATTGAGGCACAGAGCCTTCAGGCTTGTCTTTTTAACACACTTTGCCCCTTTAGAATTTTGCTGTAATGTGGACCTTTTTGATTTTTGCCTTGGGTTTCTCTGCCCTCCACTTTTACTTTTCTTCTTTCTATCTTTTGCTTCTGCCCCCATTCTACTTCCCTCTGTCTCCCTGCATAGGTTCCCATCCTCCTGCCATATTAGTTTAACTCCTCCCCAACAGCGCTAGCAAATACTCCCCCTAGGACATTGGTTCCGATCCTGCCCAAGTGCAGACCATCCGGTTTGTACTGGTCCCACCGCCCCCAGAACCGGTTCCAATGTCCCAGGAGTTTGAATCTCTCCCTTCTGCACCACTCCTGAAGCCACATATTCATCTGAGCGATTCCTACTCTGACTAGCACATGGCACTGGTAGAACCCCTGAGATTACTACTTTTGAGGTCCTACTTTTTAATTTAACTCCTACCTCCCTAAATTCAGCTTGTATGACCTCATCCCATTTTTTACCTATATCGTTGGTATCTATATGCACCACGACAACTGGCTGTTCACCCTCCCCCTCCAAAATGTCCTGCAGCCGCTCCGAGACATCCTTGACCCTTGCACCAGGGAAGCAACATACCATCCTGGAGTCTCATTTGTGGCTGCAGAAACGTTTATCTATTCCCCTTACAATAGAATCCCCTATCACTATCGCTCTCCCACTCTTTTTCCTGCCCTCCTGTGCAGCAGAGCCACCCACGGTGCCATGGGCTTGGCTGCTGCTGCATCCCCTGATGAGTCATCCCCCCGAACATTACCCAAAACGATGTAGCTGTTTTGGAGGGGGATGACCGCAGGGGACCTTCCTTCCTTCCATTGCTCTTCCTGTTAGTCACCCAATCCCTATCTGTCTGTGTTACCTTTACCTGCAGTATGACCAACTCACTAAACGTGCTATTCACTGCATCCTCAGCATTGCAGATGCTCCAGTGTGAATCCACCCACAACTCCAGTGCCACAATGTGGTCTGTCAGGAGCTGCAGCAAGACACACTTCCCGCACATGTAGGCATCAGGGACACTGGAAGCGTCCCTGAGTTCCAACATAGCACAGGAGGAACATGATACATGTCCGAGCTCTCCTGCTATGGCTTAACCCCCAGATTAACTTAATTTGACAACAAGAATGATAAAGGTTACCTACTGATAAAGGAAAAGAAAAAGAAAAATTATTCACCAATCACTTGCCAAGCACTTACCCCGTTGGCTGTGACGTCACCCATCAATTTCTTTCTACTTCTTTTTTGCCTTCTCTCCCTGCTGCAGCTGCACCAGCTGGCCTCCTTGATGTCCCACTGCGCCTCCTCGAACTCCCGCTGCTCCCCGGCTGATGGGCCTTTTATAGGCCGCCTCCTCGACGTCCCGCCATGCCTCCTTGAACATACATGCCTGCAGCTGCATGAACTCAGATGACCCAGAGTCCATCATCAAACGTTAATGCGAGGGAGTTAACACCTTGTTGGCGCTGTGGAGGTGATCATCGAGCCCATATATGCCGCATCAAACATTATGTGAGCAAAGGCTGTGGAACAATGGGACACCTCCAGCGAATGTGCAGACGAGCTGCAAACCCTGCAAACCACCACGTTGCAGAGGAGGATCAATCCATGGTGGATCAGGCTGGACGAGAGACTCAAACCAAGGAGGCAGAAGTGTACGTGGCACACACCTTCACCACGAAATATCCACCGATCATGCTAAAAGTCGAACTGGTCGGAATTTCAGTAGCCATGGAACTGGACACAGGTGCGAGTCAGTCTATCATGTGCAAAAAGGCCTTCGACAGGCTGTGGTGCAACAAGGCACACAGGCCCAAGCTTAGCCCCATTCACACCAAACTAAGAACTTGCACTAAAGAGCCGATCCCTATTATTGGCAGCGCAGCAGTAAAAGTCTCCTATGATGGAGCAGTGCACGAACTCCCACTATGGAATGTACCAGGAGATGGCCCCACATTGTTCGGCAGAAGCTGGCTGGGAAAAATCCGCTGGAACTGGGATGACATCCGAGCGCTTTCCTCTGTCGACAACGCCTCATGTGCCCAGGTTCTGAGTAAGTTCCCGTCATTGTTTGAGCCAGGCATCGGATGTTTCTCGGGGGCGTAGGTGCAGATCCACTTGGTTCTCGGTACACAACCCATCCACCACAAGGCACGGGCAGTGCCATATATGATGCGAGAGAAAGAGGAAATTGAGCTTGACATGCTGCAGCGAGAAGGCGTCATCGCTCCGGCGGAGTTCAACGAGTGGGCCAGTCCTATTGTTCCAGTTCTCAAAGGCGATGACACGGTCAGAATTTGTGGGGACTATAAAGTAACGACTAACCGTTTTTCGCTACAGGACCAGTACCCGCTACCCAAGGCAGACGACCTATTTGTGACCCTGGCTGGAGGGAAGACATTCACTAAGTTGGACCTGACCTCGGCCTACATGACGCAGGAGCAGGCGGAATCTTCGAAAGGCCTCACCTGCATCAACACGCACAAGTGTCTGTTCATCGACAATAGTTGCCCGTTTGGGATTCAATTGGCTGCGGCAATTTTCCAAAGGAACATGGAGAGCTGACTAAAGTTGGTTCCGCGCACCATGGTTTTCCAGGACGACACACTGGTCACAGGTCGGGACACCACCGAACACTTGAAGAACCTGGAAGAGGTTCTAAGTCGGCTAGATTGCGTGGGACTCAGGTTGAAACGCTCGAAGTGTGTTTTCCTGGCACCAGAGAGCAAGTTCTTAGGGAGAAGAATCGCGTCAGACGGTATCAGACCCACTGACGCCAAGAAGGAGGCCATCAAGAACGCGTCGAGACCACAGAACGTGACGGAGCTGCGGTCAATCCTGGGACTCATGAACTATTTCGGTAATTTCCTACCTGGATTAAGTACCTTGCATTGTGTTGCTAACACAGATGAGGCTGCACACAGAGAGGTTAAAGTAACAGTGACCTCAGTCTTTAATAAGACACTCCAGAGTGAGGAACAGGCCTTAGGGGTCGGATTATATACAGTGCTCCCAAGGGATGCTGGGGTCCCTTGGGACTTCAGGGGATGCACTCCCTGGTGGCGGAACATGGGAGTGCATGCTTTACAGATACACAACATCACTCCCCCTCCAAAGTCAAAGTGAAAACTATTTACAAGGTGAGGCGGTCGGGAGCCTTTCTTTCCCTGGTGAACCGCCTCGGTACAAATGTCTGTTCTGGTGTGTTGGCTGTGCCCTCGCTGGGCTGGCGTGTTGTTGGCCCTGCAGGGCTGCTGGGTGAGCCTGGCCTTGCTTGGCTGTTGGGTGTGATGGGTTCGATTTCCTGGTCCGAGGTGGTGTCGTTGATCCTTTGGGTGTGTGTTGTGGGCTCGAAAAAGGTGGTGTCTGCTGTGGGTTGTTCAGAGCAGTCTGTGATCCGCAGCCTCGTTTGGTCCAGGTGCTTTCTGCAAATTTGTCCATTGTCTAGTTTGACTACAAACATCCTATTCCCTTCTTTAGCTATCACCGTGCCCGTGATCCACTTGGGACCATGTCCATAGTTTAGCACATACACAGGGTCATTCAGATCAATTTCCCGTGACACAGTGGCGTGACCATCGTTTACATTTTGTTGCTGCCGCCTGCTCTCTACCTGATCATGCAGGTTGGGGTGAACCAGCGAGAGTCTGGTTTTTAGTGTCGTTTTCATGAGTAGCTCAGCCGGGGGCACCCCTGTGAGTGAATGGGGTCTCGTGCGGTAGCTGAGCAGTACTCGGAACAGGCGGGTTTGGAGTGAACCTTCTGTGACTCGTTTAAGGCTCTGTTAGATGGTTTGTACTGCTCGCTCTGCCTGCCCATTGGAGGCTGGTTTAAACGGGGCCGAGGTGACATGTTTGATCCCATTGCGGGTCATGAATTCTTTAAATTCGGCACTGGTGAAACATGGCCCGTTGTCACTGACCACTATGTCAGGCAGGCTGTGGGTGGCAAACATGTCCCTCAGGCTTTCAATGGTGGCAGTGGCGGTGCTTCCCGACATTATTTCACATTCAATCTATTTTGAAAAAGCATCCACTACCACCAGGAACATTTTACCGAGAAACGGGCCCGCATAGTCGACATGGATCCTCGACCATGGTCTGGAGGGCCAGGATCATAAACTTAGTGGTGCCTCTCTGGGCGCGTTGCTCAACTGAGCACACACGCTGCATTGCCAGACACAGGACTCTAAGTCAGAGTCGATACCGGGCCACCACACGTGGGATCTGGCTATCGCTTTCATCATTTCTATAGCTGGGTGTGTGCTGTGGAGATCCGAGATGAACGTCTCCTTGCCCCTTTTTGGTAGCACTACGCGGTTACCCCACAACAGGCAGTCTGCCTGAATGAACAGCTCGTCCTTTCGCCGCTGGAACGGCTTGATTAGCTCTTGCATTTCCACGGGGATGCTGACCCAGCTCCCATGCAGTACACAGTTATTTACAAGGGACAGCAGAGGATCTTGGCTGGTCCAAGTCCTAATCTGGCGGGCCGTGACAGGTGATTTACCATTTATCAAACACTTCCATGACCATCAACAAGTCTGCGGGCTGCGCCACCATCAAAAAGTTTGCAGGCTGTGCCATTTCCACTCCCATGGTGGGCAATGGTAGCCGACTGTGAGCATCCGCACAGTTCTCGGTGCCTGGCCTGTGGTGGATGGTATAGTTATACGCTGATAGTGCGAGTGCCCACCTTTGCATGCGGGCTGAGGCATTAGTATTTATCCCCTTGTTTTCAGGAATATGAGGGGCTTGTGATCGGTTTCCAGCTCAAATTTGAGGCCAAACAGGTACTGAAGCATTTTCTTTACCCCGAACACACACGCTAATGCCTCTTTCTCAATCATGCTGTCGGCCCTCTCGGCCTTTGACAAGCTCCTGGAAGCAGAGGCGACAGGTTGCAACTTCCCCATAACGTTAGCTTGTTGTAATACACACCCGACTCCGTACGACGACGCATCACATGCTAGCACAAGTCTTTTACAGGGGTCATACAATACAAGCAGCTTGTTAGAGCATAAAATATTTCTGGCTTTCTCAAAAGCAATTACTTGTTTTTTTTCCCCATACCCAGTTCTCACCTTTACGCAATAACACATGTAGTGGCTCTAAAAGGGTGCTTAACCCTGGTAGGAAGTTACCAAAATAGTTGAGGAGTCCCAGGAACGATCGCAGCTCCGTGACGTTCTGTGACGTTCCTGATAGCCTCTGTCTTGGCGTCTGTGGGCCGAATGCCATCCGCCGCGATCTTTCTCCTCAAAAACTCCACTTCTGTTGCCATGAAGACACATTTCAACCTCTTCAGCCGCAGCCCTACGCGATCCAGTCGTTGGAGAACCTCCTCCAGGTTTTGTAGGTGCTCAACAGTGTCCCAATCCATGACCAATATGTCGTCCTGAAAAACCACCGTGCATGGTACCGACTTGAGTAGGCTCTCCATGTTTCTCTGGAAGACTGCTGCAGCCGACCGAATTCCAAACGGGCATCTGTTGTAGATGAACAGTCCCTTGTGCGTGTTGACGCAGGTGAGGCCCTTCGAAGACTCCTCCAGCTCCTGCGTCATGTAGGCTGAAGTCAGGTCGAGCTTGGTGAACGTCTTGCCTCTTGCCAGCGTCGCAAATAGGTCGTCTGCCTTAGGTAGCGGGTATTGGTCCTGTAGCGAGAAACGATTAATAGTTACTTCATAATTGACGCAAATCCTTTTGAGTACTGGAACAATGGGGCTGGCCCACTCGCTAAATTCCACTGGGGAGATGATGCCCTCGTGTTGCAGCCTGTCCAGCTCGAATTGCACTCTCTCCCTCGTCATGTGAGGTACCGCTCGCACCTTGTGGTGAATGGGTCGTGCCTCTGGGACCAAGTGGATCCGCACTTTCGCCCCGGAAAAGTTTCCAATGCCTGGCTCAAAAAGGGAAGGAAATTTGTTAAGAACCTGGGTACATGAGGCCTCATCGACATGTCATAGCACTCGGATGTCATCCCAGTTCCAGCGGAATTTGCCCAGCCAGCTCCTTCCAAGCAGTGTGGGGCCATCGCCCGGGACAATCCAGAGTGGCAGTTCATGCACCATGCCCTCGTAGGTGACCTTGACCATGGCGCTGCCCAGGACAGTGATAAGCTCTTTGGTGTACATTCTCAGTTTCGTGTGGATGGGGCTCAGGGCTGGTCTGAATGCCCTGTTGCACCACAGTCTCTCAAACATCTTTTTACTCATGATGGATTGGCCAGCGCCAGTGTTCAGTTCCATGGCTACGGTTAAGCCATTCAATTTTACATTTAGCATTATAGGTGGACATTTCGTCGAAAATGTGTGCACCCCGTGTACTTCAGCATCTGCCTCCTCTCTCTGAGGCTCGAAATTACTTTGATCCAGCATGGACCGATCTTCCTCTGCCATGTGGTGGTTAGCAGGTTTTTCAGAGCTTGCAGCTTGTTTGCAAGCTCGTTGGAGATTCCCCATTGTTCCACAGCTCTTGCAAACATACTTTTTGAAGTGGCATGAATAGGCTGAATGGAAGCCTTTACAACGCCAACAAGGTGTGAATTGCTTTGCATCTGAGTCATCTGGGTCACCTGAGGCCTGCTGGCAGTTGCAGACTCGTGGTTTCTGCCCTGTACATTTCTGCTCGCAAACACAGTTCCAGTTAATTTATGAACATTGCTAGCACTTGTGTGCTGAGAGATTTGTTTGGTGTTATCACTGGTGGACATAAATGCCTGTGCTATCGCAATGGCCTTACTGAGGGTCGGTGTCTCTTCAGTCAAAACTTTTCGTAGGATGGTCTCGTGACTAATGCCCAGTACAAAGGAGTCTCTGAGCATTTGCTCCAGGTAGCCATCAAACTCACATTGTCCTGCAAGTCGCCTTAGCTCGGTGACGTAGCTCGTCATTTCCTGACTTTCAGATCGCTGGCACGTGTAGAACCGATACCTTGCCATCAGCACGCTCTCCCTCGGGTTAAGATGCTCTCGAACCAGTGTACACAGCTCCTCATACGACTTATCTGTGGGTTTCACCGGAGCCAGAAGATTCTTCATGAGGCTGTAAGTCGGTGCCCCGCAGACTGTGAGGAGGACCGCTCTCCTTTTTGCAGTGCTTCCTTCTCCGTCCAGCTCGTTGGCTACAAAGTACTGGTCTAGCCGTTTGACATAGGCTTCCCAGTCCTCAGTCTCCGAGAACTTCTCCAGGATGTCTACAGTTCACTGCATCTTTGCCTTTGATTCGTATTCTCGTCGCCAGTTGTTGTATTCCTGATACAGATGAAGCTGCATATAGGGAGGTTAAAGTAACAGTGACCTCAGTCTTTAATAACACAATCCAGAGTGAGGAACAAGCCTTTGGGGCAGGCTTATATACAGGGCTCCAAGATGTTGGGATCCCTTGGGACTTCAGGGGATGAGCTCCCTAGTGGCGGAACATGGGAGTGCATGCTTTACAGATACACAACACCTTGCTTGAACCCCTCCATGTGCTGCTACTCAAAGGAGATGACTGGGTATGGGGGAAATCACAAGAGGCTGCTTTTGAGAAAGCCAGAAATCTGTTATGTTCCAACAAACTGCTTGTTCTGTATAAGCCATGTAAATGTTTAGTGCTAGCTTGCAATGCATCTTTGTACAGGGTCGGGTGTGTGTTACAACAAGCAAACGAATCGGGAACTTTGCAACCCGTCGCCTGTGCATCCAGGAGTTTGTCCAAGGCCAAAAGAGCCTACAGCATTATTGGAAAAGAAGCTCTGGCATGCGTTTACGGGGTCAAAAAAATGCACCAGTATCTGTTTGGCCTCAAGTTTGAGTTAGAAACTAACCATAAGCCGCTCATATCGCTATTCTCAGAGAGCAAAGGGATTATTACCAATGCCTCTGCCCGCATCCAAAGATGGGTGCTCACGCTGTCTGCGCATAACTATGTAATCCTCCACAGACCAGGCACAGAGAACTGTGCTGATGCTCTCAGTCGGCTACCATTGCCCACCACCGGGGTGGAAATGGTACAGCCTGCAGACTTGCTCTTGGTGATGGATGCATTTGAAAACGAAAAGTCACCCGTTGCGGCCCGCCAGATCAGGACCTGGAGCAGCTCGGATCCTTTATTGTCCCTTGTTAAAAACTGTGTCCTCCATGGGAGCTGGTCCAGCATCCCAGCGGAGATGCATGAAGAGATCAAGTCGTTCCAGCGGCGCAAAGACGAAATGTCCATAAAGGCGGATTTGTGGGGCAATCACGTGATTTTGCCGAAGAAAGGCAGGGAAACGTTCATACGTGACCTACACAGTACCCACCCAGGCATAGTAATGATGAAAGCTATAGACAGATCCCATGTGTGGTGGCCCGGCATCGACTCAGATTTGGAGTCATGCGTGCACCAATGCAACACTTGCTCTCAACTGAGCAATGCACCCAAAGAGGCACCGCTAAGTTTGTGGTCATGGCCCTCCAAACTGTGGTCGAGGATCCACGTTGACATTGCTGGCCCGTTTCCATGCAAAATGTTTTTGGCTGTTGTGGATACTTATTCGAAATGGATTGAGTGTGTAATAATGTCTGTAAGCACGTCCACTGCCACCATCGAAAGTCTACAAGCCATGTTCGCCACCCACGGCCTGCCTGATGTCCTTGTCAGCGACAATGAACCATGCTTCAAGGAATTCATGATGCGCAATGTGATTAAGCACATCACATCTGCCCCGTTCAAGCCCGCATCCAACGGCCAGCAAGAACGGGCAGTCCAAACCATCAAGCAAAGCTTGAAACGTGTGTCGGAAGGCTTCCTACGGACCCGCCTGTCCCGAGTCCTGCTCAGCTCCCGTACCAGACCCCACTTGCTCACCGGGGTTCCCCCAGCCGAGCTGCTCATGAAAAGGACGCTCAAAACAAGGCTCTCTCTTGTCCACCCTGATCTCCATGATCACGTCGAGGGCAGGCGGCATCAACAAAGCATGTACCATGATTACGCAAACTTGTCACGCGATATTGAAGTCAGTGACCCTGTATTTGTACTCAATTATGGACATGGTCCCAAATGGCTTGCTGGCACCGTCACAGCCAAAGAAGGGAGTAGAGTGTTTCAAGTCAAACTTGCTAATGGACTAACTTGCAGAAAGCATTTGGACCAAACCAAACTGTGATTCACAAACAGCCACGAGCAACCTGAAGGGGACACCTCCAAATTCGACCCTCCAACACACACACAAGTGGCAACCGACATCACCGTTGACCACGAAGCTGAACTCACCATCCCCAGCAGCCCAGCAAGGCTAGCTGCCCAGCAGCCCAGCAAAGAACAAACCAACTCACCCACACCTGCATTTGTACCGAGACGATCGACAAGGGAGCGAAAAGCCCCAGATCATCTCACCCTGTAAATAAGAGTACTATTGACTTTGGGAGGGAGTGATGTTATGTATGTAACCCTTGGCAACCTGTATCGAACCACCACCAGAGGGCCTACCTGTTGGAGTCCCAAGGGATCCCAGCATCCCTTGGGAGCACTGTATAAAAGCAGGCCTCCCACGTTGTACCAGCACTCTGGAGTTAGAATAAAGGAGCTAAGGTCACACTTACTCATTGTCTACAGTACTCGGTTACATTACTTTATTATGAGCATAACATCATCATCATAGGCAGTCCCTCGGAATCAAGGAGGACTTGCTTCCACTCCCAAAGTGAGTTCTTTGATGGCTGAACAGTTCGATACGAGAGCCACAGATCCTGTTACAGGTGGGACAGACATTCGTCGGGGGAAGGGGTCGGTGAGGCTGGTTTGCCACGCGCTCCTTCCGCTGCATGCACTTGGCCTCTTCATGCTCCTTACGTCGAGACTCAAAGAGTTCAACGCCCTCCCGGATGGACTTTCTCCACCTCGGGCGGTCTGCAGCCAGGGTCTCCCAGGTGTCAGTGGTGATGTCGCACTTTACCAGAGAGGCTTTGAGTGTGTCCTTATAATGTTTCCGCTGTCCTCCTTTGGCTCGTTTACCATGAGCATAACAGCGGAGATAGACAGATTTTTGAGCGATAAGGGAGTAAAGGGTTATGGGGAGTGAGCAGTGAAGCGGAGCTGAGTCCATGATCAGATCAGCCATGAACTAGAAAATATCATTCACTTTGCATCCGAGTGCAGCAGCAGGTCAGAGTGCAAAGGTAAGAGTTTGGTAAGTGGGAGAGTTCAGGCAAGTGGGAGCGGGAGGTGTTGCTTTGTCTTGTTTTCCCCACCAGTGCTGACTCCCTGACCTGGGAGGAAAAGAAAATGAAGTGTGATGTTACAGCTAAGAGGGTAAGTGATTGGCTGGTTGATTGGTGACTAGTTTTTCTTTTTTCCTTATCTTGTCAGTAAGAGCCCTTTGGCATTGTTGCCAAATTAGGTTACTTTAAGGGTTAAGTCATGGCGGGAGAGCCCAGACCAGTGTCATACTCCTCCTGTGCCATGTGGGAAATCAGGGACGCTTTCAGTGTCCCTGACGACTATGTGTGCAGGAATTGTATCCAGCTGCAGCTCCTGTTAGACCGCATGATGGCACTGGAGCTGCAGATAGATTCACTCTGGAGCATGCGTGATGCTGAGGATGTCGTGGATTGGTCACACCGCAGGTAAAGGTTACAAAGGCAGATAGGGGATGGGTGACCACCAGGCAGAGCAGGAGTAGGAAGGCAATGACCTGCGGTCATCTCCCTCCAAAACAGATATACCGCTTTGGATATTGTTGAGGGGGATGACTCATCAGGGGAAGGCAGCAGCAGCCAAGTTCATGGCACCGTGGGTGGCTCTGCTGCACAGGAGGGCAGGAAAAAGAGTGGGAGAGCTATAGTGGTGGGGGATTCTATTGTTAGGGGGATAGATAGGTGATTCTGCAGTCGCAACCGAGACTCCAGGATGGTATGTTGCCTTCCTGGTGCAAGGGTCATGGATGTCTCGGAACGGCTGCAGGGCATTCTGGAGTGGAAGGGTGAACAGCCAGTTGTCGTGGTGCATATAGGTATCAACGATATAGGTAAAAAGTGGGATGAGCTCCTATAAGCTGAATTTAGGGAGCTTGGAGTTAAATTAAAAAGTAGGACCTCAAAGGTAGTAATCTCAGGATTTCTACCAGTGCCACGTGCTAGTCAGAGTAGGAATTGCAGGATAGCTAAGATGAATATGTGGCTTGAGGAGTGGTGTAAGAGGGAGGGATTCAAATTCCTGGGACATTGGAACCGGTTCTGGGGGAGGTGGGACCAGTACAAACCGGACGGTCTGCACCTGGGCAGGACCGGAACCAATGTCCTAAGGGGAGCGTTTGCTAGTGCTGTTGGGGAGGGGTTAAACTAATATGGCAGGGAGATGGGAACCTATGCAGGGAGACACAGGGAAATGAAATGGAGGCAGAAGCAAAAGAAAGAAAGGAAAATAGTAAAAGTGGAGGACAGAGAAACCCAAGGCAAAAATCAAAAAGGGCCACATTACAGCAAAATTCTAAAGGGACAAAGAGTGTTAAAAAGACAAGCCTGAAGGCTCTGTGCCTCAATGTGAGGAGCATTCATAATAAGGTGGATGAATTAACTGCGCAGGCAGATATTAACGATTATGATATCATTGGGATTACGGAGACATGGCTCCAGGGTGACATAGGGTGGGAACTCAACATCCAGGGGTATTCAGGAAAGATAGACAGAAAGGAAGAGGAGGCGGGGTAACGTTGCTGGTTAAAGAGGAAATTAATGCAATAGTAAGAAAGGACATCAGCTTGGATGATGTGGAATCTGCATGAGTAGAGCTGTGGAATACCAAAGGGCAGAAAACGCTAGTACGTGTTGTGTACAGACCACCAAGTAGTGAGGTTCGGGACGGCATCAAACACGAAATTAGGATGCGTGCAATAAAGGTACAGCAGTTATCATGGACGACTTTAATCTACATATCGATTGGGATAACCAAGCTGGTAGCAATGCGGTGGAGGAGGATTTCCTGGAGTGTATTAGGGATGGTTTTCTCGACCAATATGTCGAGGAACCAACTAGAGAGCTGGCCATCCTCGACTGCGTGTTGTGTAATGAGAAAGGACTAATTAGCAATCTTGTTGTGTGAGCCCCCCTGGGGAAGAGTGATCATAATATGGTAGAATTCTTTATTAAGATGGAGAATGACAGTGTTATTTCAGAGGCTAGGGTCCTGAACTTAAGGAAAGGTAACTTTGATGGTATGAGACGTGAATTGGCTCGGATAGACTGGCAAATGATACTTAAAGGGTTGACAGTGGATAGGCAATGGCAGACATTTATAGATTACATGGATAAACTTCAACAATTGTACATCCCTGTCTGGAGTAAAAATAAAACGGGAAAGGTAGCTCAACCGTGGTTAACAAGGGAAATTAGGGATAGTGTTAAATCCAAGGAAGAGACATATAAATTGGCCAGAAAAAGCAGCAAACCTGAGGACTGGGAGAAATTTAAAATTCAGCAGAGGAGGACAAAGGGTTTAATTAGGAGGGGGAAAATAGAGTATGAGAGGAATCTTGCAGGGAACATAAAAACTGACTGCAAAAGCTGCGAAAATATGTGAAGAGAAAAAAATTAGTGAAGACCACCGTAGGTCCCTTGCAGTCAGAATTAGGTGAATTTATAATGGGGAACAAAAAAATGGCAGACCAATTGAACAAATACTTTGGATCTGTCTTCACTAATAACCTTCCGGAAATACTAGGGGACCGAGGGTCTAGCGAAAAGGAGGAACTGAACGAGATCCTTATTAGTCAGTAAATTGTGTTCGGGAAATTGATGGGATTGAAGGCCGCTAAATCCAGAGGGCCTGCTAGGCTGCATCCCAGAGTACTCAAGGAAGTGGCCCTAGAAATAATGGATGCATTGGTGATCATTTTCCAAGATTCTATTGACTCTGTATCAGTTCCTATGGACTGGAGGGTAGCTAATAGAAACATAGAAACATAGAAAATAGGTGCAGGAGCAGGCCATTCAGCCCTTCTAGCCTGCACCGCCATTCAACGAGTTCATGGCTGAACATGAAACTTCAGTACCCACTTCCTGCTTTCACGCCATACCCCTTGATCCCCCGAGTACTAAGGACTTCATCTAACTCCCTTTTGAATATATTTAGTGAATTGGCCTCAACTACTTCCTGTGGTAGAGAATTCCACAGGTTCACCACTCTCTGGGTGAAGAAGTTTCTCCCCATCTCGGTCCTAAATGGCCTACCCCTTATCCTTAGACTGTGACCCCTGGTTCTGGACTTCCCCAACATTGGGAACATTCTTCCTGCATCCAACCTGTCCAAACCCGTCAGAATTTTAAACGTTTCTATGAGGTCCCCTCTCACTCTTCTGAACTCCAGTGAATACAAGCCCAGTTGATTCAGTCTTTCTTGATAGGTCAGTCCCACCATCCCGGGAATCAGTCTGGTGAATCTTCGCTGCACTCCCTCAACAGCAAGTATGTCCTTCCTCAAGTTAGGAGACCAAAACTGTACACAATACTCCAGGTGTGGCCTCACCAAGGCCCTGTACAACTGTAGCAACACCTCCCTGCCCCTGTACTCAAATCCCCTCGCTATGAAGGCCAACATGCCATTTGCTTTCTTAACCGCCTGCTGTACCTGCATGCCAACCTTCAATGACTGATGTACCATGACACCCAGGTCTCGTTGCACCTTCCCTTTTCCTAATCTGTCACCATTCAGATAATAGTCTGTCTCTCTGTTTTTACCACCAAAGTGGATAACCTCACATTTATCCACATTATACTTCATCTGCCACGCATTTGCCCACTCACCTAACCTATCCAAGTCACTCTGTAGCCTCATAGCATCCTCCTCGCAGCTCACACTGCCACCCAACTTAGTGTCATCCGCAAATTTGGAGATACTACATTTAATCCCTTCGTCTAAATCATTAATGTATAATGTAAACAGCTGGGGCCCCAGCACAGAACCCTGCGGTACCCCACTAGTCACTGCCTGCCATTCCGAAAAGTACCCATTTACTCCTACTCTTTGCTTCCTGTCTGACAACCAGTTCTCAATCCACGTCAGCACACTACCCCCAATCCCATGTGCTTTAACTTTGCACATTAATCTCCTGTGTGGGACCTTGTCGAAAGCCTTCTGAAAGTCCAAATATACCACATCAACTGGTACTCCTTTGTCCACTTTATTGGAAACATCCTCAAAAAATTCCAGAAGATTTGTCAAGCATGATCTCCCTTTTACAAATCCATGCTGACTTGGACCTATCATGTCACCATTTTCCAAATGCGCTGCTATGACATCCTTAATAATTGATTCCATCATTTTACCCACTACTGAGGTCAGGCTGACCGGTCTATAATTCCCTGCTTTCTCTCTCCCTCCTTTTTTAAAAAGTGGGGTTACATTGGCTACCCTCCACTCGATAGGAACTGATCCAGAGTCAATGGAATGTTGGAAAATGACTGTCAATGCATCCGCTATTTCCAAGGCCACCTCCTTAAGTACTCTGGGATGCAGTCCATCAGGCCCTGGGGATTTATCGGCCTTCAATCCCATCAATTTCCCCAACACAATTTCCCGACTAATAAAGATTTCCCTCAGTTCCTCCTCTTTAATAGACCCTCTGACCACTTTTATATCCGGAAGGTTGTTTGTGTCCTCCTTAGTGAATACTGAACCAAAGTACTTGTTTAATTGGTCTGCCATTTCTTTGTTCCCCGTTATGACTTCCCCTGATTCTGACTGCAGGGGACCTACGTTTGTTTTTACTAACCTCTTTCTCTTTACATACCTATAGAAACTTTTGCAATCCGCCTTAATGTTCCCTGCAAGCTTCTTCTCGTACTCCATTTTCCCTGCCCTAATCAAACCCTTTGTCCTCCTCTGCTGAGTTCTAAATTTCTCCCAGTCCTCAGGTTCGCTGCTATTTCTGGCCAATTTGTATGCCACTTCCTTGGCTTTAATACTATCCCTGATTTCCCTAGATAGCCACGGTTGAGCCACCTTCCCTTTTTTATTTTTACGCCAGACAGGAATGTACAATTGTTGTAATTCATCCATGCGTTCTCTAAATGTCTGCCATTGCCCATCCACAGTCAACCCCTTAAGTATCATTAGCCAATCTATCTTAGCCAATTCATGCCTCATACCTTCAAAGTTACCCTTCTTTAAGTTCTGGACCATGGTCTCTGAATTAACTGTTTCATTCTCCATCCTAATGCAGAATTCCACCATATTATGGTCACTCTTCCCCAAGGGGCCTCGCACAATGAGATTGCTAATTAATCCTCTCTCATTACACAACACCCAGTCTAAGATGGCCTCCCCCCTAGTTGGTTCCTCGACATATTGGTCTAGAAAACCATCCCTTATGCATTCCAGGAAATCCTCCTCCACCGTATTGCTTCCAGTTTGGCTAGCCCAATCTATGTGCATATTAAAGTCACCCATTATAACTGCTGCACCTTTATTGCATGCACTCCTAATTTCCTGTTTGATGCCCTCCCCAACATCACTACTACTGTTTGGAGGTCTGTACACAACTCCCACTAACGATTTTTGCCCTTTAGTGTTCTGCAGCTCCACCCATATAGATTCCACATCATCCAAGCTAATGTCTTTCCTAACTATTGCATTAATCTCCTCTTTAACCAGTAATGCTACCCCACCTCCTTTTCCTTTTATTCTATCCTTCCTGAATGTTGAATACCCCTGGATGTTGAGTTCCCAGCCCTGATCATCCTGGAGCCACGTCTCCGTAATCCCAATCACATCATATTTGTTAACATCTATTTGCACAATTAATTCATCCACCTTATTGCGGATACTCCTTGCATTAAGACACAAAGCCTTCAGGCTTGTTTTTTTAACACCCTTTGTCCTTTTAGAATTTTGCTGTACAGTGGCCCTTTTTGTTCTTTGCCTTGGGTTTCTCTGCCCTCCACTTTTCCTCATCTCCTTTCTGTCTTTTGCTTTTGCTTCCTTTTTGTCTCCCTCTGTCTCCCTGTATAGGTTCCCATCCCCCTGTAATATTAGTTTAACTCCTCCCCAACAGCACTAGCAAACACTCCCCCTAGGACATTGGTTCCGGACCTGCCCAGGTGCAGACCGTCCGGTTTGTACTGGTCCCACCTCCCCCAGAACCGGTTCCAATGCCCCAAGAATTTGAATCCCTCCCTGCTGCACCACTGCTCAAGCCATGTATTCATCTGCGCTATCCTGCGATTCCTACTCTGACTAGCACGTGGCACTGGTAGCAATCCCGAGATTACTACTTTTGAGGTCCTACTTTTTAATTTAGCTCCTAGCTCCTTAAATTCTTTTCGTAGGACCTCATCCCTTTTTTTACCTATGTCGTTGGTACCAATGTGCACCACGACAACTGGCTGTTCTCCCTCCCATTTCAGAATGTCCTGCACCCGCTCCGAGACATCCTTGACCCTTGCACCAGGGAGGCAACATACCATCCTGGAGTCTCGGTTGCGTCCGCAGAAACGCCTATCTATTCCCCTCACCATCGAATCCCCTATCACTATCGCGCTCCCACTCTTTTTCCTGCCCTCCTTTGCAGCAGAGCCACCTACGGTGCCATGAACTTGGCTGCTGCTGCCCTCCCCTGATGAGTCATCCTCCCCAACAGTACTCAAAGCAGTGTATCTGTTTTGCAGGGGGATGACCACAGGGGACTCCTGCACTATCTTTCTTGCACTGCTCTTCCTGTTGGTCTTCCATTCCATATCTGGCTGTGGACCCTTCTCCTGCGGTAAGACCAACTCACTACACGTGATACTCACGTCATTCTCAGCATCGTGGATGCTCCAGAGTGAATCCACCTTCAGCTCCAATTCTGCAACGCGGACCGTCAAGAGCTCGAGGCGGATACACTTCCCACACACGTAGTCGTCAGGGACACCGGAAGTGTCCCCGAGTTCCCACATGGTACAGGAGGAGCATATCACATGACTGAGCTCTCCTGCCATGTCTTAACCTTAGATACCCTTAAATTGGTAATAACAATGTTATAGTTCACTTACTGATATAAAAAATAAAAGAAAAGCTACTCACCCAACACCAGCCAATCACTTACCCCATTGGCTGTGACGTCACTTTTTGATTACTTTCTACTTCTATTTTGCTTTCTCTCCCGCTGTAGCTGCACCGGTATGCTTTTGACAGGTCGCTCCCCTCTCACCAACTGCCGCTGGCTCTCGATCTCCCGCTGGGCTTTTGACAGGTCGCTCCCCTCTCACCAACTGCCGCTGGCTCTCGATCTCCCGCTGGGCTTTTGACAGGTCGCTCCCCTCTCACCACTTTTTAAAAAAGGAGGGAGAGAAAAAACGGGGAATTTTTGACCAGTTAGCCTGACATCAGGGGTGGGGAAAATGTTGGAATCAATTATTAAAGATGAAATAGCAGCGCATTTGGAAAGCAGTGACAGGATCGGTCCAAGTCAGCATGGATTTATGAAAGGGAAATCATGCTTGATAAATCTCCTAGAATCTTTTGAGGATGTAACTAATAGAGTGGACAAGGGAGAACCAGTGGATGTGGTGTATTTGGACTTTCAAAAGACTTTTGACAAGGTCCCACACAAGTGTGCAAAATTAAAGCACATGGTATTGAGGGTAATGTACTGACGAGGATAGAGAACTGGTTGGCAGACAGGAAGGAGAAAGTCGGGATAAACGGGTCCTTTTCAGAATGGCAGGCAGTGACCAGCGGGGTGCCGCAGGGCTCAGTGCTGGGACCCCAGCTATTTACAATAGACATCAATGATTTAGATGAAGGAATTGAATGTAATATCTCCAAGTTTGCAGATGACACTAAGCTGGGTGGCAGTATGAGCTGTGAGGAGGATGCTAAGAGGCTGCAGGGTGACTTGGACAGGTTCAGTGAGTGGGCAAATGCTTGGCAGATGCAGTATAATGTGGATAAATGTGAGGTTTTTGGTGGCAAAAACAGGAAGACAGAATATTATCTGAATGGTGACAGATCGGGGACAGAAAGGGGAGGTGCAACGAGACCTGGGTGTCATGGTACATCAGTCATTGAAGTTTGGCATGCAGGTACAGCAGGCGGTGAAGAAAGAAAATGGCATGTTAGCCTTCATAGCTCGAGGATTTGAGTATAGGAGCAGGGAGGTCTTACTGCAGTTGTACAGGGCCGTGGTGAGGCCTCACCTGGAATATTGTGTTGAGTTTTGGTCTCCTAATCTGAGGAAGGACGTTCTTGCTATTGAAGGAGTACAGCGAAGGTTCACCAGACTGATTCCCGGGATGGCAGGACTGACATATTAAGAGACTGGATCAACTGGGCTTGTATCCACTGGAGTTTAGAAGAATGAGAGGGGATCTCATAGAAACATATACAATTCTGACGGGACTGGACAGGTTAGAGGCAGGAAGAATGTTCCCGTTGCTGGGGAGTTCCAGAACCAGGGTCACAGTCTAAGAATAAGGGGTAAGCCATTTAGGACCGAGATGAGGAGAAACTTCTTCACTCAGAGAGTGGTTAACCTGTGGAATTCTCTACCACAGAAAGTTGTTGTGGCCAGTTCGTTAGATATATTCAAAAGGGAGTTAGATGTGGCCCTTACGGCCAAAGGCATTCAGGGGTATGGAGAGAAAGCAGGAATGGGGTACTGAGGTTGAATGAACAGCCATGATCATATTGAATGGCGGTGCAGACTCGAGGGGCCAAATGGCCGACTCCTGCATCTATTTCTTAAGTTCTTATGTTAAAAGAAGACAACAGTAAATGGATAAATCGACTAGAACAACAGGAAATCTCAAGAACACCCACCGACAAGACACATTCACAGCGTGAATAACATCTGCTCTTGCCCCTCAGTATAGAAATGA
Organism: Pristiophorus japonicus; assembly: GCF_044704955.1. Classification (NCBI taxonomy): domain Eukaryota; kingdom Metazoa; phylum Chordata; class Chondrichthyes; family Pristiophoridae; genus Pristiophorus; species Pristiophorus japonicus. The sequence continues at coordinate 86,631,616 of NC_091997.1, forward strand.
AATAGCAGAAGAAATGATAACTGTTATTTCCTGCACCAATCATGTTCCACCTGTACAGGGGTTATAATTTATCTTTTTAATAAGAGCCCCTAAAATTAAAGGCAATTCTAGAGGGCATTATTGTTTATTATTAGAGGCTGTGGAAACCAATATTAAATAATCCCATAGTTACCTCTGCAGCTCCCTCTCCGAATACCTGATCAGGAATGATTGACACCCACTTCTGTGTCTGCTGCGGAGATACTTTCTTTCCTGTTCGTTCAGGTCAGTCACGGGGGATTTGTTCGACTTTCTTCAGCGGCTTGTTCACATCAATATATGTTTCACTGTAACACAAGACAGTAACACAAAGGAAAATCAGTGGTCGCTGTTGTAAGGTGGGGAAGGGACTGAGAATGTGGGGACTTTACAACCATGGGGCAGACTTTCCACAAAGGCCCTCAACGCCCGATGGCCCGCTGAGAAGGATCGCTGATGCTCGGCAAAAGAAACGGGCGAGAATTTCCATTTTGAGGGTAAAGGTGTGTGGGACTGATCGCCCGGCGAAAAAAGTTGGCGTTGCACACTCATTGTCGGGGGGTCTCTCGGGGGGGTGAGTGGAAAGTTAGCCGAATGGGCGGTCGTTATTGGAATGGACGGTAAGTGCAACAATTTAGGCCGAGGCTGCAGTTGGACCTACGGAGGGGAGAAAACCTAAGGAAAAAACTATCATTAACAAAAAAACACATACAAAGCATTCCAAAGACAGTTTTAAGCCTAATCGCCGTGGTAACATTTTAACTAAATGATTAAAGAACCTTTCACTGACCTTTCTTTGCAGGGGCCCCTCTTACCGCCCTGGTTAAGCAGCGTTTACAGGGCGGGTCTCTCGGCGATCTGGACACCGGCGGTTGAGGCCAAACTTACGCCCTGGCGGTTGTTCTTGGCATTGCACGCGGGCGGTCTGGTCCCGGCCGGCGACTTCTGATGTGGACAATACCATGAAAAAAACTTGAGTGCAAACTCTTGCCGGGCAAAAAACCAGCTGTAACGCCGATAAAATCGCCGACAATGCAGCCGAAAGTTTGGACCAAGGAGTCAGAGGGGCCAAATTTGGTGAAGGCCTCCGCCCGTCCAAGTGCCGCCGGTGGCCGCCGAGGTACCGGTCGGGACTTTGGGCGGGATATTCATCGCCGAGGTCCCTCGAAGGTCGGCGGGCGGCAAATGGACGACGTACACCGCCAATCTGGGCGGCAGCCGGCGGGAGCTCTCATTCTCGGCGGCAGAGGCGCTTGCCGCCCAAGTGCGGCCGAGGATGGAGTCGGGCCCACGGAGGGTCGAAGACCCGAAAATAAAAATCACCAATAAAAAATACAAAAACTATCGGAAGACCTTCAGGGGACCCCATCCAGGTAAGTTGCTGTGGAAGGAACATTTCAAAATGTTCACTTACCTTTTTTTTAGGAACTTTAGACTCACCGTCGGGGACAGACCGGCCTCCAGCCAGCGGTCCGGTCCCCCCGTTCTGCCGCCGAGTCCCGCCCGCAGGAATCTGGGAGCTCGGCGGGCGGGAGCTCAGTTGCGCCACTCGGCCGTCCGCTGACATCAGCGGGCGATTCCCGGCGGCTCTCCCCTCCCGCCCGCTCCAGGCCGCCCCAAAAGTGGCACTGGGCGGATCTTGACAAGGAATGTCGGTGGCAGTGGGCGGTGAGGTGATGAATTTCAGCCCATATAGAACGATTACAGCACAGAAGGAGGCCGTTCGGCCCGTCGAGCCCGTGCCGGCTCTCTGCAAGAGCACCTCAGCCAGTCCCACTCCCCCGCCCTTTCCCCGCAGCCCTGCAATTTTGTTCCTTCAGGAACTTATCCAATTCCCTTTTGATAGCCACGATTGAATTTGTCTCCGCCACCCTCTCAGGCAGCACATTCCAGACCCTAACCACTCGCTGCGTAATATTGTTTTTTCTTACGTCACCTTTGGTTTTTTTGCCGATCACATTAAATCTGTGTCCTCTGGTTCTCGACCCTTCCACCAATGGGAACAGTTTCTATCTACTCTGTCCTCATGATTTTGAACACCTCGATCAAATCTCCTCTCAACCGTCTCTGCTCCAAGGAGAACAACCCCAGCTTCTCCAGTCTATCCATGTAACTGAAGTCCCTCATCCCTGGGACCATTCTCATAAATCTTTTCTGCTCCCTCTCTAAGGCCTTCACGTCCTTCCTAAAGTGCGGTGCCCAGAATTGAACACAATTGTTCAACCAGTAGCTCGGGCTTTCATCAGCCTACTGGCTTTTCCTGTTTCAAAAACCTCTCCCGTTCCCATGCTACATTCCCCTGTACCCACTCGAACCAGTGCAGGATCTGGGAACGTTACGCTTGTTCGACCACATATCCGCGGCAAAACTAAGACCTCCTATTTCCACCTCCGTAACATCGCTCGTCTCCAACCTTGCCTCAGCTCATCCACTGCTGAAGCCCTCATCCATGCCTGTGTTACCTCCAGACTTGACTATTCCAACGCACTCCTGGCTGGCCTTCCACATTCTACCCTACATAAACTAGAGTTGATCCAAAACTCAGCTGCCCGTGTCCTAACTCGCACCAAATCCCGCTCACCCATCACCCCCTTTGCTCACTGACCTACATTGGCTCCTGGTTAAGCAACGCCTTGATTTCAAAATTCCCATCCTTAGTTGCAAATCCCTCCATGGCCTCGCCCCTCCTTATCTCTGTAATCTCCTCCAGCCCCACAACCCCCGAGATGTCTCCACTCCTCTAATTCTGCCCTCCTGAGCATCCCTGATTATAATCGCTCAACCATCGGTGGCCGTGCCTTCTGTTGCCTGGGCCCCAAGCTCTGGAACTCCCTCCCTAAACCTCTCCGCCTCTCTACCTCTCCTCCTTCAAGACACTCCTTAAAACTATCTCGTTGACCACCATCATCATCATAGGCAGTCCCTTGAAACCGAGGAAGACTTGCTTCCACTCTAACAGTGAGTTCTCAGGTGATTGAACAGCCCAATACGGGAATTACAGTCTCTGTCACAGGTGGGACAGATAGTTGTTGTGGGAAGGGGTGGGTGGGACTGGTTTGCCGCACGCTCCTTCTGCTGCCTGCGCTTGGTTTCTGCATGCTCTCGACAACGAGACTCGAGGTGCTCAGCGCCCTCCCAGATGCACTTCCTCCACTTAGGGCGGTCTTTGGCCAGGGACTCCCAGGTGTCAGTGGGGATGTTGCATTTTATCAGGGAGGCTTTGAGGGTGTCCTTGTAATGTTTCCTCTGCCCACCTGGGGCTCGTTTGCCGTGTAGGAGTTCCAAGTAGAGCGCTTGCTTTGGGAGTCTCGTGTCGGGCATGCGGACAATGTGGCCCGCCCAACGGAGCTGGTCGGGTGTGGTCAGTGCTTCGATGCTGGGGATGTTGGCCTGATCGAGGACACTAACATTGGCGTGTCTGTCCTCCCAGGGGATTAGCCTCGTTTGCCAAGCTTTTGGTCACCAGCGCTAATTTCTACTTTTGCGGCTCCGTGTCGAATTTTTATCGCATAACGCTCCTGTCAAGCGCCTTGGGACGGTTCACTACGTTAAAGGCGCTATATAAATACAAGTTGTTGTTGTTTAAGAAAACGGGTAGCTGGTTTGCAAGGGGAGCGGGGGGGGGGGGGAGGGGAGGGGGCTGCAGGAACTGTCCCCGACTGCGGGAAACGCGCCTGGAGGAGTCAGCCCGTTTGCGTCGGTGTTGATGTGACGTGCACGCATATAAATGAGCCAGGTTAGCAGCAAGTGGTTTAATGACAGACCCGCTGTCACACCATAACAAGGCTCACCACGAGCCATGCTGGGTTCCAGTGGCCTCCAGTGTCATCCCACGCCTGCAAGCTCTTAATAAGGCAGCGATCAATAACAGCCATTGCTCAAGCAGCAGCAACTCTTTTTTACAAATGTTGGGTTCCAGCACAAAACAACACACTCGGTGGACCTTTGACGGCTTCCTTTCTGATGAATTTTTAATTTTCTTAACAAAGAAATGTTTCTTCTTCGATTCAAAGCGATAGCTGTAAGAAACGGTCCGGGCCCTCCGCTCTAATGTCAAGGCAACACATTGTTAGGCGCGTTTGATTAGACTGCCTCTTTTGTTCCTGACCTGAAAATCATGAAAAAACATGCTCTCTGCATTTGAATATGATATGAGGGAGGGCTGTAATGCGCTGGTTAGAAAGAAGCGGCAGCACTGCCCAAGGCAGCACCTGTAACGGGGGGGTCAGCTCCCCCCGCAATTCCTCGGCAGATCAGCACTGCAGCTCACACACTGCGATCTTTTATTAGGCATAATGAGAAGAGCTGTCACTTTCCTGGTGATTGAAACACACACACACACACACACACACAGAGAAATGAACAGATCACTCGTGCCTCCGTCTCCATTGGCCACACGACTTGAAACGTGCGGCTGGAGGCTGGAGGTGTTGGAAGGAAAGCAGCGCTACTCCCTTCCCCCAACACCGACCCCCGAACCCCTCGCATGCTGCCAACTTCTGCGCGAGTTTCGCGCCGTGCAGGCGCCCCAGCGCGCCGCCTGTTTGAAATCGATTATTTAACGCTGCCTGCTCCTCGGTTTCTCATCCGAATTGAATGCTGCCTTCGCAAACACAGCCACGGCAGCACAGCGGTTAATGGTCCTGCACTCACAATCCACAGGCCCGGCTTAACAGTTACGGGGGCTTGAGTTCAAATCCCACCACGGCAACTGGGAGGATTCAGCTTCAGTTAATTCAAGAAAGCTGGAATTTAAAAAAGCTAGTGACAGTAATGGTGACCATGAAACTACTGGACTGTGGTTAAAAAAATCCTGCTGGTGTCAGCTGTGGCTCAGTGGGCAGCACACTCGCCTCTGAGTCAGAAGGTTGTGCGTTCAAATCCCACTCCAGAGACCTGAAAACATGAATCTAGGCGGACACTCCCAGTGCAGTGCAGTGCTGAGGGAGTGCTGCACTGTCGGAGGGGCAGTACTGAGGGAGCGCCGCACTGTCGGAGGAGCAGTACTGAGGGAGCGCCGAACTGTCGGAGGGGCAGTGCTGAGGGAGCGCCGCACTGTCGGAGGGGCAGTACTGAGGGAGCGTCGCACTGTCGGAGGGGCAGTACTGAGGGAGCGCTGCACTATCAGAGGGGCAGTACTGAGGGAGCGCCTCAGCGGGCAGTTCTGAGGGAGCGCTACATTGTTGGAGGTGCCGTCTTTCAGATGATAAGTTAAACTGTCTGCGTTCTCGGGTGGATGTAAAAGATCCCATGGCACTATTTCGAAGAAGAGCAGGGGAGTTCTCCCCGCTATCCTGGGCCAATATTTATCCCTCACTCAACATAACAAAGACAGATTATCTGGTCATTCGCACATTGCTGTGTGTGGGAGCTTGCTGTGTGCAAGTTGGCTGCCGCCATTACCACAGTGACTCATCATCAAAGACGGTCCCTCGGAATCAAGGAAGACTTGCTTCCACTCTTAAAATGAGTCCTTTGGTGGCTGAACAGTCCAATACGAGAGCCACAGACTCTGTCACAGGTGGGACATATTGTGTTCCTAACACAGATGAGACTGCACACAGGGAGGTTAAAGTAACAGTGACCTCAGTCTTTATTAAGACACTCCAGAGGGAGGAACAGGCCTTAGGGGCCGGCTCATATACAGTGCTCCCAAGGGATGCTGGGATTCCTTGGGACTTCAGGGGATGAGCTCCCTGGTGGCAGAACATGGAAGTGCATGCTTTACAGATACACAACATCACTCCCACCCCCCCCCCACAAAGTCAAAGTGAAAACTATTTACAAGGTGAGGCGGTCGGGAGCCTTTCTTTCCCTGGTGGACCGCCTCGGTACAAATGTCTGTTCTGGTGTGTTGGCTGTGCCCTCGCTGGGCTGGCGTGTTGTTGGCCCTGCAGGGCTGCTGGGTGAGCCTGGCCTTGCTGGGCTGTTGGCCGCGATGGGTTTGATTTCCTGGTCCGAGGTGGTGTTGTTGATCCTTTGGGTGTGTGTTGTGGGCTTGAAAAAGGTGGTGTCTGCTGTGGGTTGTTCAGGGCAGTCTGTGAACCACAGCCTCGTTTGGTCCAGGTGCTTTCTGCAAATTTGTCCATTGTCTAGTTTGACTACAAACACCCGACTCCCTTCTTTAGCGATCACCGTGCCTGCGATCCACTTGGGACCATGTCCATAGTTTAACACATACACAGGGTCATTCAGATCAATTTCCCATGACACAGTGGCGTAACCATCGTTTACATTTTGTTGCTGCCGCCTGCTCTCTACCTGATCATGCAGGTTGGGGTGAACCAGCGAGAGTCTGGTTTTAAGTGTCCTTTTCATGAGTAGCTCAGCCAGGGTCACCCCTGTGAGCGAGTGGGGTCTCGTGCGGTAGCTGAGCAGTACTCGGTTCAGGCGGGTTTGGAGTGAGCCTTCTGTGATTCGGTTAAGGCTCTGTTTGATGGTTTGTACTGCCCGCACTGCCTGCCCATTGCAGGCTGGTTTAAACAGGACCGAGGTGACATGTTTGATCCCATTGCGGGTCATGAATTCTTTAAATTCAGCACTGGTGAAACATGGCCCGTTGTTACTGACCAATATGTCAGGCAGGCCGTGGGTGGCAAACATGTCCCTCAGGCTTTCAATGGTGGCAGTGGCGGTGCTTCGCGACATTATTTCACATTCAATACATTTTGAAAAAGCATCCACCACCACCAGGAACATTTTACCGAAAAATGGGCCCGCATAGTCGACATGGATCCTTGACCATGGTCTGGTGGGCCAGGATCACAAACTTAGTGGTGCCTCTCTGGGCGCATTGCTCAACTGAGCACACACGCTGCATTGCCGTACACAGGACTCTAAGTCAGAGTCGATACCGGGCCACCACACGTGGGATCTGGCTATCGCTTTCATCATTACTATACCCGGGTGTGTGCTGAGGAGATCCCTGCCCTTTTTTGGTAGCACTACGCCGTTACCCCATAACAGGCAGTCTGCCTGAATGGACAGCTCATCCTTTCGCCGCTGGAACGGCTTGATTGGCTCTTGCATTTCAACGGGGATGCTGGCCCAGCTCCCATGCAGTACACAGTTTTTTACTAGGGACAGCAGAGGATCTTGGCTGGTCCAAGTCCTAATCTGGCGGGCCGTGACAGGTGATTTATCATTTTCAAACACTTCCATGACCATCAACAAGTCTGAGGGATGCATCACTGTCAACAAGTTTGCAGGCTGTGCCATTTCCACCCCCGTGGTGGGCAATGGTAGCCGACTGAGAGCATCCGCACAGTTCTCGGTGCCTGGCCTGTGGCGGATGATATAGACTGTATGGTTATACACTGATAGTGCGTGTGCCCACCTTTGTATGCGGGCTGAGGCATTAGTATTTATCCTCTTGTTTTCAGTGAACAGGGATATGAGGGGCTTGTGATCGGTTTCCAGCTCAAATTTGAGGCCAAACAGGGACTGATGCATTTTCTTTACCCTGAACACACACGCTAATGCCTCTTTCTCAATCATGCTGAAGGCCCTCTCGGCCTTAGACAAGCTCCTGGAGGCATAGTCAACAGGTTGCAATTTCCCCGCAACATTAGCTTGTTGTAATACACACCCAACTCCGTACGACGACGCGTCACATGCTAGTTTTTTACACGGGTTATATAATACAAGCAGCTTGTTGGAGCATAAAATGTTTCTGGCTTTCTCAAAAGCAATTACTTGGTTTTTTCCCCATACCCAGTTCTCACCTTTGCGCAATAACACATGTAGGGGCTCTAAGAGGGTGCTTAACCCCGGTAGGAAGTTACCAAAATAGTTGAGGAGTCCCAGGAACGACCGCAGCTCCGTGACGTTCTGTGGCCTGGGCGCATTCCTGATAGCCTCTGTCTTAGCGTCTGTGGGCCGAATGCCATCTGCCGTGATCTTTCTCCTCAAAAACTCCACTTCTGTTGCCATGAAGACGCATTTCAACCTCTTCAGCCGCAGCTCTACGCGATCCAGTCGCTGGAGAACCTCCTCCAGGTTTTGTAGGTGCTCGACGGTGTCCCAACCCGTGACCAATATGTCGTCCTGAAAAACTACCGTGTATGGTACCGACTTGAGTAGGCTCTCCATGTTTCTCTGGAAGATCGCTGCAGTCGACCGAATTCCAAACGGGCATCTGTTGTAGATGAACAGTCCCTTGTGCGTGTTGATGCAGGTGAGGCCCTTCAAAGACTCCTCCAGCTCCTGCGACATGTAGGCCGAAGTCAGGTCGAATTTGGTGAACGTCTTGCCTCCTGCCAGCGTTGCAAATAGGTCATCTGTCTTAGGTAGTGGGTATTGGTCCTGTAGCGAGAAACGATTAATAGTTACTTTATAATCGCCGCAAATCCTGACCGTGCCATCACTTTTGAGTACTGGAACAAGCAGGCTGGCCCACTCGCTGAATTCCACTGGGGAAATGATGCCCTCGCGTTGCAGCCTGTCCAGCTCGATTTCCACTCTCTCCCTCATCATGTGAGGTACCGCTCACACTTTGTGGTGAGTGGGTCGTGCTTCTGGGACCAAGTAGATCCGCACCTTCACCCCGGAAAAGTTTCCAATGCCTGGCTCAAAAAGGGAAGGAAATTTGTTAAGAACCTGGGTACATGAGGCCTCATCGACATGTGATAGTGCTCTGATGCCATCCCAGTTTCAGCGGATTTTGCCCAGCCAGTTCCTTCCAAGCAGTGTGGGGCCATCGCCCGGGACAATCCAGAGTGGCAATTCGTGCACCATACCCTCGTAGGTGACCTTGACCGTGGCGCTGCCCAGGACAGTGATAAGCTCTTTGGTGTAAGTTCTCAGTTTCGTGTGGATGGTGCTCAGGGCTGGTCTGAATGCCCTGTTGCACCACAGTCTCTCAAACATCTTTTTACTCATGATGGATTGGCCAGCGCCAGTGTCCTGTTCCATGGCTACGGGTAAACCATTCAATTTTACATTTAGCATTATAGGTGGACATTTTGTCGAAAATGTGTGTGCCCCGTGTACTTCAGCATCTGCCTCCTCTCTCTGAGGCTCGAAATTGCTTTGATCCACCATGGACCGATCTTCCTCTGCCACGTGGTAGCTAGCAGGTTTTGCAGAGCTTGCAGCTCGTCTGCAAGTTCGTTGGAGATGCCCCATTGTTCCACAGCTCTTGCAAAGATACCCTTTGAAGCGGCATGAATAGGCTGAATGGAAGCCTCCACAACACCAACAAGGTATGAATTGCCTTGCATTCATCCTTTGTTGTGAACTCTGAGTCATCTGGGTCGCCTGAGGCCTGCTGGCAGGTGCAGACTCGTGGTTTCTGCCCTGTACAGTTCTGCTCGCAAACACAGTTCCAGTTAATTTATGAACATTGCTAGCACTTGTGTGCTGAGAGATTTGTTTGGTGTTATCACTGGTGGACAAAAACGCCCATGCTATCGCAATGGCCTTACTGAGGGTAGGTGTCTCTACAGTCAAAAGTTTTCGTAGGATGGTCTTGACACCAATGCACAGTACAAAAAAGTCTCTGAGCATTTGCTCCAGGTAGCCATCAAACTCACATTGTCCTGAAAGTCGCCTTAGCTTGGCGATGAAGGTCGCTACTTCCTGACCTTCAGATCGCTGGCACGTGTAGAACCGATACCTCGCCATCAGCACGCGCTCCCTTGGGTTAAGATGCTCCCGAACCAGTGTACACAGCTCCCCATACGACTTATCTGTGGGTTTCACCGGAGCCAGAAGATTCTTCATGAGGCTGTAGGTCGGTGCCCCGCAGACTGTGAGGAGGACCGCTCTCCTTTTTGCAGCGCTTCCTTCTCCGTCCAGCTCGTTGGCTACAAAGTACTGGTCTAGCCGTTCGACATAGGCTTCCCAGTCCTCACCCTCTGAGAACTTCTCCAGGATGCCCACAGTTTGCTGCATCTTTGCCTTGGATTCGTATACTCATCGCCAGTTATTGTGTTCCTAACACAGATGAGGCTGCACACAGGGAGTTTAAAGTAACAGTGACCTCAGTCTTTATTAAGACACTCCAGAGTGAGGAACAGGCCTTTGGGGCCGGCTTATATACAGTGCTCCCAACGGATGCTGGGATCACTTGGGACCTCAGGGGATGCACTCCCTGGTGGCGGAACATGGGAGTGCATGCTTTGCAGATACACAACAGGACAGATAGTCGTTGAGGGAAGGGGTGGGTGGGTTGCCGCATGCTCCTTCCGCTGCCTGCGCTTGGTTTCTGCATGCTCTCGGTGGTGAGACTCGAGGTGCTCAGCGCCCTCCTGGATGCACTTCCTCCACTTAGGGCGGTCTTTGGCCAGGGACTCCCAGGTGTCGGTGGGGATGTCGCACTTTATCAGGAAGGCTTTGAGGGTGTCCTTGTAACGATTCCTCTGCCCACCTTTGGCTCGTTTGCCGTGAAGGAATTCCGTGTAGAGCGCTTGCTTTGGGAGTCTTGTATCTACACTCCAAAAGTACTTAATTGGCTGTAAAGGACTTTGAGACGTTCGGTGGTCATGAAAGGTGCTCGACAAATGCCCTTCCTTCCCTCCCTCCCCAGTCAGCCTTATATGTGACTCCAGACCCACATCATTGTGGTCGACTCTTAACGGCCCTCTGAAATGGTGGCTCACCACCACCTTCTCAAGGGCAATTGGGGATGGGCAATAAATGCCGGCCTTGCCGGCGACACACACCTCCTAGGAACGAATATTTAAAAAATGTGTATTGATTGCTCACGACCAAGCTCCTGCATTCACTGCGAGAGAACATCTCCGCAGGTCGGGGCTATAAAAAGAGCTGGAACAAGCCACTGCAGCTTCCAGCGCGAGCCGCTCCAAGTGTGCGACGGCTTCGAGGTGGGCGACTGGGTGATGTCATCAGGACCCAGGTCGCCATTTGGAGCATGGGCAGGAGCATCGGCGGGGCCCTGGTACAGCAGAGGAGCGGGAAGGTCGTGGTGGACTTGTGACGAGTGACTGGGGCGGAGAAGCAATGAGGGATCGTGGCTGAGAGTTGGTGGGTGACCGTGATGGAGGTTCGGCGAATGTTTGGTGTGGAGGTGTGGCGGGAGATCGTGGCGGAGGTGCAGCGAGTGTTTTTGTGGCGGAGGAGCGGCGAGAGATCGTGGCGGAGGTGCGGTGAATGAGGGTACGGGGCCCAGAAGAGCCGAGGGCCCAGGGGCAGCACGGACCAGCCCACACTGCAATATGTGTGCACACTAGGTCCGTGCAGCAGAGCTAGTCTCCAGTCGTCCTGGTTAACCCTTGTCACTGGATAAAGGCCGAGCTCTGTCAAGCCCGTGTGGTGGCTGATGTGCAAATGTCACCACACGTTAAAAAAATCCACACACAGGCATCTTCCACCCCCTCAACTGGAGTTCAGGACTGGAACACCGGGTCCTTCATTGAAACATCTGTGAACTCATGTGGAAGCAAGTCATCCTCGTTCGAGGGACCGCCTATGATGATGATAATGTCATCACAGAGCTTAACACCAGCAGCGACTGAGCGAGTGGACTTGTGGAAGGGGCTGCTTGCTATTAAGTAAACAGCACTGTATTATTGCACCACACATATTATATTCAAATGTATTGATATATATTTTTTAACTAAATAGGATAGGTGGTTTGCAATAGCGTTTGATGAAATGATGTGTTGGAATGATTGCTATGAAGTTTAATATCATCCGGCTACAATATCTACAAGGCCCAGCATCTGTCAGTTCACACTCCCAAAGTATCGGAGTTTTGGGAGCCAGCTGATTCCGCTCCCACATTGCAAGGCTCAGGCTGTTGCTGGTCTGGCTCAGCTCAGGCAGCTCTCCACCTTCTCCTCCTGCACTAAAGCTGTAGGAATTCTCCGACATTGAACAGAACAAAAAATATGCGGCCAGGAGCTCGGGTGACGTAAACACTCCCTGAATCCTTCGATGGTTTCCTCTATTTTAAAAAATTTGTTCCTGGGATGTGAGCGTCGCTGGCAAGGCCGGCATTTATTGCCCATCCCTACTTGCCCTTGAGAAGGTGGTGGTGAGCCGCCTTCTTGAACCACTACAGTCCGTGTGGTGAAGGTGCTCCCACAATGCTGTTAGGGAGGAAGGCCCAGGACTTTGACCCAGTGACGATGAAGGAACGGTGATATATTTCCAAATCAGGATGGTGTGTGACTTGGAGGGGAACGTGGAGGTGGTGGTGTTCCCATGCACCTGCTGCCCTTGTCCTTCTAGGTGGTAGAGGTCGCGGGTTTGGGAGATGCTGCCGAAGAAGCCTTGGCGAGTTTCTCTCTTTACACAGTAAATTTCACGACAAGAGATCCCATACAGCGGGGATTGTGGGGTCTCCTGAATCAGTATTGACTCACTAGCTTTTATACAGCACTTGCATGTATCATTTAAGTGGTGAAAGGCTAGGATCAGTGGAGGTCCAAGGAGGTCCGTGTACACAGATCACTAAAATGTAGCAGTCAGCTACAAAAAATAATCAACATGGTTACTATGCTGTTCGTCTTTATCATAGAATGAATAAGCACAGAATGAGGCCATTCAGCCCATTCTGCCTCTGCTGGATATAAGCAAAGGGCTTGACTATAAAGGGAGAGAGAGGAAGTTTTGCTATAGCTATACAAAACCCTGGTTGGATCACATCTGGATTGAGTGCAATCCAACAGAGCTGGTCTCCAGGTGTCTTGGTTAATCCTTGCCACTGGACCTAGACCTAGCTCTGTCAAGCCCGTGTGGTGGCTGGTGTGCAACGGTCACCACACGTTAAAAAAATCCACGCACAGACATCTTCCACCCTTGAATATGTAGTTTGGGATCTGGAATATTAGATCCTTCATTGAAACACCTGTGAACCTTTTGGCGTGGAAGCAAGTCATCCTCGATTCGAGGGACTGCCTCTGATGATGATGTGGGTAGTTCTCGGTACTGCACCTTAGAAAGGATATATTGCCTTTGGAAGGCGTGCAGCACAGATTCACCAGAATGTTACCAAGGCTCCAGCAGAAGCACTGACCACACTCGACCAGCTCCACTCGGCGGGCCACATTGTTCGCATGCCGACACGAGACTCCCAAAGCAAGGGCTCTACTCAGAACTCCTACATGGCAAACGAGCCAAAGGTGGGCAGAGGAAACGTTTCAAGGACACCCTCAAAGCCTCCTTGATAAAATGCAACATCCCCACCAACACCTGGGAGTCCCTGGCCAAAGACCGCCCTAAGTGGAGGAAGTGCATCCGGGAGGGCGCTGAGCACCTTGAGTCTCGTCGCCGAGAGCATGCAGAAAGCGAGCGCAGGCAGCGGAAGGAGCGTGCGGCAAACCAGACTCCCCACCCACCCTTTCCTTCAACCATGGTCTGTCCCACCTGTGACAGAGACTGTAATTCCCGTATTGGACTGTTCAGTCACCTGAGAACTCACTTTTAGTGTGGAAGCAAGTCATCCTCGATTCGAGGGACTGCCTATGATGATGACCCAAGACTCCAAGGGTTAGATTATGAGGAGAGATCACATACACTAGGCTTGTATTCCCTGGAATATAGAAGGTAAAGGGGTGATTTGATTGAGGTTTTTAGGGTTTTGAAAGGAATCGACAGGGTATATGGAGAGTAACAACTTCTGCTGGTGGGGAGTTTGGGACACGGAGAAAAACCTTGAAATCAGAGCCATTCGGGAGAGAAGTTGGGAAACACTTGTTCACACAAAGGTTGGCAGAAATGTGCAACTCTTTCCCACAAAAAGCAATGGATGCTAGCTCAATCAATCATTTAAATCTGAGAACAATAGATTTTGTGAGCCAAGGGCATTGAGCTATGTAGAGCCCAGGCAGGTATATGGAGTTTAGTATACAGATCAGGCACGATCTCATTCAGTGGCTGAACTGGCTCGAGGGGCCGTATGGCCTACTCCAGCTTCTATTTCTTATGTTCTTATATTCTTATAAATGAACACCAAGCCAAAGAAGGAGATATTATGACGAGATGACCAAGCACCCAAATTTGGTTTTAAGGAGAATCTTGAAGAAGAGGGAAGTGGAGAGATTTAGAGAGAAAATTTCAGCATGTGGGCCTAGCTGATTGAAGGCTGCCCCGGTAGAATAGTACATGGGCCATGGAAGGGCATTAAAGAGGTAGGTAGTATCCCTGAGAGGGTAGAATATACATGGGCTGTGGGAGGAGATTAAACAAATGGGGTAGATGGGCCAACCGTGGCTCAGTGGGCAGCACTCTCACCTCGGAGTCAGAAGGTTGTGGGTTCAAGTCCCACTCCAGGCACATAAATCTAGGCTGACACTCCCAGTGCAGTGCTGAGGGAGTGCTGCACTGTCGGAGGTGCCGTCTTTCGGATGAGACGTTAAACCGAGGCCCCATCTGCTCTCTCAGGTGGGCGGAAAAGATCCCATGGCACTATTTTGAAGAAGAAGAGCGGGGGAGTTATCCCCGGTGTCCTGGGGCCAATATTTATCCCTCAATCAACATCACAAAACCAGATTATCTGGTCATTATCACATTGCTGTTTCTGGGAGCTTGCTGTGCGAAAAACGGCTGCTGCGTTTCCTACATTACAACAGTGACTACACTCCAAAAGTACTTCATTGGCTGTAAAGCGCTTTGAGACGTCCGGTGGTCGTGAAAGGCGCTATATAAATGCAAGTCTTTCTTTTGTTCCTATAGTGTCCATGAGAGGGGAGAGTGTACCTGGGCTGTGGGAGGAGATTAAATGGGTGGGTTAGTGTCGTTGAGAGGGGAGTGTACCTGGGCTGCAGGAGGAACAGGGACAGATAGCCGAACGGCCTTATCCCATCTTTCTCCGTGTCCGAGAAGGAGCAACAGCCGAAAGATCTGTGCAACATTTATCATCCTGATGATGTTTGATGAATTTTTTAGGACAATTTTTATCCACCTCATTTTTGAAAAGAAATACATATTTTTAAAAAATCTGCCAAACACATTTTCTTGAAGACATGCTCCAGATAATTTGTTTCTATCAGGAGTTTGGCAGGAGATTGCTGGTGTCAAATTGGCCTGCTTGTTCCTTGACTGTAATTCTTGTGAACTTAATAAAAGCAGCTTCTTCACAGCGCAGACAATGAAAATCAATCACCACAACTCCAGGGGGAGAAGGTTGTGTTGTGAGGGAGGCGGGGAGAGAATGGGAAGGGTCTTCCTGTTTGCAGTGACTATTGTTGAGGCCCTTCTGGGAAACATTTCATTTCTCAAATTCCTTGCGGGTTTCCAGTCATCTGCATGTGTTTTGCACAACCCTGTTGCTCGAAACATGTGAAAAATGACTTAATGCTTGAAAAATCACATCCCCTTTTTCTGCATGTATTCAGCTCTGATAGAATTGTAATGTCTTTGAAGGTTCGCTGAGCTGTGTAAATTTACAGGCAGGATGGTACAAGGAGATGCGTTGCTCAAAGTGACGGAGTTCGTACCAGCGCTGATGGTAAAGGTGTTTATCTGAAGGCATGATACTATAGTGAGCAGTGACAGCTTCCTGCCCACAGTGACTGTCCAATGATAATTCCAGGTGTATAAAACCATGATCCAGAATCAAACATGGATTAACAGATACACTGAAGCCGGTCCCAGAGGTGGTCATTATCGAGCAGTTCCACTGTACTGCTAAATCCGCTTGTATCCTGTAATATGGATGGCAGCAAGTTGTCTGTTGCACCTGGAGACTGCTTTCACTGTTTTCATGTTAACCTGCTCTTTCGAGTGCCAGGCCGCAACAGAATGGAACTTTTCACAAGTGCTGGTGAGTCTCGAGTTGCACCAGCGGTGTACAAATCAAACCGCACTTTGACCTTGAATACTAAGGTGCATCAAGAGACATGGGCACAGTGCGGGAAAGTGGAGTGAGGTCAAAGATCAGCTATCATCATCATAGGCAGTTCCTCGAAATCGAGGAAGACTTGCTTCCACTCTAAAAATGAGTCCTTAGGTGACTGAACAGTCCAATACGAGAATCGCAGACCCTGTCACAGGTGGGACAGATAGTCGTTGAGGGAAGGGGTGGGTGGGATTGGTTTGCCGCACGCTCCTTCCGCTGCCTGCGCTTGGTTTCTGCATGCTCTCAGCGACAAGGCTCGAGGTGCTCAGCACCCTCCCGGATGCACTTCCTCCACTTAGGGCGGTCTTTGGCCAGGGACTCCCAGGTGTCAGTGGGGATGTTGCATTTTATCAGGGAGGGTTTGAGGGTGTCCTTGTAACGTTTCCGCTGCCCACCTTTGGCTCGTTTGCCATGAAGGAGTTCCGAGTAGAGCGCTTGCTTTGGGAGTCTCGTGTCTGGCATGCAGACAATATGGCCTGCCCAGCGGAGCTGATCGAGTGTGGTCAGTGTTTCAATGCTGGGGATGTTAGCCTGGTCGAGGGCACCTATATTGGTGCATCTGTCCTCCCATGGGATTTTCAGGATCTTGCGGAGACATCGTTGGTGGTATTTCTCCAGCGACTTGAGGTGTCCACTGTACATGGTCCATGTCTCTGAGCCATACAGGAGGGCGGGTATTACTACAGCCCTGTAGACCATGAGCTTGGTGGTAGATTTGAGGGCCTGGTCTTCAAATACTCTTTTCCTTAGGCGGCTAAAGGCTGCACTGGCGCATTGGAGGTGGAGCAGGCTCGAGGGGCCGAATTGCCTACTCCTGCTCCTAATTCTTATACTTTCTCTCCCTACTTTGAAAATATATTTTCATGGCAACAATGCGTGCTGGTGATATCGCAGGGAAATGTACTGAAGGCACCTCCACTCTGCAGAAACGTTTGCTCTGGGATTGGGACGTTTGTTATTCGTTCCGGGATGTGGGCATTGTGGACAAGGCCGGCATTTATTGCCCATCCCTAATTGCCCTTGGGAAGGTGATGGTGAGCCGCCTTCTTGAACCGCTGCAGTCCGTGTGGTGAAGGTGCTCCCACAGTGCTGTTAGGGAGGGAGTTCCAGGATTTTGACCCAGCGATGAAGGAACAGCGATATATTTCCAAGTCAGGATGGAGTGTGACTTGGAGGGAAACGTGGAGGTGGTGGTGTTCCCAGGCGCCTACTGCCAATGTCCTTCTAGGCGCTAGAGGTCGCTGGTTTGGGAGGTGCTGCCAAAGAAGCCTTGGCGAGTTGCTGCAGTGCATCTTGTAGATGGTACACACTGCAGCCACGGTGCGCCGGTGGTGGAGGGAGTGAATGTTTAGGTGGTGGATGGGGTGTCAATCAAATGGGCTGCTTTGTCCTGGATGGTGTCGAGCTTCTTGAGTGTTGTTGGAGCTGCAACTCATCCAGGCAAGTGGAGAGTATTCCATCACACTCCTGACTTGTGCCTTGTAGATGGAGGAAAGGCTTTGGGGAGTCAGGAGGTGAGACACTCGCCGCAGAATACCCAGCCTCTGACCCGCTCTTGTTGTTACAGTATTTATGTGGCTGGTTCAGTTAAGTTTCTGGTCAATGGCGACCCTCAGGATGTTGATGGTGGGGGATTCGGCGATGGTAATGACGTTGTCCTTCTAAGTGGTTGAGGTCGCGGGTTTGGGAGGTGCTGCTGAAGAACCCTTGGCGAATTGCTGCAGTGCATCCCGCCCCGGTATTTCTCTGTCCCATGTTTAGACATTGATCCGAGCCTCTGCTTCCCTTTGGGCTCCCGATACCAAGCTGTGGAAAGGAAACTGGGTTCCTGTTCCCCATGTTGCTTCCTTCCAATGGCCATACTGAGAAATGGGGAAAGCACAGAAAAATCTTTGGAGCCTTGGAGCAGGCTCAGTGTGATTCTGTACTCTGAGAGTCTGATTCAGCAGAGTGGCACCGGGGCTTAGAGGGTTACATTATAAGAACAGGTTTCATAGATCTGGTTTGTATTCCATGAGTATAGAATGTTGAGGAATGATCCAACTGACACGTTTAAAATGTTTAAGGATTCGATTGGGTAAATACGGAGAAACTGTGTCCTCTGGTGGGGGAATCAAAAACATAGGGACAAAATATTAAAATTAGAGCCAGACCATTTAGGAGTGAAATCAGGAAGTATCTTTCCACACAAGGGGTGCTGGAAATCTGGAACTCTCTCCCACAAAAAGCTGTGGATACTGATGGGGGGGGGGGCAATTGGAGCTTTCACGACTGAGATTAATAAATACCACCTGAAACATTGGCCCTGAAATTCCAGTCCTCTGCTTCTCGCGGGCGTTCGCCTGAAAATAGTTGAAAAGTTGCACCCTCCAGCGATCCCGGCCGGAGGCCTCCTCTCCCGGTGCAGCGCATCGCGTTCACGTCTTGTGGACGTGCAGGGAGAAGCTAGGGTCACATGACTCTGGGCAGCCAATCCAGGTAAAGTGTTCTCATTCATAATGATGGGAACTCCGCGTGTAGGAGCTGTCGTTGGCCCTGAAATGCCAGTTGCTTCTTCCCGCGGGTATTCAACTAAAAACAGGAGAAAAGATGCTCGGTTACCTTTTGGGTGGAACGCTCGCTGGAGATCCCGGACTCGAGGCCTCCTCTTCTTGCGCGACGGAGTGCGTTCACGTTGGGACGTCCGTAGTAGTCACATGGGCCTGGACACCCAATCACGGTAAAGTATTTTCTCATTCATAGTACTAGTAAGTCCGAATCTCCAGAAACACCCCCAAACACCACATAACACATTTAAAAACACCGCACGTACACTATAGAAATTAAAGTTGATAGAAATGTTTTTGAAAAAAAAATATTCGTCAATTTTTTTAAAAAGTTTTAATTATGGTTTCAAATAAAATGACCTGGGCAGGGATTTTAACATAAATATGTATTAAATTTTATTTTAAAACGTAAAAAAAAAAATCGGCAAATATTTGTCCTTCAAACTCTCGCGCCTGATAAAGGCAGGCACATAGCCTACCTTTACCAGCGTAAGAGTTTAAAAACATATCAAAAACATATAAAGAGACAGGCAAATTGCCCAATCTCTGGCGTGGGAATGTCCTTGCTCCCGAGATGTGTGCGATCTATCAAGCCCGAAACGTGACACATCGGAAAAGCCGGTTTTCGGTGCATGCATATTGCTCGACGAAAACCGGCTTTTGCGATGCCTCCCCTGGTCCGTACACCCTCCGTACCGACGTGGGGAGGCCGCGATTTCTGGGCCTTTATTATAAATGAGAAACACCCCACCCAAGCCCCCCCCCAAAAAATAGCATGACATTACATATTAACCATTAAAGTTAATAAATGTGCTACAAAAAATTGTTTGCCGATTTGTAAATAAATTTGTAATTAGGATTTAAAATAAACTTACCTGAATGGGCAGGGTTCTTAAACATTAACATGTGTTTTTAAATGTTATTTTTTTAATGTTTTTGATATGTTTTTAAACTCTTACGCTGGTAACAGTTGTCTATGTGCCTGCTTTCACCAGGCGCAAGAGTTTTAAGGACATTCGCTGGGCAAGAGCTGGGCAAATACCGCAATCTCTGCCGTGGGAATGTCCTTCTCCCGGAGAGGCCTGTGATCCGTCAAGCCAGTAACTTGACAGATCGGAAAAAACTATTTTCGGCACATCGCACGCCGAAAACCGGCTTTTGCGATGCCTCCCCGGGTCCGTACACTCTCCGTATCGACCTGGTGAGGCGGGGGTTTCTGGGCTGTTAACTCTGTCTCTCTCTCCACTCAGCTGGCTTGCTGAGTATTTTCTGCATTCTTTTATTTTTCATTTCAGATTTCCAGCATCTGCAGTACTTTGCTTCCGATGGCTTTTTGTCGGGGAAAGGTATCAGGGGATATGGGGCAAAGGCAGGAGAATGGGGTTGAGGTATAGATCAGCCATGAGCTAATTGAATGGCGGGGCAGGCTCGAGGGGCTGAATGGCCTCCCCCTGTCCCTGTGATAGGCTGAACCGGCCCAGCTCACATCGCCACCTGTGGTGGGAGTGCGGCAGTGGCAGCAGATGTGGAGACCTGGCAAAAAAACGGCCCTCCCACGCTATTGGCTAAATGCAAGACTGAGGGATATGTTTGAAAGTGTCGGCCACTGTGTGACAGTCACATGTCAGGGGTGGCTGCACAACCACAAGGCGGAGCGGTTAGATGATCATCAGAGTGACCAGCACCAGGCAACTGAGGTAACGCACGCAACTCACAGAGAAATACCACAGCTCCTCGAGGCTGCACTTGTACTGCTTTTAATTTAAGAGCTTCATACTGTGGACCAAGTTCAAAGAAAAAAAAACAAAGACTTGCATTTATATAGCGCCTTTCACAACCACCGGACGTCTCAAAACGTTTTACAGCCAATGAGATACTTTTGAAGTGTAGTCACTGTTTTAATGTGGGAAACACAGCAGCCAATTTGCACACAGCAAGCTCCCACAAACAGCACTGTGATAATGACCAGATAATCTGTTTTAGTGATGAATGTTGGCTCAAAACACCTGCTCATCTTCGAAATAGTGCCGTGGGATCTTTTACATCCACCTCGGGGGCCTCAATTTAACATCTCATCCGAAAGACAGCACCTCCGACAGTGCAGCACTCCCTCAGCACTGCACTGGGAGCGTCAACCTAGATTTTGTGCTCAATTCCCTGGAGTGGGACTTGAACCCACGACCTCCTGACTCCGAGGTGAAAGTGCAACCCACTGAGTCACAGCTGAGACAGTGATAAGATCATAAGCCAGATTCAGATAAAGGTCATTCTTCGAAACCATTTCTCAGTCCCCGTTTCTCCATTACAATATCGCGCCTCGCTTTAATGAGGCCCATGTCCTTGTCCTTGTCCCCTTCCTGGCGACTAGCTCTTGCGGCTGTCACTGTGCTGGTCGTTGTTACCTGCGTCATAGAGTCATAGGCCCATCGCACCTGTGTGTTGGCTCTTTAAAAGAGTGAGCCAATTAATCCCACTCCCCCTGCTCTCGCCCCATAACCCCGCAGATTTTTACGGTTCAAGTATTTATCCAGTTCCCTTTTGGAAGTCACTGTTGAATCTGCTCCCACCACCCTTTCTGGCCAGGCATTCCAGATCACAGCAACTCGCTGTGTAAAAAAATATTCGCCTGCTTCTTTTACCAATGACCTTAAATTCGTGACCTCTGGTTATCGACCCTCCTGCCAGTGGAGACAGTGTCTCCTGCTTTGCTCAATCAAAACCCCTCGTACTATCGAACACTATTAAATCTCCCCTTAAACTTCTCTGCTCCAAGGAGAACAACCCCAGCTTCTCCAGTCTCTCCCCATAACTGAAGTTCCTCCTCCCTGGGACCATTCCCGTAAATCTCCTCTGCTCCCTCTCCAAGGCCTTGACACTCCTCTTAAAGTTATGCCGATAGATTTAGATGAGGAAAGACGGGAGGAGGCTCGAGTGGAGCATAAACGCCGGCATGGACTGGTTGGGCCACATGACCTGTTTCTGTGGGGTATATCCGATGTAATCCTGTGTGGTGCGGTGCCCAGAATTAGACACAATACAGCAATTGAGTCCAAACCAGTGATTTATAGAGCTTTAGCATAACTTCCTTGCTTTTGTACTCTATTCCTCTATTAATAAAACCTAAGATCCTGTATGCTTTTTTAATAGACTTCTCAACTTGACCTGCCATCTTCAAAGATTTATAAGAAATAGAAGCAGGAGTAGGCCATAGGGCCCCTCGAGCCTGCTCCGCCATTCAATAAGATCATCTGATCTTGGGCTCTGCTCCACTTCCTTGCCCGCTCCCCATAACCCTCGGCTCCCTTATCGCTCAAAAATCTGTCTATCTCCGCCTTAAATATATTCAATGACCCAGCCTCCACAGCTCTCTGGGGCAGAGAATTCCAAAAATTCACCGCCCTCTGAGAGAAGAAATTCCTCCTCATGTCCATTTTAAATGGGCGGCCCCTTATTCTGAATCTATGCCCCCTAGTTCTAGATTCCCCCACAAGGGGAAACATCCTCTCTGCATCTACCCTGTCAAGCCCCCTCAGAATCTTATATGTTTCAATAAGATCACCTCTCAGTCTTCTGAACTCCAATGAGTATACATATACCCCCAGGTCTCCATGTTCCTGTACCCCATTTAATGTTGTACCATTTAGATTATATTGCCTCTCCCCGATCCCGATGTTGGGGAAGTCCAGAACCAGGGGTCACAGTCTAAGGCTAAGGGGTAAGCTATTTAGGACCGAGATGCAGAGTTAGAGAGTTGTTAACCTGCGGAATTCTCTACCGCAGAGGGTTGTTGATGCCAGTTCGTTAGATATATTCAAAAGGGAGTTAGATATGGCTCTTACTGCTAAAGGGATCAAGGGGTATGGAGAGAAAGCAGGAAAGGGGTACTGAGGTGAATGATCAGCCGTGATCTTATTGAATGGCGGTACAGGCTCGAAGGGCCGAATGGCCTCCTGCACCTATTTTCTATGTTTCTATGTTCTTCATTCCAAAATATAGTTACTGTTTTTAAAAAAAATCAGTAAGAAAAGATGGGGAAAGAGGTGTTCGAGTGGCTGTGTTGCTTTTTAACTGTTTGGTTTCTAGCTGTGACCGCGAGGGTGAAACTCCCTCATTAAATAGCCCAAGTGTCCCAGTTTAAAAAGCTGCGACTTCCGGAGTGGGGGCTCATTTGTAAAGATGACGCATGGTGACAATCGGCTGATAAATGTCCCAGTCATTTGGGCTCGGGTTAATGAAAGCCTTACATATGTGCGCTGAATGACAGAGTTTGGCGTGGGGTAAATTACAGTGAGGATGCACTTTAATCAGGGACTGCAGGGTGTTGTATGTTTGCTTGTACTATGTTAATTGGCATCACGCTGGCTCTTAGCCTGAGTATTTGGCTTTAATGGTAGGAGAGGTAATGTTTTACATATTTCAACTGGCGTCTACAGCTGACATTTTACTAATTCCACATTGGGTTATCACCAACAGGAACAAGCCAGTCTGAAGACTAACAACAGGGAACACCAGTGAGCTTGTCTTTAAACCATTTCCCAGATTTATATAGTTTCGTCCTTCATTAACGGATAGAAATTAGGAGTGTCACAGACATGACTGAGCCCCCCCTCCACTCGCATTGGGTGAACACCTCATTAAATATTGACACAATCTTATCTTCTTCATTTAGCCCTCTGGTGTTTGTTCAGATTTTGCCTCAATGTTGGGAGCAAGTAACAATTCAAAGAGCACATCATTGCAAACTATGTTGAATCAGGAAGGGTAATCTCATGAAGTGCTGATCGCAAAGCTCCATTGAGAAATCAACACTGAAAAATGCCAAATTGAAGCTCACATCAGTTTGACTTAAAGGTTAGCCGACACTCAGTCACACTTTGCTCCGGACACTATCTTATTCCGAGATGTTGATCCCGCCGACATGCTGATTAAAGACACTTAGATTCCTGTTGCTCCCAGTTTGCGCCCAGTCTGCAGCTGCGCCCCTTGTCCACTTGTGTGCGCGCGGAGCTATTTACCGCCTGCGCCCGAGTTGCTCTCTCCCCCCACCGCCAAGCCATTAATTACTGTGCATTTTAACACTTCAGGAACCATTTGAACATGTCATTTATCTTGTGCCAAATCAGATTCCGCCGAGTCAAATGCCGCAATTAGGTGCGAGGGCTGGTTAGAATTTTTTTTGTTGTTGTTGTGCGTGTTTAACTTTGTAAGGTTTGTTGAGCTTACTAAACGTCTCTGATAAGACTCTAAGTTATTGTAAAGTATGTTCAGGGGCAACGCAACCGCGATTCATCCTCATCACTGCTGTGCTTAGTGTGCTGCCTAACTCGAGGTGAGGGAGGTTGGTGGAAGACTTGCATTTATATAGCGCCTTTCATGACCACCGGATGTCCCAAAGCGCTTTACAGCCAATGAAGTACTTTTGGAGTGTAGTCACTGTTGTGATGTAGGAAACGGCAGCCAATTTGCGCACAGTAAGCTCCCACAAAACAGCAATGTGATAATGACCAGATAATCTGTTTTTGTTATGTTAATTGAGGGATAAATATTGTTCCAGGACACTGGGAATAACTCCCCTGCTCTTCTTCGAAATAGTGCCATGGGATCTTTTAAGTCCACCTGAGAGAGCAGACGGTGCCTCGGTTTAACAACTCATCTGAAAGGCGGCACCTCCGACAGTGCAGCGCTCCCTCAGCACTGCGCTGGAGTGTCAGCCGAGATTGATGTGCTCAAGTCCCTGGACAGGCCTGAGTGCAGCATTAGCCCATCTCTCCATCATGCATGTGCCGAGATTACTCGATGATGTCCACTGCCCGCTCATTATCAGAAGGTTGTGGGGTCCAAGCCCCGCTCCAGCAACTTGAGCACATAAATCTAGACTGACACTACAATACAGTACTGAGGGAGTGCCGCACTGTCAGAGGGGCAGTACTGAGGGAGTGCTGCACTGCTGGAGGGACAGTACTGAGGGAGTGTTGCACTGTCGGAAGGGCAGTACTGAAAGAATGCTGCACTGTCGGAGGGGTAGTACTGAGGGAGTGCAGCACTGTCGGAGGGGCAGTACTGAGGGAGTGCTGCACTGCTGGAGGGGCAGTACTGAGGGAATGTTGCACTGTCGGAGGGGCAGTACTGAGGGAGCACCACACTGTTGGAGGGGCAGTACTGAGGGAGTTCTGCACTGTCGGAGGGACAGTACTGAGGGAGTGCTGCACTGTCGGAGGGGCAGTACTGAGGGAGTGCTGCACTGTCGGAGGGGCAGTACTGAGGGAGTGTTGCACTGTCGGAGGGGCAGTACTGAAAGAATGCTGCACTGTCGGAGGGGTAGTACTGAGGGAGTGTTGCACTGTCGGAGGGGCAGTACTGAAAGAATGCTGCACTGTCGGAGGGGTAGTACTGAGGGAGTGCTGCACTGTCAGAGGGCCAATGCTGAGGAGCGGCTCACTGTCGGGGGGCAGTACTGAGGGAGCACTGCATTGTCGGAGGGGCAGTACTGAGGGAGTGCTGCACTGTGGGAGGGGCAGTATTGAGAGAATGCTGCATTGTCGGAGGGGCAGTACTGAGGGAGCACCACACTGTTGGAGGGGCAGTACTGAGGGAGTTCTGCACTGTCGGAGGGGCAGTACTGAGGGAGTGCTGCACTGTCGGAGGGGCAGTACTGAGGGAGTGCTGCACTGTCGGAGGGGCAGTACTAAGGGAGTGTTGCACTGTCGGAGGGGCAGTACTGAAAGAATGCTGCACTGTCGGAGGGGCTGTACTGAGGGAGTGTTGCACTGTCGGAGGGGCAGTACTGAAAGAATGCTGCACTGTCGGAGGGGTAGTACTGAGGGAGTGCTGCACTGTCAGAGGGCCAATGCTGAGGGAGCGGCTCACTGTCGGGGGGCAGTACTGAGGGAGCACTGCATTGTCGGAGGGGCAGTACTGAGGGATGCTGCACTGTGAGAGGGGCAGTATTGAGAGAATGCTGCATTGTCGGAGGGGCAGCACTGAGTGAGGTGACGCACTGTCGGAAGTGCCGTCTTTTGGATGAGACGTTAAACTAAGGCCCCATCTGCCCTCTCAGTAATGTAAAATATCCCATAGCACTATTTGGAGAAGAGCAGGGGAGTTCTCTCCAGTGTCCTGGCCAATATTTTAACTCAACTACCACTCGAGAAACAGATTAAATGGTCATTTATCCCATTGCTGTTTGAGGGATCTTGCTGTGTTCAAATGAGCTGCCACATTTCAACAACAACTTGTATATATATAGCGCCTTTAACATAGTGAAACGTCCCAAGGTGCTTCACAGGAGTATTTTGAGATTAAAAAATTGACACCGAGCCACATAAGTAGAAATTAGGGCAGGCAACCAGAAGCTTGGTCAAAGAGGTAGGTTTTAAGGAGCATTTTGAAGGAGGAAATAGAGCTAGAGAGACAAAGAGGTTTAGGCAGAGAGTTTCAGAGCTTGGGGCCCAGGCAACAGAAGACATGGCCACCAATGGTTGACCGATCATAAGAATATAATAAAAAGAGCAGGAGTCGGCCATTCGGCCCCTAGAGCCTGCTCCGCCATTCAGTGAGATCATGGCTGATCTGATCTTGGCCTCAACTCCACTTCCCTGCCCTCTCCCCATAACCCTCGGCTCCCTTATCGCTCAAAAATCTGTCTATCTCCACCTTAAATATATTCAATGTACCAGCCTCTACAGCTCTCTGGGGCAGAGAATTCAAAAAATTCACAGCCCTCTGAGAGAAGAAATTTCTCCTCATGTCTGTTTTAAATGGAAGGCCCCTTATTCTTAAACTATGCCCCCTAGTTCTAGATTCCCCCACAAGGGGAAACATCTTCTCTGCATCTACCCTGTCCAGCCCCCTCAGAATCTTATACCTTTCAATAAGATCACCTCTCAGTCTTCTGAACTCCAATGAGTATACATATACCCCCAGGTCTCCATGTTCCTTACACCATTTAATGTTGTACCATTTAGATTATATTGCCTCTCCCCGATCCCGATGTTGGGGAAGTCCAGAACCAGGGGTCACAGTCTAAGGATAAGGGGTAAGCCATTTAGGACCGAGATGCGGAGTTAGAGAGTTGTTAACCTGCGGAATTCTCTACCGCAGAGAGTTGTTGATGCCAGTTCGTTAGATATATTCAAAAGGGAGTTAGAATGGCCCTTACGGCTAAAGGGATCAAGGGGTATGGAGAGAGAGCAGGAAAGGGGTACTGATGTTTCTATGTTCTTCATTCCAAAATATAGTTACTGTTTCTAAAAAAAAATCAGTAAGAAAAGATGGGGAAAGAGGTGTTCGAGTGGCTGTGTTGCTTTTTAACCGTTTGGTTTCTAGCTGTGACCGCGAGGGTGAAACTCCCTCATTAAATAGCCCAAGTGTCCCAGTTTAAAAAGCTGCGACTTCCGGAGTGGGGGCTCATTTGTAAAGATGACGCATGGTGACAATCGGCTGATAAATGTCCCAGTCATTAGGGAATTAAGGGTTATGGGGAGCGGGCGGGTAAGTGGAGCTGAGTCCACGGCCAGATGAGCAATGATCTTGTTGAATGGCGGAGCAGGCTCGAGTGGCTAGATGGCCTACTCCTGTTCCTAATTCTTATGTTCTTATGGCCTCCTCTCTGCATCTACCTTGTCGAGCCCCCTCAGAAACTTATACGTTTCCATAAGATCATTCTTCTAAACTCCAATGAGTAAAGGCCCCAACCTGCTCAACCTTTCTTCATAAGACAACTGCTTCATCTCAGGAAGAGATGAACCTTCATCTCGTGAACCTTCTCTGAACAGCCTCCAATGCAAGTATATCCCTCCTTAAATACGGAGACTAAAATTGTACACAGTACTCCAGGTGAAGCCTCACCAGTACCCTGTACAGTTGTAGCAGGACTTCACTGCTTTTATACCCCATCCCGCTTGCAATAAAGGCCAACATTCCATCGGCCTTCCTGATTACTTGCTGTACCTGCATACTAACTTTTTGTGCTTCATGTACAAGGACCCCCAGATCCCTCTGTTCCGCTGCATTCTGTAGTCTCTCTCCATTTAAATAATAATTTGCTTTTTTATTCTTTCTACCAAAGTGGACAACCTCACATTTTCCCACATTATTTTTGCCCACTCACTTAACCTGTTTATATCCCTTTGTAGATTCTTTGTGTCCGCCTCACAATTTGGTTTCCCACCTACCTTTGTATCATCAGCAAACTTGGCTACATTACACTTGGTCCCTTCATCCAAGTCATTAATATGGACTGTAAATAGTTGAGGCCTCAGTACCGGTCCTGTTATGTATCTCACATTACTGTTTAGAACTGTATCTTACCATACTATACATGACTGTAACCATAAGCATGCCTTACCACCAGGGGTGCACTTGCAGGAGACACTCCATACCTGTCCCACTGAGGTATATAAAGGAAGATCTCAGGCAAGTGCAGCACTGGAGAGCTGTGAATTAAAGGTGCAGGTCCTGAGTGACTCGTGTAAGTCAGTACATTAGAGTCAGGACTTAACAGATCCCTGCGGCACCCCACTAGTTACAGTTTGCCAACCTAAAAATGACCCATTTATCCCAACTCTCTGCTTTCTGTCAGTTAGCCAATCCTCTATCCATGCTAATATATTACCCCCAACCCCGTGAGCTCTTGTGCAGATTATAATCAGGGATGCTCAAGAGGGCAGAATTAGAGGAGCGCAGATATCTCGGGGTGGTGGGGGCAGGGGGGGGGGGGTGGTTGTGGGGTTGGAGGAGATTACAGAGATAGGGAGGGGCGAGGCCATGGAGAGATTTGAAAATGAGGATGA
Organism: Pristiophorus japonicus; assembly: GCF_044704955.1. Taxonomy (NCBI): domain Eukaryota; kingdom Metazoa; phylum Chordata; class Chondrichthyes; family Pristiophoridae; genus Pristiophorus; species Pristiophorus japonicus. Next base: position 86,659,776 of record NC_091997.1, read on the forward strand.
GAATTTTGAAATCGAGGCGTTGCTTAACCGGAAGCCAATTTGGGTCAGCGAGCACAGGGGTGATGGATGAGCGGGACTTGGTGCGAGTTAGAATACGGGAAGCCGAGTTTTGGATCACCTCCAGTTTACGTAGGGTAGACTGTGGGAGGCCAGCCAGGAACACGTTGGAATAGTCAAGTCTAGCGGCAACAAAGGCATGGACTTCATAACATCTCCATCTCATTTTCTGATGTTGCCGCTACAGACACCCAAATCAGCACTGAAGCCATGCATAATTCGGATAATGAAGATTTACATTTATATACCACCTTTCACAACCTCAGGACGTCCCAAAGCACTTTACAGCCAATGAAGTACTTTTGAATTGTAGTCATTGTTGTAATGTGGGAAAGACACAGGAACAGGCGTAGGCCATAAAGCACTTTGGGACGTCCAGTGGCCGTGATAGGCACTATACAAATGCAAGTCTTTCTTTCTTTCTAGCTGTTACGCATCAACCCTGCCCATTACAGCATCCCAACCTGACTGTAAAGAAATGTTTACTGTTTGTTTTTGCTAATTATCACTGATACTCCCTCTTAGGCGTCCAAATCGTGCTGTCACAATTAAAGGTTGTCAATTCTTTGTCCAAGGGAAAATATATTTGCAATCTAAATGTAGCTGGGTTGATGATGTTTAAGCGTTAATTCTCTGCAGTCTAGCATCCTTACTGTCACCATGGTAGTGGAAGCTGGAGTCACTGGGAGAAAGAGGGGATTGATATGTTAGTAAACTTCAGGAAAGTCAATGAACCAGCCATTGAAAGCCGTTATCCTTAGTATTTTGGGAGAATACAATCATAGAACCATACAGCACAGAATGAGGCCATTCGGCACATCGTGCCTGTGCTAGCTCTTTGGTAGAGCGATCCAATTAGTCCCACTCACCCCGCTCTTTCCCCAAAGACCTGCTATTTTATTCCCTTCAATTGATCCAATCCTTTTGGATCATATTATTGGATCTGCTCCCACCGCCCTTTCAGGCAGCACGTTCCAGATCACAACAACTCGCTGCGTAAAAAATTGTTTGCTCATCTCCCTCTCTGGTTCATTTGTCAATCACCTTAAATCTGTGTCCTCTGGTTACCGTCCCTTCTGCCAGTGAAAACAGTTTCTCCTTATTTACTCTGTCAAAACCTTTCATAGTTGGATTATTAACATGTTACAGACAGCTCCAGCGGGCACTCAGACACGAGATGTTGGGAGGAAGTGTATTTATGCGCACTTCGGTACGAGCCTATCTGTTGGGCCCCCACTTCCGGAGATCAGGGGCTGTCTCATTGGACAACCCCTGGATAAGGGGCATGTCAAAATGCTAATTTGCTGCTCAGTGAGACCTGGAAGGGGACAGTGAGGCAGATGTTGTGGGTCAGATGGGGGTGGCTGGTCGGGAGACAGGAAGAGAACAAACCCCTTCATGTTTAACACACGGCCAGTTGGATTCAGAAAGTAAAGTCTGCAATTACTCCTCTGCTCAACCTGTGAAATAAACCAACTTCTGCATCCTTGTTTTACCAGAGTGTTAATTGCCTCAGAGAGAGGCAGACGGTGGTGCGTGCGAGATTACAATATCCAGTTCATAAAACAGGACGTTTCTAGTTACAGTGCTGGATCACACCCCCATCACACTGGGTATTGGGCAGTACAGCTACAGACATACTACTATCACAGCACAGATCCCAGCACAGATCCCAGCACAGGTCACACCCCAGCACAGGTCACAGCCCAGCATAGATCCCAGCACAGGTCACACCCCAGCACAGATCCCAGCACAGATCCCAGCACAGGTCACACCCCAGCACAGGTCACAGCCCAGCACAGGTCACAGCCCAGCACAGATCCCAGCACAGGTCCCAGCACAGCTCACACACCAGCACAGATCCCAGCACAGATCACAGACCAGCACAGATCCCAGCACAGGTCACAGCCCAGCACAGATTCCAGCACAGGTCACAGATCCCAGCACAGGTCACACCCCAGCACAGATCCCAGCACAGGTCACAGACCAGCACAGGTCGCACACCAGCACAGATCCCTGCACAGGTCGCACGCCAGCACAGATCCCAGCACAGGTCACAGCCCAGCACAGATCCCAGCACAGGTCACAGCCCAGCACAGATCCCAGCACAGGTCACATCCCAGCACAGATCCAACCACAGGTCGCACACCAGCACAGATCCCAGCACAGGTCACACACCAGCACAGATCCCAGCACAGGTCACAGCCCAGTGAGAGATGTTAGACCTGCTCCCAGAGAGATCAGTCAGCCTGAACCCTGGAGAATATCTAGAGCACACCCGACATTTGTCACTGTTGCTGGAGGGTTCCTGGGACATTGAGACACCCCAGCGATAGAGTTGATTCAAAATGGGTAAAATCTAAACAGCGAAATTTAAAACTGCGCAAATCAAAAGGGTGCAAAACTTAAGTGCAGCTTTGAGGATTAACCCTGAAACTCCTGAATGTGAATTCTTATTAGAAACTCATTTCAGCTTAAATCAAACATCCCTCCTATAGTTGAATAGTCAACAACCCCCGAGTGTGAACCTCCCCTTTGCAGCTTCCAATGTTCGTTATAAACATTTGGGCTTTCATTTCATTATCTGCCTCCTTTCAAATTGGATCACATCTCTCTATTCATCCAAGGAACCCGCCATCCCAGAATAATCAATCCAGTATTCCAGCAACTTCCACAAAAACAACATATCACAGTATCCTGAGTCATTCACACATCCCAGTTCAGATCCCAGCACAGATCCCAGCACAGGTCCCAGTACAGGTCACACACCAGCACAGGTCCCAGCACAGATCCCAACACAGGTCACATTCCAGCACAGATCCCAGCACAGATCACACCCCAGCACAGATCCCAGCACAGGTCACAGACAGAGTATTCAGGCATAAGCCAATGGCTGCAGGAGGCCCAGGTCAGCCTGCTGCCCCTCAGTGCTCAGCCCCACAATTTACTGTTTCAAATATGGAAACACCTGGGAGGAGCTTAATAAGTAAGATCACTTTTAATATTCATTCTTGGGATGTGAGAGTTGCCAGTAAGGCCGGCATTTATTGCCCATCCCTAATTGCCCCTTGAGAAGTTGATGGTGAGCCGCCTTCTTGAACCGCTGCAGTCCGTGTGGTGAAGGTACTCCCACAATGCTGTTAGGGAGGGAGTTCCAGGATTGTGACCCAGCGATGATGAAGGAACGATGAGATACTTCCAAGTCAGGATGGTGTGTGACTTGGAGGGGAACGTGGAAGTGATGGTGTTCCCATGCGCCTGCTGCCCTTGTCCTTCTAGGTGGTAGAGGTCGCGGGTTTGGGAAATGCTGTCGAAGAAGCCTTGGCAAGTTGCTGCAGTGCATCTTGTAAATAAACGGAAAGAAAAACTGCAATTTCTACAGCCGCAGGTGATCAAGAAGCACTTTACAACCAGCGACGTACTTTCGAAGTGTAGTCACTGTTGTAATGTAGTAATGTTGTAATTTGCGCACAGCAAGCTCCCACAAACAGCAATGATATAAATGACCAGGTAATCTGTTTTAGCTGTTGGTTAAGGGATAATTGCTGGGCAAGACACTGGGGAGAACTCCCCTGCTCCTCTTCGAATAGTGCTGTGAGATATGCTTCACCCGCAGGCGAGGCCTTGGTTTAACAGCTCATCTGAAAGACGGCATCTCTGACAATGCAGCACTCCCACAGTGCCTGGACTGTGTGTCCCTGGAGTGGGACTTGTGGGGTTTGGATGAACCTGGGGGATAGTTCAGGAAAGTGGAGTTGAGGTAGAAGATCAGCCAAGATCTCATTTAATGGTGGAGCAGGCTCGAGGGGCCAAATGGCCGACTCCTGCTCCTATTTCTTATGTTCTTATGTTAAACAGGTGAGCAGGGCAAGTGGTGCTGGCTGTATGGGTGGCCTTTAATATGTCCTTACTATACAGTATAAATGCACACGAAGCCCATACTTGAGAAAAGATCACTCTGTCACCAGCTACCTGGACGTTCTTGCTATTGAGGGAGTGCAGCGAAGGTTCACCAGACTGATTCCCGGGATGGCTGGACTGACATATGAGGAGAGACTGGATCAACTGGGCCTTTATACACTGGAGTTTAGAAGGATGAGAGGAGATCTCATAGAAACATATAAGATTCTGACGGGATGGGACAGGTTAGATGCGGGAAGAATGTTCCCGATGTTGGGGAAGTCCAGAACCAGGGGACATAGTCTCAGGATAAGGGGTAGGCCATTTAGGACCGAGATGAGGAGAAACTTCTTCACTCAGAGAGTTGTTAACCTGTGGAATTCTCTGCCACAGAGGGTTGTTGATGCCAGTTCATTGGATATATTCAAGAGGGAGTTAGATATGGCCCTTACGGCTAAAGGGATCAAGGGGTATGAAGAGAAAGCAGGAAAGGGGTACTGAGGTGAATGATCAGCCATGATCATATTGAATGGTGGTGCAGGCTCGAAGGGCCGAATGGCCTACTCCTGCATCTATTTTCTATGTTTCTATGTTACCTTTATTACCAAGACCACAAGAGACAGACTGTGGTTGGAGCTTCTCCATTTGTACCGGAAAGTGTCTCCCACAAGTTCGTCCCCTGTGGTCAATGTTCTCAAGGTGTACAACTTAGGTCAGCTTATACATGGGTTACAATGACAGTTGAATACATGACATCACCTCCCTCCCAAAGTCTTATTGGGATCACAGGTTAAATTTCTCTGGTGGTTTACGCTCCCTTGTAGAGCCCCTGAGTTGGGGCTCTGGTTGTTGGGCGCTGGTCTGAGTGTCTGCTGTTTGCCGTGCCTCAGGCCTGTCCGGACTGCCCACAGTGACTGGGCTCTCCTCCACTTGGTTCCGGTGTTCGGCCACCTGTGGTGGAGTAAACTTTATGTCGTGTTCTTCCTCTGCTTCTTCTATGGGGTTGCTGAACCTCCTTTTAGTTTGATCCACGTGTTTGCGGCAGATTTGTCCATTGGTAAGTTTAACTACCAGAATCCTATTCTCCTCTTTGGCAATCACAGTGCCTGCAAGCCATTTGGCCCTGCAGCGTAGTTGAGGACAAAGACAGGGTCATTGACATCAATACATCGCGCCCTCGCATTCCTGTTATGGTAGTCACATTGTGACTGATGCCTGCTCTCAACAATTTCTTTCATAGTAGAGTGTATAAGGGATAACCTGGTTTTGAGCGTCCTTTTCATTAGCAGCTCTTCGGGTGGAACCCCTGTGAGCGAGTGTGGTCGGGATCTATAGGCCAACAGGAGGCGTGATAAGCGGCTTTGTAGGGCATCCCCTGTTTGATTATCTGCACTGCTCGTTCCGCCTAGCCATTTGAGGCCGGCTTGAACAGTGCTGTTCTGACATGGTTGATTCCATTGCCTGCCATGAAGTCCTGGAATTCAGTGCTTGTGAAGCACAGGCCATTGTCGCTGACCAAGACGTCCGGTAGACCATCGGTAGCGAACAATGCCCGTAGACTTTCTACCGTGGCAGACTCAATCTATTTGGACTAGGCGTCTACTACAAACAAAAACATTTTTCCCATGAAAGGACCTGCGTAGTCCACATGGATGCGTGACCATGGCTTGGCGGGCCAGGAGCCAAGGGGGGCTTCCCTGGGTGCGTTGCCCAGCTGAGCACACGTGTTGCACCTGCGAACACAAAGTTCCAGGTTTGCATCTATCCCTGGCCACCAAACATGTGACCTGGAAATTGCCTTCATCATGACAATGCCCGGGTGCTCATTGTGAAGTTCTCTGATAAACACCTCTCTGCCTTTTTGGGGCATGACTACTCGGTTTCCCCACAATAGGCAATCGGCCTGAATCGAGAGTTCATCCTTGCACCTATGAAACGGTTTAAACTCCTCAGGGCATGCCCCGTACATGGCTGCCCAGTCCCAATTCAGGACACATTTCTTAACTAAAGACAATAGCGGGTCTCTATTTGTCCAGACTTTAATCTGACGGGCTGTCACTGGTGAGTCTTCGCTTCCGAAAGCTTCAACAGCCATGACCATCTCAGCACCATGCTCGGTAGCCCCCTCAGTGGTGGCTAGTGGTAGCCTGCTGAGTGCATCGGTGCAGTTTTCAGTGCCCGGTCTGTGCCGAATTGTGTAGTCATAGGCGGCTAACGTGAGTGCCCACCTCTGTATGCAGGCCGATGCATTCGCATTTATGGCCTTGTTGTCGGCCAAAAGGGATGTTAGGGGTTTGTGATCTGTCTCCAGCTCAAATTCCCTGCCAAACAGGTACTGGTGCATTTTTTTTACTCATGCTAGCGCTTCCTTTTCGACCATCCTGTAGCCTCTTTCTGCCTGGGCCAGACTTCTAAAGGCATAAGCTACTGGCTGTAACTGACCATTGGCATTCACATGCTGCAACACACACCCGACACCATAGGACGACGCATAGCACGCTAAAACAAGTTTCTTACACGGGTCATATAACGTTAACAGTTTGTTGAAGCATAACAAATTGGGTGCTCTATCAAAAGCCCTTTCCTGGCTGTCCCCCCAGACCCAATCGCGACCTTTGCGTAGGAGTATGTGTAGCGGCTCTAACAGCGTGCTCAATTTGGGAAGAAAGTTGCCAAAGTAGTTCAGGAGCCCCAGGAACGAACGCAGCTCCGTCGTGTTACGGGGTCTGGGTGCTCTCTGGATCGCTTCTGTTTTGGACGCAGTAGGTCTGATCCCGTCTGCTGCTACCCTCATCCCCAGGAATTCTACCTCTGGAGCTAGGAAGACGCACTTCGCCTTTTTCAGTCGCAGCCCTACCCGGTCCAGTCTGCGTAGCACCTCCTCCAGGTTGTGGAGGTGTTCTTCAGTATCACGACACGTAATGAGGATGTCGTCTTGAAAAACCACCGTCCTTGGAATCGACTTGAGGAGGCTTTCCATATTTTGCTGAAAGATCGCGGCGGCCGAACGAATCCCGAATGGACATCTGTTATACTCAAACAACCCCTTGTGTGTCGTGATAGTGGTCAGCTTCTTCGACTCACTCGCTAGCTCCTGGGTCATGTAAGCTGAGGTCAGGTCCAATTTTGAAAAAAGTTTGCCACCGGATAGTGTTGCAAAGAGGTCCTCCGTTCTCGGAGCGGGTACTGGTCTTGGAGTGACACCCGATTGATGGTGGTCTTATAATCGCCACATATCCTGACAGACCCATCCGCCTTGAGCACCAGCACGATTGGGCTCGCCCAGTCACTGAATTAGACTGGCGAGATGATGCCTTCCCTTAGAAGGCGGTCCAATTCGCATTCTATCTTTTCCCGCACCACGTACGGCACCACTCTGGCCTTGTGGTGTACTGGCCTGGCGTCCGGGGTTATGTGAATCACTAACTTGATCCCCATGAAAGTGCCGATGCCGGGTTGAAATAATGAGTCAAATTTGTCCAGGAACATGATACTCGCTCCACAGAAGAAATTGCATTGACATCGCTCCATTTCCAGTTCATGACAGCAAGCCAACTCCTTCCCAGTAATGCGGGACCGATCCCCAGGACAATCCAGAGTGGCAACTTGTTCTCCGAATCTTTGTGGGGCACGACTACCGTGGCTCTGCCTAGCACCGGAATGATCTCCTTTTTATATGTCCGTAGCAGTACGTCAATCGACAATAATTTTGGCCTCCTGACCTTGAACACCCACAACCTTTCGAACTGTTTGATACTCATCAGAGACTGGCTGGCTCCCATGTCCAGCTCCATTAATACTGGGATGCCATTGAGGAGCACTTACATCATTATCGGTGGCGTCCTGGTGTATGAACTGTATATGTGCTCCACATGAACTCGCTGAACTTCAGCTTCCAGCGATTTCCCCCAGTATTCGTTTGGCCTTGTAGGGCTTACATCGGGCCTGTCCTCCTCATCAACCTGGCTGCAGGCTTCCTGCACATGCGCGCCCAGTGACTACTGACGTTGCAGTTTCTGCAGATATATTGCTGATACCTACAAGCTCTGGCTGGGTGTTTGCCTCCACACCCCCAGCATGAGCTAGAGGCCCCATTGTTGGAAACAAAAGGTCCATTACGAGTCGATCATCTCTGACTGTCTCTGTAACTGTCCTTAAGTGCACCATTAACAGGTGTTGATGGCCCCATTACTGGCCGCATTGTCCATTGCGATGGCATGAATCGCCGTTCAGCTAGCCATTGTCTCTGTTGAATTCCCCCTTTGGGTTCGACTGCATGCTGGGGCATGTCCGATTGCCCTTGTCTGCTGAGAGAACTGTGTTCCGCGTTAGCAATGTTGACTCCCTGGTCATTTGCCGCATTTGAGCCAAGATTTTTGTCATAAATCATTCTGGTCTCTTCCTCCCATGAGATAAATGTCTGGCCCATCAAAGCCGCCGTTTCCAGGGTCAAGTCTTTGGTCTCAATCAGTTTCCTGAAAACCCCAGCGTGCCCGATGCCCTCAATAAAAAAAGTCACGCAGCATCTCCGCTCTGAACGCATCTGGGAACTTACATAGGCTCGCCAGTCGCCGGAGATCTGCCACGAAGTCTGGAACACTTTGCCCTTCTCACCGCCAGTGCGTGTAAAACCGGTGTCCCGCCATGTGCATGCTGCTCGCCGGTTTAGGGTGTTCCCCGATCAACTTACTGAGCTCTTCAAACATCTTGTCCGCCGGCTTCTCTGGCGCTAGAAGGTCCTTCATCAGGGAGTACGTCCTGGATCCACAAACCGTCAGGAGATGAGCACTGCGTTTGTCGGCCGACTCCTGTCCCAACCATTCCTTAGTGACGAAATTTGCTGTAGTCTCTCAATAAAATCGTCCCAATCATCCCCAATACAGTACCTCTCGTCTGTGCTGCTAGTGGCCATGCTCGCGTGGTTTAAATCCCAGCTTCTCGTCGCCAATAATATGTCCTTACTATACAGTATAAATGCACACGAGGCCCATACTTGAGAAAAGGTCACTCTGTGACCAGTTACCTTTATTACCAAGACCTCAAGTGATGAAGGTGGGTGGAGCTTCCCCTTTTATATCAGAAAGTCCAGGTTAGGAGTGTCTCCCACAAGTTCGCCCCCCAGTGGTCAATGTTTTCAAGGTGTACAGCTTAGGTCAGCTTATACATGGGTTACAATGATAGTTGAATGCATGGCAGCCTTGCTCCTGGACCTGGCCAAGGGAGCCATCAGCCGGTCCAGGCAGCGGGCGGTCGAGGGGGTCGTTCAGCCCGACTGCCTGCCTCTCTTCTGCGGTTACATCCGAGCCAGGGTGTCCCTGGAGATGGAGCACGCGGTGTCCACCGGTACGCTCGCGGCCTTCCGCGAGTGCATCATCACCTCCGGCAACCAAATTTTAACTTGATTTAAGTTTGTGGTAAAAAGTTAATTTGTTTAGTTGTCGGTTTTAGTGCCCCCCCGTTAATAAGGAGGCACTTGATTTATGCTTCAACTAAAAAATAATTGTTACCAGGAGGTCCCAGCACCGACCTCACTCAGTTTCAGTGCCCACGGGAACAAGCGTGAGTGACTGTGTGCGTGCATGTCTTGGCTCGTGTTCTTTCCACATGTCCTCACCTCTCCAGACTGAGAAACACTGCCCTGAATCATTGAAGCTTAGTTTCATTCACAGACAGCAGGTCAGCCTACAGACTAACAGTTCAAGCAAATCCCGCTTCCTTCATCAATCACTCTGCTCGCCTCCAAAAAGGGAATTACTGATGAAGCATCCGAGCAGGCCGGTCCGTGGACTGACTGGGCTGTTCCAGCATCACATTTCTTGCCCCACAACTTCCAACTTACAGAAACTGACCTCTTGCATCTTAGCTGCCAGTCAGAACGACACCTCGCAGACCCTGTCTGTAGCCCTCCCAAGTGTCGGTGTGTCGGAGTTGGGAAGGCTGCCCTATCTGCTCTCCCCCCTTGGTCACTGATGTGATCGCGACCTGCTCTCTCCCCACTTGAGGTGTCGCTGTCAAGAAATCAGCCCCCCCCCCCCCCACTGCTCCCCGACCGGAAGGTACAATAGCTCTCATCGCTCCAATTGGCAGCCACAGCGTTTCAAAACGCTGGCCTGTCATGTTGTAATGAGCATTCTCAGTGCCTGGCCCAGGAGCCAACCAGCCGCACACCTCCGGCCCCGATATTTCAGAGGGAGGGTGTGGAGGGGCCGTGTGGCAAAGCTGAGGGATGGTCGGGGGGGGGGGGGGGGGGAGGGTGAGGGGGAAGGTGAGTGGGGGGGGGGGTTGGGGAGGGTGAGGGGGTGGGAGGAGTGGAGGGGGGATAGGGAGGGTGATGGGGAAGGTGAGTGGGGGGGGGGTTGGGGAGGGTGAGGGGGTGGGAGGAGTGGAGGGGGGATAGGGAGAGTGAGGGGGAAGGTGAGTGGGGAGGGGGGATTGGGGAGGGTGAGGGGGTGGGGGGAGTGGAGGGGGGATGGGGGGGTGAGGGGGAAGGTGAGTGGAGTGGGGTGGGGGTTGGGGAGGGTGAGGGGGTGGGGGGAGTGGAGGGAAGGTGGGCGGGGGGGCGGGGAGGATGGTGTGTAGCCAGCGGGGGAGAGATATAAATTGGGCTGTCGATTCACTATCAGTTCTTTTACAAACATGGAAGGCCCAAGGTTGCCTTGTGCAGCCTTGGGGAGAAATAGATTTTTAACCTACCTTCCGGGACCTGTGCTAATCTGTGACCCCCCCCACCCCACCCCCACCCTGACAGGACAGGCCCTAGGATCCTCCCTCTGACAGTGTCAGCCGTGGCTCAGTCGGTAGCACACTTGCCTCAGAGTCAGAAGTTTGTGGGTTCAATTCCCACTCCAGGAACTTGAGCACAAAAATCTAGACTGACACTCCCAGTGCAGTGCTGAGGGAGTGCTGCACTGTTAGAGGTGCTGTCTTTCAGATGAGACGTTAAACCGGAGTGGTGGATTTTTCGAAGAAGAGCAGGGGAGTTATCCCCGGTGTCCTGGGGCCAATATTTATCCCTCAATCAACATCACAAAAACAGATTATCTGGTCATTATCGCATTGCTGTGTGTGGGAGCTTGCTGTGCGCAAATTGGCTGCTGCGTTTCCTACATTACAACAGTGACTACTCTCCAAAAGTACTTCGTTGGCTGTAAAGTGATTTGAGATGCCCGGTGGTCGTGAAAGGCGCTATATAAATGCAAGTTGTTTGTTTCAGTGCCTGTGGACTGTGGCATTGCAACCTGTTCAAATTCACTGGTGTAGATCTTGGTGCAATGGTGTGTGATGGATGACATCCAGGCGGCAGCCTATTTTACATCTCTCCCGAAATTTATATCCGAGGTGGCGATGTAAAACGGGCTGCTGATTCGCACTCACCCGTTTTACAGCATTCCGCAGGCAGCAGCTCAGTGTACAGCCTGACGGTCTGAGCAAACATGTCCTTCAGCAATCACACACCGCTCCCCTCAATAACTGGGAGTGAATAATGAACCATGTGCCATGGACAGACTGACCTGTTTCGAGCATTGCCTTTCTTTCTAGACAACTTCAAATAGAGATCAGCCAAACATTACATTTAAACATAGCTCATTGCCAAATCCTTTCTGCGCCACACACTATAAATGTCTCCGTGCTACACACTGGAAAGATTTGCATTTATATAGCGCCTTTCACAACCACCGGACGCCCCAAAGCGATTTGCAGCCAATTAAGTTATTTTTTGGAGTGTGTAGTCACTGTTGTAATGTCGTAAATGCGGCAGCCAATTTGTGCACAGCAAGCTCCCACAAACAGCGCTGTGGCAATGACTCAGATAATGGGCCAGATTTTGCGCACGAGGTGCGTACATTGACGTAAGGGCCCCGCAACTTCCAGGTTTCCGTGGGTGATGTGCGAAAAGCCGGAACTTGTGATCTGCCAAGTTTGTGCTTCGCAGATCCACCGCATCCCCGGGAAATGGACATTTGCCGGCGGAGATTTGGGCTATTGGCCCGAGTACTGCCCAGAGAATGCCCTCAAAACTCTTAGGCGTGGCAAAAACAGCGTAGGGCTGCCTTTTACCAGCGTAAGCGGTTAAATAAATATTAAAATAATTTTTTAAAAATTATTTAAACATAAAAATACCCTACAATTTAGATCATATTTAGCCCCGTTAAAATGTTTAAATCTATTTTTCAAAATATTAAATTTTTTTTTAAATATTTTATTTAATTGTATTTTAATTAATTTTGAGCATGTAATGATTTATTTATCTTTAACTGATTGAGTTTTTGGGGATTATTATTCATGTTTATGCGGATTGCGTCTGTAAATGTGGATCCCCTTTTGATTGGTTGGCCCGGCCCATGTGATCCCAGGGATGCTTGTGAAGCGCCTGTGCCCCTGGGAAACGCGGGCCTCTCCGCAGGCCAATGCCTGGAGACCCAGGAGCGCGAGTGTCCGAATCTCAGGGACCAACAGGTAGGTGTGTACTTTCCTTGCGATTCGGAGACATTCGGCCGTGGGAAGCCTCCGACCGCAAAATCAGGCCCAATCTGTTTTTGTGATGTTGAAGGTGTTATATATGTAAACCTGTAAATAACTTGTGTAACCACCAGAGGGCTCACCCCCTGGTGTCCCAAGGGATCCCACAATCCCTTGGGAGCACCTGTACTTAAGGAGGCCTCACAGGCTGGAGAGGCATTCTGGAGACCTGTAATAAAAGACAAAGGTCACACTTTACCTTGAGCTCACAGTATCTGGTCACTCTTTATTCATACATAACAACATGAGGGACCAATATTGCCAGGACACCAGGGATAACTCCCCTGCTCTTCTTCGAAATAGTGCCATGGGATCTTTTCCATCCTCCCGAGAGATCAGACGGGGCCTCGGTTTACTGTCTCATCCAAAAGACAGCACCTCCCTCAGGACTATATTGGAATGCCAGCCTAGATTTTTGTGCTCAAGTATCTGGAGGGGGACATGAATCCAAGTACTCAGAGGCGAGAGTGCTCCCCACTGAGCCACAGCTGACAATAATGTCCCTGGGTATCTCTCCCGATTCTTGCAGCAGTGTTTCTCGCAGCTGATACTCAAAGCGATTCCAGTGAGCTTTGGGCACGTGCATTTTACAGTGATTGTGGTAAAGTGCTCCCTGCACTGAAAGAAATGTTCATTTTTTTAAAATGAATTCATGGGATGTGGGCGTCGCTGGCAAGGCCGGCATTTATTGCCCATCCCTAATTGTCCTCGAGAAGATGGTCGTGAGCCGACCAAATTGTTGTGGGTCTGGAGTCACATATAGGTCAGACCGGGTAAGGGCAGCAAATTTCCTTCCCTAAAGGAAAAACATTAATGAACCAGTTGGGTTTTTATGACAATCTGATCATTTCATGGGCATCATTTAGTGTTCTCGGGGTTGATTTCTAAGATGAAGGAGTTGTCTTATGGAGTTTAGAAGAATGAGAGGCGATCTTATTGAAACATGTAAGATAATGAGGGGGCTCGACAAGGTAGATGCAGAGAGGATGTTGCTCCTCGGTGAGGAAATCTAGAACTCGGGGGCATAGTTTAAGAATAAGGGGCCGCCCATTTAGAACTGAGATGAGGAGGAATTTCTTCTCTCAGAGGGTTGTAAATCTGTGGAATTCTCTACCCCAGAGAACTGTGGAGGCTGGGTCACTGAATATATTTAAGGCGGAGATAAACAGATTTTTGAACGATACGGGAATAAGGGGTTATGGGGAGTGGGCAGGGAAGTGGAGCTGAGGCCAAGATCAGAACAGCCATGATCGTATTGAATGGTGGAGCAGGCTCGAGGGGCCGAATGGTCGACTCCTGCTCCTATTTCTTATGTTCTTATCTGTGCTGATACTAGATTTTCCTTTCCAAATTAATTTAATTGCATTTAAATTCCCCAGCTGCCATGGTGGTCTTCGATCATTCACCTGTGAATTACTAATCCAGTAACATAGCCACTGGGCTACCGAACCCCAGTTACATGTCTCCTGAGTGACCCACAGTGTCAATGTAGCACTGGCCAAATTGTCCCTGCTGCAAAAGCCAGCAATGTCTGGGTTAACTTACAGGCACTGATTTTCCCCAAATCCTTTAGTTAATCCCCAAAAAGCCCCAACAACAATCCATTGAGAACAATACATTACCCCTGCCCCTTCACATCATGTGCCTAATGGCCCATGAAGGTAAAAAGCTTTGGTGACTGGTTTATAACATCATCTGGACTGCCGGAGGCATTACAACCTTGTAGCTCGGTCACAACAAGCTCTGGCCCATCACATTACACTTTGCTGTGACCCTTGGCTTATTTGTCAGGATCAATTTAACAGTACGTTTAACTGGCATTTGCATCATTTCCATTTCACTGAGGCCACAGGCAGGATGGTGTAGACGGAACAGATTAAGAGGAAGAACATTAATCAGAGGCTATCATTTCATCTTCAGCTTCAAGATACACCCGAACACCAAATAAACTCTGCTTTCATCACTCTGAATATTGGAGGATGCCCTGAGTTGTATTCCAGACAATTCATTCTGGTTCTCCAAAACCCTACATCTTACTGAGACTGGAGCTGTGACACCCGTCAATCAGGGCAGCTTCAGGGCACTAACTAAAGCCCTAACGCGCACACAAATCTTTGTATTACCCACAAACTTGCAAACCGTTCCCTTGACACTTTCTCCAGATCATTGATAAATATTGTAAAAAGCAGCAGCATTAACCCTGATCACTGCGAGGCTGCACTAGTGACTGGCCCTCACGCAGAACCACTGCCCTTAACATAGAAACATAGAAACATAGAAAATAGGTGCAAGAGTAGGCCATTCGGACCTTCGAGCCTGCACCACCATTCAATATGATCATGGCTGATCATTCCCTCAGTACCCCATTCCTGCTTTCTCTCCATACCCCCTTTAGCCGTAAGGGCCACATCTAACTCCCGTTTGAATATATCTAACCAACTGTTCTCAACAACTTTCTGTGGTAGAGAATTCCACAGGTTCACAATTCTCTGAGTGAAGAGGTTTCTCCTCATCTCGGTCCTAAATGGCTTACCCCTTATCCTTAGACTGTGACCTCTGATTCTGGACTTCCCCAACATCGGGAACACTCTTCCTGCATCTAACCTGTCTAATCCCGTCAGAATTTTATATGTTTCTATGGGATCCCCTCTCATTCTTCTAAATTCCAGTGAATATAAGCCTAATCGATCCAGTCTTTCTTCATATGTCAGCCCTGCCATCCCGGGAATCAGTCTGGTGAACCTTCGCTGCACTCCTTCCTCAGATTAGGAGACCAGAACTGTACACAATATTCCAGGTGAGGCCTCACCAAGGCCCTGTTCAACTGCAGTAAGACCTCCCTGCTCCTATACTCAAATCTCCTCGCTATGAAGGCCAACATGCCACTTGCCTTCTTCACCGCCTGCTGTACCTGCATGCCAACTTTCAATGACTGATGTACCATGACACCCAGGTCTCGTTGCACCTCCCCTTTTCTGAATCTGTCACCATTCAGATAATATTCTGCCTTCCTGTTTTTGCCACCAAAGTGGATAACCTCACATTTACCCACATTATACTGCATCTGCCATGCATTTGCCCACTCACCTAACCTGTCCCAAGTCACCCTGCAGCCTCTTGGCATCCTCCTCACAGCTCACACTGCCATCCAGCTTAGTGTCATCTGCAAACATTCAATTAACAAAAGCCTTCCGCCTTCAACAAGCCAACCAATTCCTTCAATTATCCCCTAAATCTGCCCTCCAACCCCACACGACTCTATCTTATTAAATAGTCCAACGTGTGAATTTTGAAAATCTGGGTATTTAAACTGGGCAACCCTGTATCGGCCAATTTAGTGACTTCCTGAGGGAATTCAAAATGCTTTCTGGTTTCAGCTAGTTTGGCCTGAGGTGGGGGAGGAGTTTCGGTGGGAGTGTATCGCTAACCTGTCGTGCCGTCAACAGAAAACCTGCGAAAACCCGAGAAAAACGGTGTTTATGGTGTTGTTTTTTATACATTCGTCGGATGTGGGCGTCACTGGCAGGCTGGCATTTATTGCCCATCCCTGATTGCCCCGAGAAGGTGGTGGTGAGCCGCCTTCTTGAACTGCTGCAGTCCGTGTGGTGAAGGTGTTCCCACAGTGCTGTTAGGGAGGGAGTTCCAGGATGTTGACCCAACGACGATGAAGGAACGGCCGATATATTTCCAAGTCAGGATGGTGTGTGACTTGGGAGGGGAATATGGAGGTTTATGGTGTTTACTGTGTTTATCCGGGTTTTCCGTGGCTCTTCCATTAAATTCGGCAGGCGATCAGAACTCCCATGGACCCCATCTTGACACTGGCCGTTTTTCTGCCTATCACAGAGGTCACTGTTTTCAGAGTATTAACCCTGAGGCCATCTCTTCCCAATCACTTCAAGCAGTGTGTAGGAGGTGTGGGCCTATCTTTGGAATTTGATCATCATGAACACCACACACAGTCATCGAAACAGAGAAAGTTGGCAACTCTCATCAGGTCAGGCAGTCTCTCTGGAGAAAGAGTTAACATTTCAGGATGATGAACTTTCAGCAGAACCAGACGTACATAAGAAATAGGAGCAGGAGTAGGCCATACGGCCCCTCGAGCCTGCTCCACCATTAAAATACGATCATGGCTGATCCGATCATGGACTCAGCTCCACTTCCCTGCTTGCTCCCCATAGCCCCTTATTCCCTTATCGGTTAAGAAACTGTCTATCTCTGTCTTAAATTTATTCAATGTCCCAGCTTCCACAGCTCTCTGAGGCAGCAAATTCCACAGATTTACAACCCTCTGAGAGAAGAAATTTCTCATCTCAGTTCTAAATGGGCGGCCCCTTATTCTAAGATTATGCCCCTAGTTCTAGTCTCCCTTATCAGTGGAAACATCCTCTCTGCATCAACCTTGTCAAGCCCCCTCATAATCTTATATGTTTCGATTCTTCTGAATTCCAATGAGTAGAGGCCCGACCTACTCAACCTTTCCGCATAAGTCAACCCCCTCATCCACGGAATCAACCTAGTGAACCTTCTCTGAACTGCCTCCAAAGCAAGTATATCCTTTCTTAAATATGGAAACCAAAACTGTACACAGCATCCCACATATTACAACCAGTATATAAGAAATAGGAGCAGGAGTCGGCCATTTGGCCCCTCGAGCCTGCCCCGCCATTCAATAAGATTACGGCTGGTCTGATCTTGGGCTCAGCTCCATTTCCCCGCCTGCTCCCCATAACCCTCGACTCCCCTATAGTTCAAAAATCTGTCTATCTCCACCTTAAATATATTCAATGACCCAGCCTCCATAGCTCTCTGGGCAGAGACTTCCACAGATTTCCCTTTCTTCCAACATGCTGTTGCCTCCCAATCGGTACCCATCTGCCAGCTGAATCTCTCTAATCAGGTTTCCATCTTCAGCCAGAAGTGCCGAGTGGCTGATCCATATCGGTCTCCTCCTGAGGTCCCCACCATCACAGAAGCCAGTTTTCAGCCAATTCAATTGACTCTACATGATATCAAGAAACGGCTGAGTGCACTGGATACAGCAAAGGCTATGGGCCCCGACAACATCCTGGCTGTAGTGTTGAAGACTTGTGCTCCAGAACTAGCCGCGCCTCTAGCCATGCTGTTCCAGTACAGCTACAACACTGACATCGACCCGACAATGTGGGATACTGCCCAGATATGTCCTGTCTACAAAAAATCAGGACAAACCCAATCCGGCCAATTACTGCTCCATCAGCCTACTCTCAATCATCAGCAAAGTGATGGAAGGTGTTGTCGACAGTGCTATCAAGCGGCACTTACTCACCAATAACCTGCTCACTGATGCTCAGTTTGGGTTCCGCCAGAACCACTCAGCTCCAGGCCTCATTACAGCCTTGGTCCAAACATGGACAAAAGAGCTGAATTCCAGAGGTGAGGTGAGAGTGACTGCCCTTGACATCAAGGCAGCATTTGACCGAGTGTGGCATCAAGGAGCCCTCGTAAAACTGAAATCATTGAGAATTAGGGGGAAAACTCTCCACTGGCTGGAGTCATACCCATCATGAAGGAAGGTGGTTGTGGTTGTTGGAGGCCAATCATCTCCACCACAGGACATCGCTGCAGGAGTTCCTCAGGGCAGTGTCCGAGGCCCAACCATCTTCAGCTGCTTCATCAATGACCCTCCCTCCATCATAATGTCAGAAGTGGGGATGTTCGCTGAAGCTTGCACAGTGTTCAGTGCCATTCACAACTCCTCAGATAATGGAGAGGCCATGCCCTTATGCAGCAAGACCTGGACAACATTCAGGCTTGGGTTGATAAGTGGCAAGTGCCAGGCAATGACTATCTCTAACAAGAGAGAGTCTAACCACCGCCCCTTGACATTCAACGGCATGACCATCACCGAATCCCCCACTATCAACATCCTGAAGGTCAACATTGACTAGAAACTTAACTGGACCAGCCACATAAATACTGTGGCTACAAGCATAGGTCAGAGGCTGGGTATTCTGCGGCGAGTGTCTCACCTCCTGACTCCCTAAAGCCTTTCCACCATCTACAAGGCACAAGTCAGGAGTGTGATGGAATACTCTCCACTTGCCTGGATGAGTTGCAGCTCCAACAACACCCAAGAAACTCGACACCATTCAGGACAAAGCAGCCCGCTTGATCGGCACCCCATCCACCATCTTAAACACTCACCACCGGCGCACCGTGGCTGCAGTGTGTACCATCTACAAGATGCAACAACTCGCCAAGGCTTCTTCGGCAGCACCTCCCAAACCCGCGACCTCTACCACCTAGAAGGACAAGGGCAGCAGGTGCATGGAAAGACCTCCATCTCCACATTCCCCTCCAAGTCACACACCATCCTGATTTGGAAATATATCGGCCGTTCCTTCATTGTCACTGGGTCAAAATCCTGAAACTCCCTCCTTAACAGCACTGTGGGAGCACCGTCACCACACGGACTGCAGTGGTTCAAGAAGGCGGCTCACCACCACCTTCTCAAGAGCAATTAGGGATGGGCAATAAATGCTGGCCTTGCCAGTGATGCCCACATCCCGGGAATGAATAAATTAGACTGCTTGTCCGATATCGAGACTTGGATGAGCTGCAATGACTGTTTCTGTCTCCGAGTTTAATGGAGTAGAGAGTTCCCAGTGAGCCAACCTGTTGGACAGGGACCTGACACTTGTTGCCCACTGGATATTCTACGGCGAGTGTCTCACCTCCTGACTCCCCAAAGCATTCCCACCACCTACAAGGCATAAGTCAGGAGTGTGATGGAATACTGTGCACACGCCTGGATGAGTGCAGCTCTAGGTGGTCGAGGTCGTGGGTTTGGTAGGTGCTGCTGAAGAAGCCTTGGCGAGTTGCTGCAGTGCATCTTGTAGATGGTACACACTGCAGCCACGGTGTGCCGGTGGTGGAGGGAGTGAATGTTGAAGGTGTGGGATGGGGTGCCGATCAAGCGGGCTGCTTTGTCCTGACGAAGGGTCATTGACCTGAAACGTTAACTCTGTTTCTCTCTCCACAGATGCTGCATGACCCGTTGAGATTGGCAGCATTTTCTGTTTTTATTTCAGATTCCAGCACCCGCAGTATTTTGATTTTGAATACTCATTGCCCACTGGCTCCGTTATCTTTGTTCTTTATGGACTTCGGGAAAGAAGAAGCCAGCAGTGATTGTGCTGTTGGATTCTAGCCTTCACTGCATGGACCGTGTGGGAAAGCTCAGGCCTACAGGTCACCACTGAGCCCAAGTGGAGCTAATTACTCAGATTGTGTGTGTGGCAGGCACAACGCATTCAGATCCTTGCATTCGTGTTGGCACCAGATTGTAAACCTCCCAAGCTGGTACCCAGCCAGTCAGCACTCTGTGATTGGCTAACAAATGCCAATAAATCTCAACAGAACAGAGAATTTAGTCAACAACAGAAAGTTGATGAGGCCAGTTCATTGGATATATTCAAAAGGGAGTTAGATGTGGCCCTTACGACTAAAGGGATCAGGGGGTATGGAGAGAAAGCAGGAATGGGGTGCTAAAGTTGCATGATCAGCCATGATCATATTGAATGGTGGTGTAGGCTCGAAGGGCCAAATAGCCTACTGCGGCACCTATTTTCTATGTTCCTATGCAACAACCAATCAATTCCATGCGAATAGACTCGATTAGAGACTTGTTATTTATCACCTTGCAAGTAATTGAACAATTTCAGCTCATTCATGTAAAGAATTGGTTACAAACATATCGATCCTTACTAGACTCCAACAGTTACACTATTTCTCCATTTTTATTTAGTGTTCTTAACATATTCAAAGTTATTTTCTCCCCTTCCGCCCGACGGAGACTCACTGCACTGAGCGGCAGATACCCGAGAGAGAGCCGGTGGGTGATCTACCAACAGGCACCCACCAGTGCCAATCAGCAAACTGGCTGTCAGTGGGCATGAGGTGGGGTAGTGTCCTGCAGGTGGTCCTCCTATTGCCCTGCCCTCCTGCCCGGTATCTAATCTGTATCCAATTACGATGATTAGGTCCTTTACAACCTTTCAGATCATAAGCACTGCCCCCATTTTTTAAGACGGAAGCTGTTGATGATTCTGCTATTCTCATTTACACCTCCCCTTTTGTTACTTTACTTGCTGTCCCATTACTGTAATATAGTTCCACTTAGTGGACTACTGGTCCACCCAGTGGACGACTGTGGTAATGCAACTAATGCTGTTTTGAATAACAGCTAAAAATCCAAGGTATATTACAAGCACACTTGGCTGAAATGAAGAGTCCAGATGGTTGTGCCTACGGGAATAATAGGGCACTTGGGTGAGTTTCAACATGACTGAGAGATAATCGGAATATGCATGGAGTGGCTAGAAATGTTTTTCACCATGAATAGTATCATCGAAGTCCCTGATGATGAAAACCCTAACCGGGTGGTGTTAGAAAGAAAGCGGGCTATTTTCCTGATTGAAGCTGGCCCTGAGGTGTATGAAACCCTGGAAAATGTGCTTGTTCCCATCAAGCCAAAGGACACATCACCTACGGAGGTTAGAACAGCACTACAGTCCTGAGTCCCTGGAAATTGCTGAACGTTATCATTTTGGAATACGAAATCAATTAACCAACGAAAGTATCGGTGAGTACATTGTAGCATTAAAGAAGCTATCCATTCACTGTCATTTCGGAAACTTTCAGGATCGAGCATTGCGTGACCGCTTTGTTTGTGGGATGAAAAATTAAGTGATCAGAAGAGAGTTGTTGACGATCCCTAACTTGACGTTTGATTTAGCTTGTCAGACAGCTATGTCGATGGACATGGCCGACCAATATTCCCGAGAATTTCGTACCATTTCCAGTCGTCAGACAACCGAGGTGCATTGCCTGCAGGTTAAAAGAAAAAAGGACCATCAGCAGGCCGGGGCCATTGGAGGTCGCTAATTGCAGTGCGGGCAGACACAGCAGGAGGGGCGAAGGAGCAACAAGAGTTCATAGAGGGATGTGACCAGGGCTCAGAAGAGGCGAGGGCCCAGGGGCAGCACGGGCCAGCCCACACTGCGATATGTGTGTGCACTAGGTCCGTGCAGTAGAGCTGGTCTCCAGTTGTCCTGGGTAACCCTTGCCACTGGACCAAGACCGAGCTCTGTCAAGTCCATGTGGTGGCTGGTGTGCAACGGCCACCACACGTTAAAAAAATCCACACACAGGCATCTTCCACCCTTCGACATGAAGTTCCGGATCTGGAATTTTAGGTCCTTTATTGAATCACCAGTGAACTCATCCCTTTTTGGCGTGGAAGCAAATCATCCGCGTTTCGAGAGACCGCCTATGATAATGATGATGATGATGATGATGAAAAGGAAAAGGCAGTTGGGTCCCAAGGCCTCAGCAACTGGCACTGCTAGCAGATCATTGAAGTCATGCTATCAATGCCTGGGACAACACATTGCTCAACGTTGTCCATATGTGAAGGCAGAAAACTGGGCATCTTGTGAAGGCATGCTGACTGAAGAGTAAACCAACTTTCAATGCTATAGGTAGAAATCCCCAGAGACTACACAGCATGGAAGAAAAGCAACAGGATGAAGAGATACACGTCATCAGGAGCACGAGGGTATCTAACAGCAATTCAAATAGTATCATTATCCAAGTAGATGTTGCAGGAACCAGTATACCCATGGAATTCGACACTGGTTACATCCGAGAGTGTCGTACCAGAATCACTATATCTCGACAAATTGCGTGATTTCCCATTGGAGAAATCCAAGGTAGAGCTGCGATGCTACTCAGGAGAGCAAATTCCTGTGGTTGGTGGTGTCACCGCACTGGTGAAATACAAGGAACAATTTCAGAGCTTGCCTCTCTTAGTGGTGGCAGGAGACAAGCCTGCCTTACTAGGTAGAAATTGGTTGGGATCATTGAAGCTGGATTGGAATGAGATTTTTCAAGTTGAAACGAGATTTGCATCGAAGGATGATGTCATCAAGAAGTAGCCGAAGGTGTTCAGTGAAACAGGCAGTCTAGTCCAAGAGTTCAAGGCGAGTGCCAGAATACAGAAGGACACTAGACCAGTTTACTGCAAGCCACATCCTGTACCATATACACTCAAGGAGAAAGTTGAGCAAAAACTCAAAAGACTAGAGACTGAGAACATTATTTCTAAGGTAGATCGATGTAATTGGGCTACACCCATTGTTGTTTTACCCAAGTCAGATGGTAAGGTAAGGTTGTGTGGTGATTATAAAGTAACTGTAAACCAGGTTCTAGAGGGTAATCTCCCCAACACATTGCCAAATGCAGAGGATTTGTTCACAACGCTGACAGGTGGCTAGATATTCTCAAAGTTAGATCTCACAAATGCCTACTTACAACTTGAACTAGATGAGGAGTCCAAGTCATGCTTGACTATAAGTACTCATTTAGGCCTATAACAACTTAATAGGCTACCATTTGGAGTATCTTCCGACCCAGCCATATTCCAAGGGGTTATGAACCAGATTTTGCACGGCATTGAAGGGGTAGTATGTTATTTAGATGACATACTCATATTGGCACCAAATAGGCAAATCCATAATTACATATTGAATGTGCTCAAACGGCTAGAGAAACACAAAGTACGAGTAGACAAAGATGATTTACATCCAACCAAGGGAAAGCTGGATGCAATCAGAAATGCACCCACTCCCAAGAATGTCACTGAACTTCGATTATTTTTGGGACTTTTGAAATATTATGGGAAGTTCCTACCAAATTTGGCTGCAGTGTAACATCCACTGAATGAACTATTGAAAAAACAGGTCCATTGGAAGTGGTCAGAAGAATGTGACACAGCAGTCAAGTAGTGGAAAAGCCAGTTGGTAGAGAATACTATGCTAGTTCACTATGACGTATCTAAGGAGATCAAGCTAGCATGTGATGCCCCTCCGTATGGAGTTGGAGCAGTGATCTCTCATGTACTAAATAGTGGTGAGGAGAGACTAATTGCTTTTGCTTCACGCACTCTCAATGCCAGTGAGCGTAATTATGCGCAAATCGAAAGGGAAGCTGAGGCATTAATTTTTGGGGTTAAGAAGTTCCACAAATACTTGTATGGTCATATAAGTTTACCATCATTACTGACCATAAGCCCCTGACAACAATCCTCCATCCAAAGTCGCCAATTCCAACCTTAGATGCAGCCCGAATGCAGAGATGGGCTTTGATTTTGTCAGCATATACGTATGATGATCAGCTGATCACAGTAATGTTGATGCTATGTGTAGATTGCCTTCCCCATCACAAGTTACATCCGCTAGGGAAGAAGTGTTTTATTTTTCATACATTGATGAACTGCTAGTCACAGCTAAAGAGATTGGTAGAGCAACCAAACGTGACCAAGTTATGTGAATGCTGTATGATTACTTGGCAAATAGAAACATAGAAGCATAGAAAATAGGTGCAGGAGTAGGCCATTCGGCCCTTCGAGCCTGCACCACCATTCAATGAGTTCATGACTGAACATGCAACCTCAGTACCCCATTCCTGCTTTTTCGCCATACCCCTTGATCCCCCTAGTAGTAAGGACTACATCTAACTCCTTTTTGAATATATTTAGTGAATTGGCCTCAACAACTTCCTGTGGTAGAGAATTCCACAGGTTCACCACTCTCTGGGTGAAGAAGTTTCTCCTCATCTCGGTCCTAAATGGCTTACCCCTTACCCTTAGACTGTGACCCCTGGCTCTGGACTTCCCCAACATTGGGAACATTCTTCCTGCATCTAACTTGTCTAACCCCGTCAGAATTTTAAACGTTTCTATGAGATCCCCTCTCATTCTTCTGAACTCCAGTGAATACAAGCCCAGTTGATCCAGTCTTTCTTGATATGTCAGTCCCGTCATCCCGGGAATCAGTCTGGTGAACCTTCGCTGCACTCCCTCAATAGCAAGAATGTCCTTCCTCAAGTTAGGAGACCAAAACTGTACACAATACTCCAGGTGTGGCCTCACCAAGGCCCTGTACAACTGTAGCAACACCTCCCTGCCCCTGTACTCAAATCCCCTCGCTATGAAGGCCAACATGCCATTTGCTTTCTTAACCGCCTGCTGTACCTGCATGCCAACCTTCAATGACTGATGTACCATGACACCCAGGTCTCGTTGCACCTCCCCTTTTCCTAATCTGTCAACATTCAGATAATAGTCTGTCTCTCTGTTTTTACCACCAAAGTGGATAACCTCACATTTATCCACATTATACTTCATCTGCCATGCATTTGCCCACTCACCTAACCTATCCAAGTCATTCTGCAGCCTCATAGCATCCTCCTCGCAGGCTCACACTGCTACCCAACTTAGTGTCATCCGCAAATTTGGAGATACTACATTTAATCCCCTCGTCTAAATCATTAATGTACAATGTAAACAGCTAGGGTCCCAGCACAGAACCTTGCGGCACCCCACTAGTCACAGCCTGCCATTCTGAAAAGTACCCATTTACTCCTACTCTTTGCTTCCTGTCTGCCAACCAGTTCTGAATCCACGTCAGCACACTACCCCCAATCCCATGTGCTTTAACTTTGCACATTAATCTCTTGCGTGGGACCTTGTCGAAAGCCTTCTGAAAGTCCAAATGCACCACATCAACTGGTTCTCCCTTGTCCACTCTGCTGGAAACATCCTCAAAAAATTCCAGAATGGCCAAACCAAGTATCAGAGAAAGATATTCATCCATACTTCATTCATAGGAATGATTTATTAGTGGATAAAGATTGTATCATGTGGGGTGCAAGAGTGGTTATTCCAAATAAATTCAGGTCCAAATTATTAGGAGATCTTCATGACCAGCACCTGGGAATGTGCTTGACCAAGAGTTTTGCACGCAGTTACTTATGGTGGCCATGTCTAGATAAAGATATATACATCGTTAGTCAGTGTACAACATGTCAATCGGTAAGCAGGCGGCGACCATCAGTATCATTGCAGCCATGGAAATGGCCTCCCATTGGGGCCAAGTTTCGGCCTGAGTTGCTCCTGATTTTTTGGAGCAACTGGTTTAGAATGGAGTATCTTAGAAATTTGAATTCTCGGCATTTAGTTTGCTCCAGTTCTAGTCAGTTAGAACAGTTTCACTTTGGAACAGAATTTTTTTTTCAAAAGGGGGGCGTGTCCGGCCACTTACGCCTGTTTTCAAAGTTTCATCAGTGAAAACTTACCCCAAACTAACTTAGAATGGAGTAAGTGAAGATTTTTGTACGTTCGAAAAAACCTTGTCTACACTTTAGAAAATCAGGTGTAGGTTACAAATTAGGCGTAGGGAAAGGGGGGGGCTAGGGTTTAAAGGGAAGTTTACAAACATTAAACACTTCAGTTTTACAAATAAAGAGTCATCATCAATAATAAATGATAAATACATCAATAAATCAACTAATAAATCAATCAAAACAATTAATAAAAAATAAAAATGTTTTTAAAAAATCAATAAATAAAACATTTTCTACTTACCGACTGCAGCACCGGGAGCCCTCCAACTGCGTGCTGGGACGGCCCCCCCAGTGTGTCTCTGTTAGTGTCTCTATCTCTCTGTCTGTCTGTGTGTGTCTCTCACTCTCTGTTTGTCAGTGTCTGTGTTTCTGACAGCGAGGGGAGGGGGAGAAGGGGGGGGAGGGGGAGAAGGTGGGTGGGAGGGGGAGAAGGGGGAGGGGGAGAAGGAGTAGGGTGGAGGGGGAGGGGGGAGGAGGAGGGGGGGTAGGTGGGGGAGGGAGGAGGGGTGGGGAGGGGAGGTGGGGAGAGATTGGGGAGCTGGAGGGGGGTGGGGGGAGAGGTGGAGGGAGGGTGAAGGGGGGTGGGGAGGAGGAGGTGGGGTGGGGGGAGGGGAGGAGGAGGAGGAGGGGAGGAGGTGGAGGGGGGGTGGGGGGTGGTGGAGGGGGGAGGTGGGGGAGGCGAGAAGGGGGTGGGGAGGAGGAGGTGGGGTGTGGGGGAGGGGAGGAAGAGGAGTAGGGGGGGTGGGGAGGAGGAGGGGGATGGGGGGGAGGAGGAGGGGGTTATGGGGGAGGGAAGGGGAGGGGGGAGAGAAGGGGAGGGGGAGAGGAGGAGAAGGGGGGAGAGGAGGGGGGAGAGAGGATGGAGGGAGGGAAGGGAGGGAGGGAAGGGAGGGAAGGGAGGGAGGCAGGGATGGAAGGGAAGGAGGCTGAACGGCCGGGCCTAAGACTTCGGGCTGGATTTACAGGTAGGTGGCGTCGGGGGGGCGGGGGGGGAGGTGCACGGAGGTCGGGCCGGGTCGGGTCGGGGGGGGGGGGGAGCCGAGGTCGGGTCGCCGGGGGGGGGAGCGGGGGGAAGCAGAGGTCAAGTCGGGTCCGGTCGGGTGGGAGGAGCCTTATCCACGCAGCCCCAGTGAGGCCATTCGGCCAGGGCTAGGGGCTGCGTGCTTCGGGCCCCTCCCACAGTTTTGGGCGCCTGGAGCTACTGCACATGTGCGCCCACTGTAGCGCGCATGTGCAGAGGTCCCGGCACTGTTTTCAGTGCACAGACCTGGCTCCGCCCCCTACAGCTCGTGCTGCGCCGCGCCCAGCTCCAGAGGGCCTGCAGGGAGCCGCAGAATAGGTAAGTTTTTTTTAGGCGCACTTTGTGGCGCGAAAAACGGACGTCCAGGTCCAGGCTGCGCCGTTTTAGGCATGGCCCGAAACTTGGGCCCACGGTGTGGCAAAGGTTACATAGCGACTTTGCTGAACTAGAAGGACAGCAATTGTTCATTATGAATGATAGCCATGTTTCCGATGTGGAAAATGTCAACAAGTAAAACACTCGACAATTTGTGAAGATTATTTTCTTCATATGGCCTCCCAGAAAAAAATGTGTCTGATAATGGACCACAATATTGCTCAGAAGAATTTGCACAGTTCATGAGCAGAAATGGGTGATTTTAACCTCCATATTGATTGGACAAATCAAATTGGTCAGGGTAGCTTTGAGGAAGAGTTCATAGAGTGCATAAGGGACGGGGTCCTTGAGCAGTATGTAACGGAACCAACCAGGGGGCAGGCTATCCTAGATCTGGTCCTGTGTATGAGACAGGATTAATAAACAATCTTCTAGTAAAGGATCCCTTTGGAATGAGTGATCATAGCATGATTGAATTTCAAATTCAGATGGAGGGTGAGAAAGTTGGATCTCAAACCAGCGTACTAAGCTTAAATAAAGGACACTATGAAGTTATGAGGGCAGAGTTGGCTAAAGTGGACTGGGAAAATAGATTAAAGTGTAGGTCGATTGATGAACAGTGGCATACATTTACGGAGATATTTCACAACTCTCAAGAAAAATATATTCCAGTGAGAAGAAAAGGGTGTAAAAGAAAAGATAGCCATCTGTGGCTAACTAAAGAAATAAAGGATGTTATTCAATTCAAAACAAGGGCATACAAAGTGGCCAAAACTTGTGGGAGGACAGAAGATTTTAAAAGCCAGCAAAGAATGACTAAAAAAATGATTAAGAAAGGGAAGATAGATTATGAACGTAAACTAGGACAAAATAAAAAAACAGATAGCAAGAGTTTCTATAGGTATATAAAAAGGAAAAGGGTGGTTAAAGTAAATGTTGGTCCCTTAGAGGACGAGACCGGGGAATTAGCAATGGAGAACATGGAGATGGCAGAAACTCTGAACAAATATTTTGTATCAGTCTTTACGGTAGAGGACACGAACAATATCACAACAGTGGATAGTCAAGGGGCTATGGGAGGGGAGGAACTTAACACAATCACAATCACTAAGAAGGTGGTACTCAGTAAGATAATGGGACTAAAGGCAGATAAATTCCTTGGGCCTGATGGCTTGCATCCTAGGATCTTAAGAGAAGTAGCGGCAGGAATGTTCATTGGTTGTAATTTACCAAAATTCCCAGGATTCTTGGGCGGTCCCAGCAGATTGGAAAACTGCAAATGTAACGCCCCTATTTAAAAAAGGAGGCAGACAAAAAGCAGGAAACTATAAACCAGTTAGCCTAACATCTGTCGTTTGGAAAATATTGGAGTCCATTATTAAAGAAGCAGTAGCAGGACATTTGGAAAAGCATAATTCAGTCAGGCAGAGTCAGCATGGATTTATGAAGGGGAAGTCATGTTTGACAAATTTGCTTGAATTCTTTGAGGATGTAACGAATAGGATGGATAAAGGGGAACCAGTGGATGTGGTGTATTTGAACTTCCAGAAGGCATTTGGCAAGGTGCTACATAAAAGGTTATTGCACAAGATAAAAGTTCACAGGGTTGGGGGTAATATATTAGCATGTATAGAGGATTGGCTAACGAATAGAAAACAAAGTGTTGGGATAAATGGTTCATTCTCTGGTTGGCAACCAGTAACTAGTGGGGTGCCGCAGGGATCAGTGCTGGGACCCCAACTATTTACAATCTATATTAACGACTTGGAAGAAAGGACCGAGTGTAATGTAGCCAAGTTTGCTGGCGATACAAAGATGGGAGGAAAAGCAATGTGTGAGGAGGACACAAAAAATCTGCAAAAGGACATAGACAGGCTAAGTGAGTGGGCAAAAATTTGGCAGATGGAGTATAATGTTGGAAAGTGTGAGGTCATGCACTTCGGCAGAAAAAAAATCAAAGAGCAAGTTATTATTTAAATGGAGATAGATTGCAAAATGCTGCAGTTCAGTGGGACCTGGGGGTACTTGTGCATGATACACAAAAGGTTAGTATGCAGGTCCAGCAAGTGATCAGGAAGGCCAATGGAATCTTGGCCTTTATTGCAAAGGGGATGGAATATAAAAACAGGGAAGTCTTGCTACAGTTATACAGGGCATTGGTGAGGCCACACCTGGAATACTGCATGCAATTTTTGTTTCCATATTTACAAAATATTATACTTGTTTTGGAAACAATTCAGAGAAGGTTCACTAGGTTGATTCCGGGGATGAGGGGGTTGACTTATGAGGAAAGATTGAGTAGGTTGGGCCTCTACTCATTGGAATTTAGAAGAATGAGAGGTGATCTTATCGAAACGTATAAGATTATGAGGGGCTTGACAAGGTGGATGCAGAGAGGATGTTTCAACTGATAGGGGAGACAAGAACTAGGGGGCATAATCTTAGAATAAGGGGCCGCCCATTTAAAACTAAGATGAGGAGGAATTTCTTCTCTCAGAGGGTTATAAATCTGTGGAATTTGCTGCCTCAGAGAGCTGTGGAAGCCGGGACATTGAATATATTTAAGACAGAGATAGACAGTTTCTTAACCGAGAAGGGATTAAGGGCTTATGGGGAGCGGGCAGGGAAGTGGACCTGAGTCCATGATCGGATCAGCCATGACGGTGTTAAATGTCAGAGTAGGCTCGTGGGACCATATGGCTTACTCCTGCTCCTATTTCGTTTGTTCTTATGTGTGAAACATATCAAAGTTCCACCATACCACCCTACTTCAAATGGTGCAGCAGAGCACACAGTACAAATTGTAAAATGTGCCCTCATCAAACAAATGTTGGATCCAAATCCAAAGAAACGACAGTTGTCATTGGACCACAAATTTTCTAATTTTCTAATTACTTCTCATAATACTCCTCATACAACTACTGGTGGAACACCAGCAGAATTGTTTCTCAGACAACAGCCACAAACCAGATTATAATTGTTAAAGCCAAACTTGGCACAGTCCGTAGAAGAGAAACAATTAAGACAGAAGGAGAATCACGATAGAGGTACAGTAAAGGAGAGAAGTGTGAAATTAAATCAGAAAGTGAAGAACCATAACCATAATTGGTTAAAGTGGTTACCAGTTAGAGTGGTGAAGATATGTGGTCCTCGCACATATTTGGTCAAGATATTTGATCATGGACAGGTTAGGTTTGTCCACATTGATCATATTTTACCTACAGATGTGGAAGGAGTTAGAAGTTTATTTCTGACTCATCAGATAGTCTTGTTACAAGTAGAGTACCAGTAGCAAATCCTACATCAGATATACTAGAAACATGTCAAAGAGAAGGTCAGAATTTAAGTCTGAATCCGAGTCAGGCAGACAAACAGTGTGAAGTTGTAGAGAGTCCAAATGTAAATCAGGGACAGCCCTTGGAGAAAAACTCTCCTCAGGCTCAGCCTAGAATGAGTCTAAGTTCGGCACCATATTTGGAAGGTTCTGTTCGAGAGCGAAGGTATCCTCTTCGAGACAGAAAACAAGTCGTTAAGTTTGATTTGTAAAAATGGCAAAATAAGTCCATATCTTTTGTTTTGTATAACCATGCTAATTATGTTTGATGATTATTTTCTTATAATTACTTCTTCATTAAGGAAGGAGAAGTATAATATAGTTCCATCTAGTGGACGACTGTAGCAATGCAATTAATGCTGCTCACAAGAGTAAAAAGGAATGGAGCCATCTTGGAGTCTGTGTATGTTGTGAGGTCATAAAGAATATACCACTATTACCATCTCCTTTTGCCTTGCACTATCATCCTATTCGTCATTTAATCTCTCCGGCCTTGCACCCTATCACAGACCTTCCATTTTGTTCTTTCCTCCCCTCCCACCTTTTCCTGCCTCTGTACTTGCTTAAAACCTGTTACATCCCTAGCTTTTTCCAGTTCTCACGAAAGATCATCAACCTGAAATGTTAACTTTGTTTCTCTCTCCACAGATACCGTCTGACTTACTGAGTATCTCCAGCACTTTCTGTTGTTATTTCAGATTTCCAGCATCTGCAGTATTTTGCTTTTAAATATTGGGAAGACTGAAGGAATTGTTTTCAGTCTCCGCCACAAACTCCGTTTCCTAGATACAGACTCCATCCCTCGCCCCAACTCCTGTCTGAGGCTGAACCAGACTGTTCGTAACCTTGGTGTCATATTTGATCCTGAAGTGAGCTATCGGCCACATATCCGCAGCATAAATAAGACCACCTTTTCCACCTCCGTAACATCGCCCGTCTCCGCCCTTGCCTCAGCTCATCCGCTGCTGAAGCCCTCATCCATGCCTTTGTTACCTCCAGACTTGACTACTCCAACGCACTCCTGGCTGGCCTCCCACATTCTACCCTACGTAAACTAGAGTTGATCCAAAACTCGGCTGCCCGTGTCCTAACTCACACCAAGGCCCGTTCACCCATCATCCCTATGCTTGCTGACCTACATTGGCTTCCGGTTAAGCAATGCCTCAATTTCAAAATTCTCATTTGAAAATCCCTCCCTATCTCTGTAATCTCCTCCTGCCATCAACTCCCCCGAGATGTATGCACTCCTCTAATTCTGCCCTCCTGAGCATCCCTGATTATAATTGCTCAACCATAGGTGGCCGTGCCTTCTGTTGCCTGGGCCCCAAGCGCTGGAACTCTCTGCCTAAACCTCTCCGCCTCTCTACCTCTCTTTCCTCCTTTGACCAAGCTTTTGGTCACCTGCCCAAATTTCTACTTATGCGGCTCGGTGTCAAATTTTTATCACATAATACTCCTGTGAAGCACCTTGGGACATTTCACTATGTTAAAGGCGCTATATAAATGCAAGTAGTTGTTGTTGTTTGTAACAATGGCAGCATGCTGCATTCTGTCTCCATAGAGCCCTACTCCCTACTCCCAGGCTCGGAGGGCTGGACTGCAATATGATTCACAGATAAATATAATTTTCTTCATATAATTGTGGTTATGTAA
Organism: Pristiophorus japonicus; assembly: GCF_044704955.1. Lineage (NCBI taxonomy): Eukaryota > Metazoa > Chordata > Chondrichthyes > Pristiophoridae > Pristiophorus > Pristiophorus japonicus. The sequence goes on from NC_091997.1 coordinate 86,691,866, forward strand.
CCGTGCATGCTACAAACACTGAACAAAGTGAGGAGTGTTAAGTACAGGTGACACCCTTGTTTAACATCTTAATACAATGTATTAACCCTTTGACCTATCTGGGGCAATTAACCAATCAACACCTGACTTGGAATTAATATTAGCCTCACAATCAACGGTAATTGCAGCAATTACTGATCAACTGAGACTGATGAACCCGGATAATTTCATGACATGATCACACATGCTTTTTTATATTAAAATACAAAGATTCCGATATTCTTTTTGCAGAAAAGAAAAGAGCAGAAAATTGCACAGGTATTTAACTCCGTTCCCAAGCCACTTAATCTATCCCTCTCCCCAACCTCTGTCTGAGGATGAACCACACTGTACCGCACTCTTGGTATCATATTTGAAACTGAAATAAGTTTCTTACCGCATATTCGTTCTATCACTAAGACCGACTATTTCCACCTTCATAACATCGCCCGTCTCCGTCCCTGCTTCAGCTCATCTGCTGCTGAACCTCTCATCTATGCCTTTGTTACCTCCAGACTTAACTATTCCAATGTGGCTGGCCTCCCACATTCTACCCTACGTAAACTAGAGGTCATCCAAAACTCGGCTGCCCATGTCCTAACTCGCACCAAGTCCCGCTCACTCATCACCGCCTGTGCTCGCTGACCTACAAAATTCTCATCCTTGTTTTCAAATCCCTCCATGGCCTCCTCAACCCTCCCTATCTCTGTAATCTCCTCCAGCCCCACAAGCCCCCGAGATGTCTGTGCTCCTCTAATTCTGCCCTCTTGAGCATCCCTGATTATAATTGCTCCAGCATTGGTAGCCGTGCCTTCTGTTGCCTGGGCCCCAAGCTCTGGAACTCCCTACCTAAACCTCTCCATCTCTCTATCTGTCTTTCCTCCTTTAAGATGCTGGACCTGATGGCTTGCATCCCAGGTCTTAAGAGAAGTAGTGGCAGGGATAGTGGATGCATTGATTGTAATTTACCAAAATTCCCAGGATTCTGGGGCGGTCCCAGCAGATTAGAAAACTGCAAATGTAACACCCCTATTTAAAAAAGGAGGCAGACAAAAAGCAGGAAACTATAGACCAGTTAGCCTAACATCTGTCGTTGGGAAAATGTTGGAGTCTATTATTAAAGAAGCAGTAGCAGAACATTTGGAAAAGCATAATTCAGTCAGGCAGAGTCAGCATGGATTTATGAAGGGGAAGTCATGTTTGACAAATTTGCTGGAGTTCTTTGAGGATGTAAAGAGCATGATGGATAAGGGGGAACCAGTGGATGTGGTGTATTTGGATTTCCAGAAGGCATTCGATAAGGTGCCACATAAAAGGTTACTGCACAAGATAAAAGCTCACGGGGTTGAGGGTAATATATTAACATGGATTGAGGATTGGCTAACTAACGAAAAACAGAGAGTCGGGATAAATGGGTCATTTTCCGGTTGGCAATCAGTAACTAGTGGGGTGCCACAGAGATCAGTGCTGGGTCCTCAACTATTTACAATCTATATTAATGACTTGGATGAAGGGACTGAGTGTAATGTAGCCAAGTTTGCTGATGATACAAAGATGGGTGGGAAAGCAAATTGTGAGGAGGACACAAAAAATCTGCAAAGGGATATAGACAGGCTAAGTAAGTGGGCAAAAATTTGGCAGATGGAGTGTAATGTGGGGTTATCCTCTTTGGCAGAAATAATAGAAAAGCAAATTATAATTTAAATGGAGAAAAATTGCAAAGTGCTGCAGTACAGAGGGACCAGGGGGTCCTTGTGCATGAAACACAAAAAGTTAGTATGCGGGAACAGAAAGTAATCAGGAAGGCAAATGGAATGTTGGCATTTATTGCAAGGGGGATAGAGTACAAAAGCAGAGAAGTCCTGCTACAACTGTACAGGGTATTGGTGAGGCCACACCTAGAGTACTGCGTTCAGTTTTGGTTTCCATATTTACAAAAGGATATACTTGCTTTGGAGGCAGTTCAGAGAAGGTTCACCAGGTTGATTCTGGGGGTGAGGGGGTTTATGAGGAAAGGTTGAGTAAGTTGGGCCTCTACTCATTGGAATTCAGAAGAATGAGAGGTGATCTTATTGAAACGTATAAGACTATGAGGGGGCTTGACAAGGTGGATACAGAGAGGATGTTTCCACTGATGGGGGAGACTAGAACTAGAGGGCATAATCTTAGCATAAGGGGCTGCCCATTTAAAACTGAGATGAGGAGAAATTTCTTCTCTCGGAGGGTTGCAAATCTATGGAATTCGCTGCCTCAGAGAGTTGTGGAAGCTGGGACATTGAATAAATTTAAAACAGAAATATTCTTAAGCAATAAGGGGATAAGGGGTTATGGGGAGCGGGCGGGGAAGTCGACCTGAGTCCATGATCAGATCAGCCATGATCTTATTGAATGGCAGAACAGTATCGAGGGGCCGTATGACCTACTCCTGTTCCTATTTCTTACGTTCTTATGTTCTTATGTTAAAACCTACCTCTTTGACCAAGCTTTTGATTACCTGCGCTAATTTCTCCTTATGTGGCTCGGAATCAAATTTTTTGTCATATAACACTCCTGTGAAGCGCCTTGGGACGTTTTATTACATTAAAGGTGCTATATAAATACAAGTTGTTGTTGTTGTTGTTGTTGTTGTTGTTGAGTTAGGGTGGGCGCAGAATGACTGCATTGTACATCTGCATTATTCCTATCCACATTAAGGGCGATGAACTTATCACCTGCTTGCTACAGTTATATAAAGTTCTGGTCAGAGCTCGTTGGGAGTAACTGTGTTCAGTTCTGGGCCCCGCCCCTCAGGGAGGGTATATCGGCCTCGGAGGTGGAGCAGTGCAGATTCCCCAGGATGACATCGGGGCTGAAAGGGTTAAATTACAGATCACATGGAGTATAGAAGGTTAAAGGATGATGTAGTTGCAGACAGAGCATGTGGACTCAGGGGACAGGCGGCAGAATAGATCACAAGCTGGCTACAAAACAGGGACCAGAGAGTGGGGGTTAAGGCTAGTTACTCAGACCGGCAAATGATGAGGTGGTGTTATCTGAGGATCGGTGCTGGGACCACTGCTGTTCACCATTTGCAGAAACAATTGGACTCGGGAATCGGAAGTACAATTTCAAAATTTGCGGATGATCCCACACTGGGTGTTTGATTAATACAGAGGCAGATTGCGGCACAATACAGGAAGACAATAAACTTGCAGAATGGGCGTGTAATTGGTAAATGAACTTCAATGTAGACAAGTGGGAGGTGGTGCATTTTCACAGGCAGAATAAGGAGGTCACGGACTGCTTTGATTGGCTGGATTTTAGGTTTTTCTGTTTTCGGGGCGAAAGCGGAGATGGGGCGGGAAAGTTACCGGCCGGGAATACTCGGGCGCTTTGGTAAGGAAGTCTGGTCACCTGGGCGCTGTGCCAGGGGGCGCAGAGCAAAGGAGGCGTTGCACACCTTTCATGGCGCAAGGATGGGTATCTCGCATACTAATGAGCCGGGCTGGGAGCGCTCCGAGAGAGGCCTCAGTGGAAAAAAATTCCCAAAACATTTCCCACGCCACAACACAAATCGCTAAAAGAATTAAAAGGACAAACACTCGCACTGACCTCCGAACATTTCACCTTCCCCGCCGCCACCGCACTGATTTCGGGTGCGATTCCGGGCGGACAGATCGGGCAGAAGGCCAAACTCCAACCAGGCGCAGCTCTTCCCGGCAGTGCTGCTCCGCGCCAACGCAAAACCCGACCGGAGACCACACCGCCGCCTTTCACCCCGCTCCGGGGCGAAAACCCGCAGCGCAAAGGCCCGGAAAATCCAGCCCTAAGGGTGTAAATGGGGTAGAGGGGCAAAAGAATCTGAGGGTACAGATGCACAAGTCGCGAAAAGTAACAACGCAGATTAATAAGGCCAAGCAAAGCCAACACAGCAATAGGGTTCATTCCTGTCGTGTGTAATTGAAAAGCAGAGAGGTTATGTTAAACTTGCATGGAACCTTCATTGGGCCACATCGTTCTGGTCTCCATAGTATAACAAAGGATATCGAGCACTAGAGAAGGTGCAAACAAGATTCACAAGGTTGATACCAGAACTGAGAGGATATATTGATCAGGAAAGGCTGAATAGCCTGGGGCTCTTTTCTTTGGAAAACAGAAAGCTGAGGGGTGACCTGATAGAGGTTTTTAACATAATAAAAGGGATTTTTAAGAAAATTAATCCACTTGTGGGGAGTGCAAAACCAGCGGCCACAAATATAAGATAGTCACTAATAAATCCAATCGTGGAATTCAGTTCTTTACCCAGAGAGTGGTGAGAATGAGGAACTCGCTACCACAAAAAATCGAGGCTGACACTCGTAGTGCAGTGCTGAGGGAGTGCTGTACTGCCGGAGGTGCTGTCTTTCAGATGAGAGGTTAAACCGAGGCCCTATCTGCTCTCTCAGGTGGACATGAAAGATCCCAAGGCACTATTTCGAAGAGCAGGGGAGTTATCCCTGGTGTCCTGGATAATATTTATCCCTTATTCAACAGAACAAAAAAACAGATTATCTGGTCATTATCACATTGCTGTGTGTGGGAGCTTGCTGTGCGCAGGTTGGCTGCTGCATTTCCCACATTACAGCAGTGACTATGCTTCAAAAAGTACTTCATTGGCTGTAAAGCTCTTTGAGACGTCCGGTGGTTGTGAAAGGCGGTATATAAATGCAAGTCTTTTTCACGGGGAGTATTTGAGGCGACTAGCATAGATGCATTTAAGGGGAAGCTGGATAAACACAGGAGGGAGAAAGGAATAGAGGGGTATGCTGATAGGGTGAGGTGAAGAGGGTGGGAGGAGGTCCGTGTGGAGCATAAATGCTGGCATGGACCTGTTTCTGTGCTATAGACTCAATGTAACACAGTCACTGGGTGGCTAGCCAGCTTTCAAACAACTAGAATCAGAAAGAACATAAGAAATAGCAGCAGGAGTAGGCCACATGGGCCCTCGAGCCTCACTGGCTGATCCGATATGGACTCAGGTCCACTTCCTTGCCTGATTCCCATAACCCTTATGATCCCCTTATCATTTAAGAAACTGTGTATTTCTGTCTTAAATTTATTCAATGTCCCAGCTTCCACAGCTCTCTGAGGCAGCGAATTCCACAGATTTACAACCCTCTGAGAAAATTAATTCCTCCTCAACGCCGTTTTAAATGGGTGGCCCCTTATTCTGAGATCATGCCTTCTAGTTCTAGTCTCCCCCATCAGTGGAAACATCCTCTCTGCATCCACCTTGTCAAGCCCCCTCATTATCTTATATGTTTCGATAAGATCACCTCTCATTCTTCTGAATTCCAATGAGTAGAGGCACAACCTACTCAACCTTTCCGCGCGATTATCTGCAACGCAAGGCGGAGGAGTCAGCTGCTTGGCGGCTTCTAGAAAGATAAAGGAGGAAAACAGAAAGCAAATGGGTCAAGAACGAAGCAGAGACAGAGGGACTTGTGAATGTGTCTCTTCCCTTGGAGTGTGGCACTGTGCAAATACTGAAAAGCAGCAAACTGTGTCTTGGGGGCGCGAGAGCGGTGCGCGTGGGCAGTTGAAGGTTACCCTGTGATGTGAGGGGAGATGGTTTGCCAATTAGATTCCGAACATGCTCTGCATATTTACGTCATTGGGCCTTTCAATTAAATTTATTGACCAAAAATCCAAGAAAGGTGACACTGACCTTTCACCTTTGGGAGCAAAGTTTGAACTCAGGCAGTCTGACAGGGTGAAAGGTGAACGAACTGATAACTGAATTACAGGGGAGGATGTGGAAGTGAGGCCAGGTATTTACTGAGTGGCTGGGCGGGCCACATTGTCTGCATGCCCAACACGAGACTCCCAAAGCAAACACTCAACTCGGAACTCCTACACGGCAAGCAAGCCCCAGGCGGGCAGAGGAAACATTACAAGGACCACCCTCAAAGCCTCCCTGATAAAGTGCGGCATCCCCACTGACACCTGGGAGTCCCTGGCTAAAGACTGCCCTAAGTGGAGGAAGTGCATCCGGGAGGGTGCTGAGCACCTCGAGTCTCGTCGCCGAGAGCGTGCAGAAAGCAAGCGCAGGCAGCGGAAGGAGCGTGTGGCAAACCAGTCCCACCCACCCCTTCCCTCAAACACTGTCTGTCGCACCTGTGACAGAGACTGTAATTCCTGTATTGGACTGTTCAGCCACCTGAGAACTCACTTTTAGAGTGGAAGCAAGTCTTCCTCGATTTCGAGGGACTGCCTATGATGATGATGAATTACTGAGGAGTCACACCCGAGCTCGGTATATTGACAGAGAAAGCCAGCGTGAAGCAGTTTCAATGAGCGATGAGTTGTGCAAAAGGCCAGTGCAGACAGTAAAGCCAGTGCACGCCTCCCCTCCAATTGCAAACAGGCTCCTTCATTTGCCGGCTGCAAGGTTCAAAGTCAAACGAGTTTAGGAGAGGAGCTCAGCCCAATTCCTGCGGGGCAGCATGGCATGGTACAGAGGGAGCCGTAATTTAGCACCAACTTCAAACCGCAGCCAGAGAACGCACAGAGGGTGGAAGGCAGCTAATGAGTAATGAAGGCAGTGGTGCAGTAGATGGCAGTCTATGAGCTGCCAGTTAAGGAGTGTTCATAGAATCATAGAAATCTACAGCGCAGAAGGAGGCCATTTCGGCCCATTGTGTCCGTGCCGGCCGACAAAGAGCCATCCAGCCTAATCCCACTTTCCAGCTCTTGGTCTGTAGCCCTGTAGGTTACGGCACTTCAAGTGTACATCCAAGTACTTTTTAAATGTGGTGAGGGTTTCTGCCTCTACCACCCTTTCAGGCAGTGAGTTCCAGACCCCCACCACCCTCTGGGTGATGACATTTCCCCTCTAAACCTACCAATTACTTTAAATCTATGCTTCTGGTTGTTGATCCCTCTGCTAAGGGAAATAAGTCCGTCCCCTCCACTCTATCCAGGCCCCTCATCATTTTATACATCTCAATAAGGTCTTCCCTCAGCCTCCTCTGTTCTAAAGAAAACAACCCCAGCCTATCCAATCTTCCCTCTTGGCTAAAATTCTCCAGTCCAGGCAACATCCTGGTAAATCTGTGTTGTGTTGTCGTGTAAGGTGCAGCGAAGGTGCTCTGTTGCTGTGCCTGAGCTGATAGTGTTCGGTGGCCGCCATGTCCTGTTCCCTAATGACGTGCAGCACTTGAACCAGCAGTTTTGCAGTTCTCTCACTAACTGGTCACTGATTTCTATAAATGAACGTATATCCCAGGCACCATAGGTGGGATTTGAAGCTGGATCGGGGTAGGTGTGCTGGGGTTTAACTTCATGTCCGGGGTCTCCCTGCACATTCCCTCTCCCCACAATTTTAGCCCAACAGTTTTCACATTCAGGTGGGCCACGGCCAGGGGAAGTCGCTCTCTGAGAAGTGTGTCAGTTGTGGCTCAGTGGGCAGCACTCATGCCTCTGGGTCAGAAGGTTGTGGGTTCAAGTCCCACTCCAGGCACATAAATCTAGACTGACACTCCAGTGCAGAGCTGAGGCAGTGCTGCACTGTCGGAGGTGCCATCTTTCAGATGAGACGTTAAACCGAGGCCCTGTCTGCTCTCTCAGGTGGATGTAAAAGATCCCATGGCACGATTTCAAAGAAGAGCAGGGGAGTTATCCCCGGTATCCTGGGGCCAATATTTATCCCTCAATCAATGTAACAAAAAAACAGATTATATGGTCATTATAACATTGCTGTTTGTGGGAGCTTGCTGTGCGCAAATTGGCTGCTGCGTTTCCCACATTACAACAGTGACTACATGCCAAAAATACTTCATTGATGGTAAAGCGCTTCGAGACGTCGTGATCATGGAAGGTGCTATTTAAATGCAAGTCTTTCTTTTCTCCGATGATCTCATGTGCGCCCCCATGCAATTTCAACTCCAGATTATGAAGCCTCACCCAATCGTGGACCCTCCAGTAAAACCACCTGGGATTGGTGTTTGAGCACCCCTGAGGGGGCTCACTATCCAGCTCACTGGATCACAGCAGCGTTTGCCAGCTGGCTTGTCGGCAACGTTTGCAGCATCCTACTTACTATGTGTTCCATTATCACAGCTTTATTCTGACTGGAGGAAGACTTGGAGCAGAGTCAGAGTCAGCAACTACCACAGCACACACAGTATTTACAGCACACAAACAGGCCATTTGGCCCAATGGGTCTACCTCGCTGTTTGTGCTCCACACAAACCTCATCCCACCACTCTTTGTCTAACTCTATCAGCACATTCCTTGCTCCCTCATGCGTTTGTTTATCTAGCCTCCCCTTAAATGCATCTGTGCTATTCGCCTCAACCACTCCCTGCCTTGCCCCTCCCTATCTCTGTAATCTCCTCCAGCCCCACAACTCCCCGAGATGTCTGCGCTCCTCTAATTCTGTCCTCTTGAGCATCCCTGATTATAGTCGCTCAACCATTGGTGGCCGTGCCTTCTGTTGCCTGGGTCCCAAGCTCTGGAACTCCCTGCCTAAACCTCTCCGCCTCTCTACCTCTCTTTCCTCCTTCAAGACACTCCTTAAAACCTCCCTCTTTGACCAAGCTTTTGGTCACCTGCGCTAATTTCTACTTATGCGGCTCGGTGTCAAATATTTGATCTCCTGTGAAGCGCCTTGGGATGTTTTACTGCGTTAAAGATGCTATATAAATACAATTGTTGTTGTTGTTGAATTCCACATTCTCACCACTCTCTGGGTAAAGAAGTGTCTCCTGAATTCCATATGGATTTATTAGTGACTATCTTATAATCATTGCTTCTAGTTTTGGATTCTCCACAAGTGGAAACATCGAGAGGCACCTTCTTGGACCTGTCTGAGGACCAGTGCAGGAGGAAGTGGTCACAGATCATTCCAGCCTCCTGGAACAGGGCCTGTTGGACTGGGAGGGTGGGAATGCCAGGCTTTGACAATTGCTCTCAGAGTCACCACGGCCCTTAATTTCTTTTCCACCGCCACTTTGATCCTTTGAGTAGGACATCTGCCACTTCTCCCTGTCTGTTGTACACAGGTGAATGTTGCCACTTTGCCAGAGCTGAGTGGTATGCTACCGACCCCACGGACCTCGTCAGTCGACAGGACAGAGCTCAGGACCTTTCAGCAGTGACTGGCTTTGTAGGGCTCCCTCAGGCCGCTACGCTCGAGGTGCTCAGGACTGGTGACCTCTGATGCTCTCGCCCGCGAGGCTTGGCTGTAGACTGCTGATCCAACGCTGCTGCCGGGCACCCTGACCCAGCTCGCTTGCTGGCACTGCGCTGGGTACAGGGTGAGGAGCAGGCGAATGGGCAGACATGCTGAGAGATGCCAGCACATCCCTGCTCCTGTTCACCACCCACCATTCCCCATCGGCACCGAGCTTCAGTGAGTCCACTGATCCCACCGATCACACTGATCCCACTGATCCCACCGATCACACTGATCCCACTGATCCCACCGATCACACTGATCCCACCGATCACACTGATCCCACCGATCACACTGATCCCACCGATCCCACCGATCACACTGATCCCACTGCTCCCACCGATCACACTGATCACACCGATCCCACTGATCCCATCGATCACACTGATCCCACCGATCCCACCGATCACACTGATCCCACCGATCCCACCGATCACACTGATCCCACCGATCCCACCGATCACACTGATCCCACTGATCCCACCGATCACACTGATCACACCGATCCCACCGATCACACTGATCCCACCGATCACACTGATCACACTGATCCCACCGATCCCACTGATCACACTGATCCCACCGATCCCACCGATCACACTGATCCCACTGATCACACTGATCCCACCGATCACACTGATCCCACCGATCCCACCGATCACACTGATCCCACCGATCACACTGATCCCACTGATCCCACTGATCCCACCGATTTCACTGATTCCACCGATCACACTGATCCCACTGATCCCACCGATCACACTGATCCCACCGATCCCACTGATCACACTGATCCCACTGATTCCACCGATCACACTGATCCCACTGATCCCACCGATCACACTGATCCCACCGATCCCACTGATCACACTGATCCCACCGATCACACTGATCCCACTGATCACACTGATCCCACTGATCCCACCGATCACACTGATCCCACCGATCACACTGATCCCACTGATCCCACTGATCACACTGATCCCACCGATCACACTGATCACACTGATCCCACTGATCACACTGATCCCACTGATCCCACTGATTCCACCGATCACACTGATCCCACTGATCCCACCAATCACACTGATCCCACTGATCCCACCGATCACACTGATCCCACTGATCACACTGATCCCACCGATCACACTGATCCCACTGATCCCACCGATCACACTGATCCCAACAATCCCACTGATCCCACTGATCACACTGATCCCACCGCTCACACTGATCACACTGATCCCACCGATCACACTGATCCCACTGATCCCACCGATCACACTGATCCCACTGATCCCACCGATCACACTGATCCCACTGATCCCACCGATCACACTGATCCCACCGATCACACTGATCCTACTGATCCCACCGATCACACTGATCACACCGATCCCACCGATCCCACTGATCACACTGATCCCACCGATCACACTGATCACACTGATCACACCGATCACACTGATCCCACCGATCACACTGATCACACTGATCCCACCGATCACACTGATCCCACCGATCACACTGATCACACTGATCCCACCGATCACACTGATCCCACCGATCACACTGATCCTACTGATCCCACCGATCACACTGATCACACTGATCCCACCGATCCCACTGATCACACTGATCCCACCGATCACACTGATCACACTGATCTCACTGATCCCACTGATCCCACCGATCACACTGATCCCACTGATCCCACTGATCCCACCGATCACACTGATCCTACCAATCACACTGATCCCACTGATCCCACCGATCATACTGATCACACTGATCCCACCGATCACACTGATCCCACTGATCCCACTGATCCCACCGATCACACTGATCCCACTGATCCCACCGATCCCACTGATCCCACAGATCACACCGATCACACTGATCCCACTGATCCCACCGATCCCACTGATCCCACCGATCACACTGATCCCACCGATCACACTGATCCCACTGATCCCACCGATCACACTGATCACACCGATCCCATTGATCCCACTGATCCCACCGATCACACTGATCCCACCGATCACACTGATCCCACCGATCACACTTATCCCACTGATCCCACTGATCACACTGATCCCACTGATCACACTGATCCCACTGATCCCACCGATCACACTGATCCCACTGATCCCACCGATCACACTGATCCCACTGATCCCACTGATCCCACTGATCCCACCGATCACACTGATCCCACTGATCCCACCGATCACACTGATCCCACCGATCACACTGATCCCACTGATCCCACTGACCCCACCGATCACACTGATCCCACCGATCAAACTGATCCCACTGCTCACACCGATCCCACTGATCCCACTGATCCCACCGATCCCACTGATCACACTAGTCCCACTGATCCCACCGATCAAACTGATCCCACCGATCACACTGATCCCACCGATCACACTGATCACACCGATCCCACTGATCACACTGCTCCCACTGATAAAACTGATCCCACTGATCACACTGATCACACTGATCCCACCGATCACACTGATCCCACCGATCCCACTGATCCCACCGATCCCACTGATCACACTGATCCCACTGATCACACTGATCACACTGATCCCACCGATCACACTGATCCCACCGATCCCATCGATCCCACTGATCACACTGATCCCACCGATCCCATTGATCACACTGATCTCACTGATCCCACCGATCCCACTGATCACACTGATCCCACCGATCCCATTGATCACACTGATCTCACTGATCCCACCGATTCCATTGATCACACTGATCTCACTGATCCCACCGATCCCACTGATCACACTGACCCCACCAATCCCACTGATCCCACCGATCACACTGGTCCCACTGACACCATTGATCCCACTGATCCCATTGATCACACCGATCAAACTGATCATACTGATCCCATTGATCACACTGATCCCACTGATCACACTGATCCCATTGATCACACCGATCACACTGATCACACTGATCCCACTGATCCCACTGATCACACTGATCCCACTGATCCCACCGATCACACTGATCCCACTGATCACACTGATATCATTGATCCCACTGATCCCATTGATCACACCGATCAAACTGATCATACTGATCCCATTGATAACACTGATCCCACTGATCACACTGATCCCATTGATCACACCGATCACACTGATCACACCGGTCACACTGATCACACCGATCCCACTGATCACACCGATCCCACTGATCACACTGATCCCATTGATCACACCGATCACACTGATCCCACTGATCACACTGATCCCATTGATCCCACCGATCCCAATGATCACAATGATCCCACTGATCACAATGATCCCACCGATCCCACTGATCCCACCGATCACACTGATCCCACCGATCCCACTGATCACATTGACCACACTGATCACACTGACCCCACTGATCCCACCGATCACAATGATCCCACTGATTACACTGATCCCATTGATCCCACTGATCCCATTGATCACATCGATCACACTGATCCCACTGATCACACCGATCCCACTGATCACACCGATCCCACTGATTACACTGATCACACCGATCCCATTGATCACACCGATTACACTGATCCCACTGATCACACCGATCCCACTGATCCCACCGATCCCATTGATCACACTGATCCCACTAATCCCATTGATCACACCGATCCCATTGATCACACTGATCCCATTGATCCCACTGATCCCACCGATCACAATGATTACACTGATCCCACTGATCCCATTGATCCCACTGATCCCACCGATCCCACTGATCCCATTGATCACACCAATCACACTGATCCCACTGATCACACCGATCCCACTGATCACACCGATCCCATTGATCACACTGATCCCACTAATCCCATTGATCCCACTGATCACACTGATCCCATTGATCACACTGATCCCACCGATCCCACTGATCACAATGATCCCACTGATCACACTGATCACACTGATCCCATTGATCCCACTGATCCCACCGATCACACTGATCACACTTCAAAGACCCGCGCAGCTTGCTCCACCAACGCTGGGTGTGGGGTCCAGAGCTGACATGGCAGCAGAGTGAGCTCCCACCGCGGCCCCAATGGCCGGTGACACTGACTCCCGCTGGGAGGCACCAGCCCAGGGTGGTGACCACAACCCCCAGGGGAGACTGCAGGCTGCTGAAGCCAAGCCAGGTCAGTCAAGCTATGCACAGAGTTCTCCACGTTCGGCCATAGTCTGATAACTGGCTGGGTGTGTGGGATAGGGGTCAGTGTGTGTGATAGGGAATGGTGCGTAGGATTGGGAATGGTGTGTGGGATTGGGGTCGATGTGTGGGAATGGGAATGGTGTGTGGGATAGGGAATGGTGTGTGGGATTGGGGTTGGTGTGTGGGACTGGGAATGGTGTGTGGGATAGGGAATGGTGTGTGGGATTGGGGACGGAGTGTGGGAATGGGAATGGTGTGTGGGATAGGGGTCGGTGTGTGGGATAGGGGTCAGTGTGTGATAGGGGTCGGTGTGTGGGCTAGGGGTCGGTGTGTGGGATGGGGGTCGGTGTGTGGGATGGGGATCGGTGTGTGGGATAGGGGTCGGTGTGTGGGATGGGGTCAGTGTGTGGGATGGGGGTCGGTGTGTGGGATGGGGTCGGTGTGTGGGATGGGGGTCGGTGTGTGGGATGGGGGTCGGTGTGTGGGATAGGGGTCGGTGTGTGGGTTGGGGATCGGTGTTTGGGATGGGGTCGGTGTGTGGGATGGGGTCGGTGTGTGGGATGGGGGTCGGTGTGTGGGATGGGGGTAGGTGTGTGGGATGGGCATCGGTGTGTGGGATAGGGGTCAGTGTGTGGGATAGGGGCTGGTGTGTGGGATTGGGGTCGGTGTGTGAGATAGGGGTCGGTGTGTGGGATAGGGGTCGGTGTTTGGGATGGGGTCAGTGTTTGGGATGGGGTCAGTGTGTGGGATGGGGGTCGGTGTGTGGGATAGGGGTCGGTGTGTGGGATGGGGATCGGTGTTTGGGATGGGGTCGGTGTGTGGGATGGGGTCGGTGTGTGGGATGGGGGTCGGTGTGTGGGATGGGGATCGGTGTGTGGGATAGGGGTCGTTGTGTGGGATGGGGATCGGTGTGTGGGATAGGGATCGGTGTGTGGGATGGGGTCGGTGTGTGGGATGGGGTCGGTGTGTGGGATGGAGGTCGGTGTGTGGGATGGGGGTCGGTGTGTGGGATAAGGGTCGGTGTTTGGGATGGGGTCAGTGTGTGGGATGGGGGTCGGTGTGTGGGATAGGGGTCGGTGTGTGGGATGGGGATCGGTGTTTGGGATGGGGTCGGTGTGTGGGATGGGGTCGGTGTGTGGGATGGGGGTCGGTGTGTGGGATGGGGATTGGTGTGTGGGATAGGGGTCGGTGTGGGGGATAGGGGTCGGTGTGTGGGATAGGGTTCGGTATTTGGGATGGGGGTCGGTGTGTGGGATGGGGGTCGGTGTGTGGGATAGGGGTCAGTGTGTGGGATGGGGGTCGGTGTGTGGGATGGGGGTCGGTGTGTGGGATAGGGGTCAGTGTGTGGGATGGGGATCGGTGTTTGGGATGGGGTCGGTGTGTGGGATGGGGTCGGTGTGTGGGATGGGGGTCGGTGTGTGGGATGGGGGTCGGTGTGTGGGATAGGGGTCGGTGTGTGGGATAGGGGTCGGTGTGTGGGATGGGGTCGGTCTGTGGGATGGGGGTCGGTGTGTGAGATGGGGGTCGGTGTGTGAGATAGGGGTCGGTGTGTGGGATAGGGGTCGGTGTGCGGGATGGGGGTCGGTGTGTGAGATAGGGGTCGGTGTGTGGGATAGGGGTCGGTGTGCGGGATGGGGGTCGGTGTGTGAGATAGGGGTCGGTGTGTGGGATAGGGTTTGGTGTGTGGGATAGGGTTCGGTGTTTGGGATGGGGTCAGTGTGTGGGATAGGGGCCGATGTGTGGGATAGGGGTCGGTGTGTGGGATAGGGGTCGGTGTGTGGGATGGGGGTCGGTGTGTGGGACGGGGGTCGGTGTGTGGGATGGGGGCCGGTGTGTGGGATGGGGCCAGTGTGTGAGATGGGGGTCGGTGTGTAGGATGGGGGTCGGTGTGTGGGATGGGGATCGGTGTGTGGGATAGGGTTCGGTATTTGGGATGGGGGTCGGTGTGTGGGATGGGGGTCGGTGTGTGGGATAGGGGTCAGTGTGTGGGATGGGGGTCGGTGTGTGGGATGGGGGTCGGTGTGTGGGATAGGGGTCAGTGTGTGGGATGGGGATCGGTGTTTGGGATGGGGTCGGTGTGTGGGATGGGGTCGGTGTGTGGGATGGGGGTCGGTGTGTGGGATGGGGGTCGGTGTGTGGGATAGGGGTCGGTGTGTGGGATAGGGGTCGGTGTGTGGGATGGGGTCGGTCTGTGGGATGGGGGTCGGTGTGTGAGATGGGGGTCGGTGTGTGAGATAGGGGTCGGTGTGTGGGATAGGGGTCGGTGTGCGGGATGGGGGTCGGTGTGTGAGATAGGGGTCGGTGTGTGGGATAGGGGTCGGTGTGCGGGATGGGGGTCGGTGTGTGAGATAGGGGTCGGTGTGTGGGATAGGGTTTGGTGTGTGGGATAGGGTTCGGTGTTTGGGATGGGGTCAGTGTGTGGGATAGGGGCCGATGTGTGGGATAGGGGTCGGTGTGTGGGATAGGGGTCGGTGTGTGGGATGGGGGTCGGTGTGTGGGACGGGGGTCGGTGTGTGGGATGGGGGCCGGTGTGTGGGATGGGGCCAGTGTGTGGGATGGGGCCAGTGTGTGGGATGGGGGTCGGTGTGTGGGATGGGGGCCGGTGTGTGGGATGGGGCCAGTGTGTGAGATGGGGGTCGGTGTGTGGGATGGGGGTCGGTGTGTGGGATGGGGATCGGTGTGTGGGATGGGGCCAGTGTGTGGGATGGGGGTCGGTGTGTGGGATGGGGGTCGGTGTGTGGGATAGGCCCCTTGAGCCTACTCCGCCATTCAATAAGATCGTGGCTGATCTTCTACCTCAACTCCACTTTCCCGCCCAATACCCATATCCCTTGATTACCCATGACTCCAAAAATCTATCGATCTCAGCCTTGAATAGACTCAAGGACTCAGCATCCACAGCCCTCTGGGGCAGATAATTTCAAAGATTCACCACCCGCTGAATGAAGAAATTCCTCCTCATCTCAGTCCTAAATGGCCGACTCCTTATCCTGAGATTATACCCTTGAGTTCTAGACTCTCCAGCCAGAGGGAAACAACCTCTCAGCATCTACCCTGTCAATCCCCCTCAGAATCTTATATGTTTCAATGAGATCACCTCTCATTCTTCTAAACTCCAGAGAGTATAGGCCCAATCTACGCAATCTCTCCTCACAGGACACCCTCTGACCCCGGGATAATCTAGTTGCACTACCCTGCTGAGGTCTTTCTGGTGCGAAGTTTTGCTGAAGGACCCTGACAGCCTGTGGTCGATGACCTTTGTCTTCTTTCATCACCAACCCCCTTGTCCCCCTCATGGGCTCACTATGCGGAATTGATCCCTTGTGATTGGTCGAGCTTCATCAAGTACCAGCAGCACACTCAAAGTAGTGGATCCATTTCTCTCGCTTCCAGCCTGTTGGTTACCTGCCCGAAATGGGCCATACAATACAAGAGTAGGGAGGTTATGCTTGAACTGTATAAAACACTAGTTAGGCCACTGCTGGAGTACTGCGTGCAGTTCTGGTCACCACATTACAGGAAAGATGTGATTGCACTGGAGAGGGTACAGAGGAGATTTACAAGTATGTTGCCTGAACTGGAGAATTTTAGCTAGGAGGAAAGTTTGGATAGGCTGGGGTTGTTTTCTTTGAAGCAGAGGAGGCTGAGGGGAGACCTTATTGAGGTGTATAAAATTATGAGGGGCCTGGATAGAAAGAAAGACTTGCATTTATATAATGCCTTTCACGACCACCGGAAAGTCTCAAAGCGCTTTACAGCCAAAGAAGTACTTTTGAAGTGCAGTCACTGTTGCAATTTGGGAAACGTGGCAGCCAATTTGCGCACAGCAAGCTCCCACAAACAGCAATGTGATAATGACCAGATAATCTGTTTTTGTTATGTTGATTGAGGGATAAATATTGTCCAGGACAGCGGGGATAACTCCCCTGCTCTTCTTCGAAATATTGCCACGGGATCTTTTACATCCACTTGAGAGAGCAGACGGGGCCTCGGCTTAATGTCTCGTCCGAAAGACAGCACCTCCGACAGTGCGGCACTCCCTCAGCACTGCACTGGGAGCGTCAGCCTAGATTTACGTGCTCAAGTCCCTGGAGTGGGATTTGAACCTACAACCTTCTGACTCCGAGGCGAGTGTGCTGCCCACTGAGCCCGATGCATCTATTTCCCTTAGCAGAGGGGTCAACAACCAAGGGGGCAGATAATTAAAGTAATTGGGGGGAGGTTTAGAGGGGAGATGAGGGGAAATTTCTTCACCCAGAGGCCTGGAACTCACTGCCTGACAGGGTGGTAGAGGCAGAAACCCTCACCACATTTAAAAAGTACTTGGATGTCCATTTGAAGTGCTGTAACCTACAGGGCTACGGACCGAGAGCTGGATATCTCTTTGTGGGCCAACACGGCCACGATGGGCCGTATGGCCTCTTCCTGTGCTATAAATTTCTGTAAGGTCTGTTCCCTTACATGCAGGTTTAGGTCCGGGACGAGAGGGAGCACGATGATCAGTTGCAAAGATAAATGTTGGGAGGCGGTACAAAGCTAGGTGCGGATAGACGAGCGACAGGAGCTGACGGGCCCTTCTCAATCCTTTCTCTGACTTGTTTTTTGGGTTGCTGCGAGACGGGGGATTGAGCGGGACGCCTGACAGCTCCTTCAAAGAGGCTCAGATGTGGAAGTGGTGAGTGAAGATGCGATGCTGTCAGACTGCAGCTGAGAGCTCGCTTGCAGCCACTCAACTTCAGCTCCTGACCTGCGCATCATCTCACAAAAGTTTCGCTTCAAACTCCCTCCTTCCGATGACATTACCATTGCAGAATAATCCCACACAGTTACCAGCAGCCCGAGGCGCTGGCAGCGTTAGCAGCAGCGCTAGCTATTTGGAGATGGCAGAGCGCGATGCTTCTCGGCTTTCATGATTAATTAATCATTGTAACTCCCTAAATAATACCATAAATAATTATAGGTGGATCTGATTGTTTTTTTTCTCTCGCTCCATTTCAGGGTTATTGTAAATGATCCAATCCCACAGGACAGTTCTGGTTTGCTTCAGTCCTAACAAAAGGGATTACATACAGGACGCCACCTCTCAATTTGTACAAAGATCAGAGACTACAGCATAAAACAAATGCATTCTCTCTTCTCCACTTTATTTAAGCAGATTAACATTCTATTGAAACAATTCATTATATTTTTATTTGCAAAATGTCTGATGTACCTTAAAGAGAGTCAGACATACACTTGGATGGTGATAGTTTTATTCCACTCTGTGATTCACCTCCTTCAGGGATTCCATGATGCTAATATCAGTTCTGGCCTTTGCTAAGATAGTTGCTACTTTTTTTTCCATCTCCTGATTAAGGTTTTCCGTTCCACACCATTCCCATTCCCACACACCATTCCCATTCCCACACACCATTCCCATTCCCACACACTGATCCCCCATCTGTGAGTCTCTGGATTGGGTGCAGACGGTGGGCTCGAACCCAAGACCTGGTGACTCAGAGCAGTGAGTGACACCAGCCTTGGCTTCTTTGAGCAGGACTGCCTGCCTGTGTCCTCGAAATGGGAGAAACCATTCGGCCCATCTTTCCTGAGGCTCACAGCCACTTGGCATCTAACTGCCTCTCCCCCCCCCCCCGAAAGCATACCTCACTGCTCGTAGAGTGCTATCGAGAGGAGTGCAACTTTGTATCGTAGGAGTTTAATAAAGTGAGGAATGCTCGGCTTCGCTAAACACCAGGATGTGTTGGACCTTTGAAGCCGGCTGGTCCAGTTAATCTGGTTTGAATTTGGGCAGGGTTGGTTAAATCATAGAATGTATGTGTATCTGTGTGTATATATGTGTGTATGTGTGTATATGTATGTATACGTGTGTGTATATGTGTGTGTGTATATATATATATATATGTGTGTGTGTGTGTATATGTGTGTATATGTATGTGTGTGTGTGTGTATATGTGTGTATATATATGTGTGTATGCAGCCTTTGGCCGCCTGAGGAAGAGAGTGTTTGAAGACCAGGCCCTCAAATCTGCCACCAAGCTCATGGTCTACAGAGCTGCAGTAATACCCACCCTCCTGTATGGCTTAGAGACATGGACCATATACAGTAGACACCTCAAATCGCTGGAGAAATACCACCAACGATGTCTCCGCAAGATCCTGCAAATCCCCTGGGAGGATAGATGCACCAGCGTTAATGCCCTCGACCAGGCCAACATCCCCAGCATCGAAGCACTGACCACACTCGACCAGCTCCGTTGGGCGGGCCACATTGTTCGCATGCCTGACATGAGACTCCCAAAGCAAGGGGACTCAGAACGCCTATATGGCAAGCGAGCCCAAGGTGGGCAAAGGAAACGTTTCAAGGACACCCTGAAAGCCTCCTTGATAAAATGCAACATCCCCATCGACACCTGGGAGCCCCTGGCCAAAGACCGCCCTAAGTGGAGGAAGAGCTTCTGGGAGGGCGCTGAGCACCTCGAGTCTCATCGCTCAGAGCATGCAGAAACCAAGCGCAGGCAGCGGAAGGAGCGTGCGGCAAACTAGTCCCACCCTCTCTTACCCTCAACGACTGTCTGTCCCACCTGTGACAGAGACTGTAATTAATGTATTGGACTGTTCAGTCACTTAAGAACTCATGTTTAGAGTGGAAGCAAGTCTTCCTCGATTTTGAGGGACTGCATATGATGATGATGATGTGTGTGCATATATGTATGTGTGTGTATATGTGTGTGTATGTGTGTGTGTGTATGCGTGTATATGTGTATGTGTGTATGTGTGTGTATATGTGTGTATGTGTGTGTATATGTGTGTGTGTATATGTGTGTGTTTATGTGTATATGTGTGTGTATATGTGTGTATGTGTGTGTATATGTGTGTATGTGTGTATATATGTGTATGTGTGTGTATATATGTGTGTATATGTGTGTGTATGTGTGTCAGAACATACCCACGAAGTGGATCTCTGGCAATCCCAATGCCAGACCTCAGCCAGGAGCTAACACCTGGGAGAGGGAAGTATTACCTCAAATAGAAATATAGAAATTTACATGGCAGAAGGAGGCCATTTTGGCCCATCGTGTTCGCGCCGGCCGACAAAGAGCCCTCGGTCAGCAGCCCTGAAGGTTACATACAAACCTATGAACTATGAACAATGGCCGAAAGATAAAGAGCACCCAGCCCAACCAGTCCGCCTCACACAACTGCGACACCCCTTACACTGAAACATTCTACACTCCACCCCCAACCGGAGCCATGTGATCCCCTGGGAGAGGCAAAAAAACAGATAAAAACCCAGGCCAATTTAGGGAGAAAAAATCTGGGAAAATTCCTCTCCGACCCATCCAGGCGATCGAAACTAGTCCAGGAGATCACCCTGGCCGTATTTGATTCCCTCCAGTATTTACCATCGTATCTGTGCTGTCCAACAAAAGGTCATCCAGTCTAATCCCAATTACCAGCTATAGGTCCGTAACCCTGCAGGTTACTGCACTTCAAGTGCCCATCCAACTATCTCTTAAAAGTGGTGAGGGTTTCTGCATCCACCACCCTTCCAGGCAGTGAGTTCCAGACCCCCACAAACCCTCTGTGTGAAGAAGCCTCCCCTCAAATCCCTTCTGAACCTTCCACTAACTACCTTAAAACTATGTCCCCTCGTAATTGACCCCTCCATCAAGGGAAATAGGCCCTTACTATCCACTATGTCCAGGCCCCTCAAAATTTAATACACCTCAGTGAGGTCTCCTCTCAACCTCCTCTGTTCCAAGGAGAACCCAGCCTATCCAATCTGTCCTCAGAGCTAAGTTTCTTCATTCCAGGCAGCATCCTAATAAATCTCCTCTGCACCCTCTCTAGTGCAATCACATCCTTCCTACAATACGGCGACCAGAACTGCACACAGTATACCAGCTGTGGCCTAACCAGAGTATTACACAATTTAAGCATAACCTCCCTACTCTTATATTCTATGCCTTGGCCAATAAAGGCAAGCATTCCGTATGCTTTCTTAACCATATTATCCATCTGGCCTGCTACTTTCAGGGATCTGTGGACAAGCACTCCAAGGTCCCTTTGTTCATCTACACTTCTAAGTGGCCTACCGTTTAATGTGTATACCCTTTCCTTATTAGTCCTCCCCAAGTGCATTACCTCACACTTCTCCGAATTAAATTCCATTTGCCACTCCTCTGCCCACCTGACCAGTAGATTGATATCCTCCTGCAGTCCATGACTTTCCCCTTCATTATCAACCACACAGCCAATTTTAGTGTCATCTGCAAACTTCTTAATCATACCCCCTATTTTAAAAACTGGATCATTGATGTTTATCACAAAAAGCAAGGGACCCTGTACTGAGCCCTGCAGAACCCCACTGGAAACAGTCACAAAAACATCCATCAATCATTACCTTTGCTTTCTACCTCTGAGTCAATTTTGGATCCATCTTGCCATTTTGCCTTGGATCCCATGGGCTTTTACCTTCGTGACCAGCCTGCCATGTGGGACATTACCAAAAGCTTTGCTAAAGTCCATATACACTACATCGTACGCACTACCCTCATCGACCCTGCTGGTTACCTCCTCGACAAATTCAATCAGGTTAGTCAAACACGATCTTCCCTTGACAAATCCATGCTGACTGTCCCTGATTAATCCTTGCCTATCCAAATGTAGATTTATCCTGTCCTTCAGGATTTTTTCGAATAATTTTCCCATCACTGATGTTAGTCTGATAGGCCTGTAATTACTCAGCCTATCCCTTTCTCCCTTCTTGAACAAGGGTACCACATGAACAGTCCTCCAGTCCTCCGGCACCATGCCCAAATCCAAAGAGGACTGGAAAATGATGGTCAAGGCCTCTGCTATTTCCTCTTTTACTTCGCTCAAAAGCTTGAGCCTGGGGACTTATCCACTTTCAAAGCTGCTAAACCCCTTAATACCTCCTCTCTCACTATGTTTATTTCATCCAGAATATCACACTACTCCTCGATAGCAGTATCTGCTTTGCCTCTTTCCTTTGTGAAAACAGACACAAAGTTTTCATTAAGAACCATACAAACATCTTCTTCCCCCACACAGAGATTACCCTCATGGTCTCTAATAGGTCCTACCCTTTCTTTAGTTACCCTCTTGCTCTTAATATATTAATAGAACATCTTTGGATTTTCCGTAATCTTACTTGCCAAGAATTTTTCATGCTCTCTCTTAGCATTCCTAATATCCTTTTTAATTTTACCTCTGAACTTTCTATATTCCTCCAGGGATTCTACAGTAGTTAGCCATCGGTATATGACATAAGCTTCCCTTTTTTTCTTTATCCTCCCCTGTAAGTCCCTAGACATCCAGGGGGCTCTCGAATTGTTATTCCCACCCCTTTTCTTTAAGGGCACATGTTTGGCCTGAGCCTTCCGGATCTCCTCCTTGAATGCCACCCACTGTTCCGACACTGATTTACCCACAAGTAGCTGTTTCCAGTCCAATTGTGGCCAAATCAATCCTTAACTTAGCAACGTTAGCTTTTCCCCAATTTGGGACTTTTATTCCTGGTCTATCCTTGTCCTTATCCATAACTTCCTTGAATCTGACTGAATTATGGTCTCTGGCACCCAAGTGCTCTCCCACTGATACCCCTCCAACCTGCCCAGCTTCATTCCCCAAAACTAAATCCAGAACCGCCCCCCCCCTCTTCTTTCTCCCTCTCACTGTTTGGGGGTCTTTAATACATGCCCAGGAGTGTAATCGCCCCTTTTTTATCTCTCAGCTCCACTCTCCACACCTCCGATCTCCCACCATCTTTCCTGAAGGCGCTGCTCAGCACCGAGCTTACAGCTCACACCCCACCTTAGCCCAAACAGCAATGCCTGGTTTCCATTCGTCTCGCACCCCCTTGCCACTGGACCAAGACCTTGCTCAGCTAAGCCTGTGTGGTAGCTGGTGTGCAACGCCCACCCCACGTTAAAAGAACTGGTGCACAGGCATCTTCCACCCTTCAAAATGAAGTTGGAACGTCAGGACCCTCATGGACAACCCCAAATGCGACAGATCGGAATGTCGCATTGCTATCGTTGCCCAGGAACTCAGACACTTCGACATTGACATCGCCGCCCTAAGCGAGACCCGGCGGGCAGGTGAAGGCCAGCTCAAAGAACAAGGTGGAGGTTGCACCTCCTTCTGGAAAGGCAAACCAGAGAAAGAACGCCACCTCCATGGAATTGGCTTCGCTGTCAAGAACGAACTGGTGGACTGTCTCAGAGACTCCCCCTGCAGGATTAGCGAACGTCTCATGACTCTCCAGCTCACCCTAATCTGGAACCAGTGCAGCAGTGTGTACGCCCCAACACTCGACGCAACAGTTGAGACCAAAGAGGAATTCTACTCCAGCCTCAAACAATCCCTGTCCCGAGCCCCTACGGACGACAAGCTGATCGTCCTTGGTGACTTCAATACCAGGGTTGGTAAGGACACAGACCTCTGGGGAGGTGTGATCGGCAGAGAGGGGGTAGGGAAAACCAACTCCAGCGGTACCCTGCTCCTTACAAAATGCCTAGAACATGACCTTGTCATCACTAACACTTTGTTCCATCAGAGTAACAAGTGCAAGGCATCATGGCAACACCCTCGCTCCAAGCACGGGCATCTGCTTGACTATGTCATCGTCCGAGTGAGGAACCGCAAGGACATGCGCATCACCCACGCCATGACAGGAGCCGATGACTGCCGGACAGACCACTGCCTAATGTGCTCTGTTATTAACATCAATATAGACCCAAAACAGTGATGGCAACAGAAACAATGCCGCAGAAAAATCAACGCTGGGGCACTCAAAGACCCAGCTAAGAAAGCTCTATACAGCCAGTGCCTCACTGCCAACCTGGTGACCCTCGATTACCCCGAGACGCAGAGTGCCCGCAATGCCTGGTCTGCCCTCAAGGCCTCCATAACCAGCGCCTGCGAAGAGACACTCGGTCACTCAACCAGGAAACACCAAGTCTGGTTTGACGAGAGCGACCAGGAGATCCAGGAGCTAATACACCGCAAGCACAATGCATTTCTGAACTTAAAACAATTTGGTGCAGCAAAACAGTTCTACAGGTGGCTGATGGCCGAGATCTAACAAAAACCCCTTGACTTAAAGAATAGATGGTGGGTGGAGAAAGCAAGGAGATCCAGCAGCTAGCCGACAGCCACGATGTGCGAGGATTCTTCAGCGCAGTCAAGACCACCTACGGCCCAAGCACCCAAGGCCCCACCCCACTGCTGACCACGAACGGAGAAGCACTCATTAAGGACACCGAGGCAGTCAGGACCCGCTGGAAGGAGCACTTCGAAGATCTGCTTAACCGAGACTTTGTCTTCGACGCGAGTGTCCTCGATTCCATCCCGCAGCATCTGATTTACAGATACCAGAAGATACCACATTTTCAATATTTATGTAGATTACTTTCTAAGCAGTATCGAACACGTTATTTGTATGTAAGCTAGCATGTGACTTCTATCTGAATTTATGTTGATGCAATATTTATGTTTATGCAATGTTCCCTCCAATTCGCGCGCGGTAAATGTTCTGAGTGGCCTGCGCTGTATCACGTGCAGCGGCAGGAGCTGGGGAGCGCCTGCGCGGGACCGCGAGTGGTGGCTCATTGGTGAGTGGCCTTCAGCAGCGCATTAAAACTGGTTGATGGCACTCCACACCAACTCAGTGCCCGGCCCTGCTATAGACAGCTCAATGCCCGAAACTAACTGCCAGCTAAATTATTGTCTGTTCTAGTGAATCATTTCCAACAGTTCCAAGAATATTTTTCTTGAGCAACTTTAAGTTTCACACCACAAACTCGATAAGCTGAGATATTCCTATTCGTTTAGTTGAAATTGCTGTTGTATCATCATTCTTTTATTAAGTGCAGCTTTTAAGTAATATTTCATTAACTATTTCATAATTAACGCAATATGAAGATGGATTGTTACCTGCTACAATTAACATCACCAGGTCACTTGTTGCTGAATTAATCCAAACTCTATTGATTAATTTTACACATTTGCAATAGTTCTAAGAATCTGTTATCTTTGCATCCTGGATGACAAATGTCACGTTGTAAGTATCCTCGGGGGTGTCACGGTAATCACATCTATCGTGCTCATTGTAGAATTCATGTCTGACACCTGCAATCCGCGAGCTACAGGTGAAGGAAACGCCTTCTCGCGTACAACCATCGCAGTTGGAGGGTCCACGGACAGTGTTGGCTTGAGGATGACATCTGAATAACATGAGATCAGGGACACGTTACTAATTTACAAATTATATTTAACTTTGTTAATTGCCACCATCTCAGCAAAACCCCAGCCCTGCACAAGGTAGAAAAGGCCATCCGTCAGCTCAAGAACAACAAGGCAACAGGAGCAGATGGATCCCCGCCAAGGCACTAACGTATGGCGGAGGAGCACTATTGATACAAATGCATGACCTCATCTCTGTTATCTGGAAGGAGGAGAGCATGCCAGGAGATCTCAGAGATGCCGTAATCGTGACCATCTTCAAAAAAGGGGACAAGTCCGACTGCGGCAACTACAGAGGATCCCCCTGCTGTCGGCCATTGGGAAAGTCATCACAAGAATCCTCCTCAATTGCCTTCTCCCAGTGGCTGAAGAGCTCCTCCCAGAGTTACAATGTGGATTCCGTCCACTAAGGGGTACAACGGACATGATCTTCACCACGCGACAACCACAAGAGAAATGCAGGGAACAGCACCAACCCTTGTACATGGCCTTCTTTGACCTCACAAAGGCCTTTGACACTGTCAACTGTGAGGGATTATGGAGCGTCCTCCTCCGTTTTGGCTGCCCCCCAAAAGTTTGTCACCATCCTCCGTCTGCTCCACGATGACATGCAGGCCGTGATCCTGACCAACGGATCCACCACAGACCCAATCCATATCCAGACCGGGGTCAAACAGGGCTGCATCATCGCGCCAACCCTCTTCTCAATCTTCCTTGCTGCAATGCTCCACCTCACCCATCAACAAGCTCCCCACTGGAGTGGAACTAAACTACAGAACCAGTGGGAACCTGTTCAACCTTCGCCGCCTCCAGGCTGATCCAAGACCGTCCCATCCTCTGTCGTCGAACTACAGTATGTGGACGACGCTTGCGTCTGCGCACACTCAGAGACCGAACTCCAAGCCATTGTCAACATCTTCACCGAGGCGTTTGAAAGCATGGGCCTTACACTAAACATCCGCAAAACAAATGTCCTCCACCAACCTGACCCCACCACACAGCATTGCCCCCCCGATCATGAAAATCGACGGCGTGGTCTTGGATAACGTGGACCATTTTCCATACCTCGGGAGCCTATCAGCAAGGGCAGACATCGATGACGAGGTCCAACACCACCTCCAGTGTGCCAGAGCAGCCTTCAGTCGCCTGAGGAAGAGAATATTTGAAGACCAGGACATCAAATCTGGCACCAAGCTTATGGTCTACAGGGCAGTAGTGATACCCGCCATTCTATATGGCTCAGAGACGTGGACTATATATAGTAGACTTCTCAAGTCACTGGAGAAATACCGCCAGCGCTGTCTCCGCCAGATCCTGCAAATCCACTGGGAGGATAGATGCACCAACGTCAGTGTTCCCGCTCAGACCAACATCCCCAGCATCGAAGCACTGACCACACTCGAACAGCTCCCTTGGGCAGACCACATCGTCTGCATGCCTGACACGAGACTCCCTAAGCAAGCGTTCTACTCGGAACTCCTACACGGCAAGCGAGCCCCAGGTGGGCAGAGGAAATGTTTCAAGGACACCCTCAAAGCCTCCTTGATAAAGTGCAACATCCCCACCAACACCTGGGAGTCCCTGGCCAAAGACCGCCCTAAGTGGAGGAAGAGTATCCGGGAGGGCACTGAGCACCTCGAGTCCCGTCGCCAAGTGTATGCGGAATTCAAGCGCAGACAGTGGAAGGAGCATGCAGCAAATCAGACTCCCCACCCACCCTTTCCTTCAACCACTGTCTGCCCTACCTGTGACAGAGACTGTAATTCACGTATTGGACTGTACAGCCACCTGAGAACTCACTTTTAGAATGGAAGCAAGTCATTCTCGATTTCGGGGGACTGCCTATGATGATGATGCATGTGTGTGTGTATATGTGTGTATATATGTTTGTGTGTATGTGTGTGGATGTGTGTATCTATATGCGTGTATATGTGCACGTATATGTCTGTGTGTATGTATGTCTGTGTATATACGTGTGCATACATGTGTATATGTGTGTATATAAATGTGCGTATGCATATATTTTTTTAAGTTATTCATTCATGGGCTGTAGGAGTCGCTGGGTTGGGGGTAATATATTAGCATGGATAGAGGATTGGCGAACAATCAAAAAACAGAGAGTCGGGATAAATGGTTCATTCTCGGGTTGGCAACGAGTAACTAGTGGGGTGCCGCAGGGATCAGTGCTGGGACCCCAACTATTTACAATCTATATTAACGACTTGGAAGAAGGGACTGAGTGTAACGTAGCCAAGTTTGCCGATGATACAAAGATCGGAGGAAAAGCAATGTGTGAGGAGGACACAACAAATCTGCAAAAGGACATAGTCAGGCTAAGTGAGTGGGCAAAAATTTGGCAGATGGAGTATAATGTTGGAAAGTGTGAGGTCATGCACTTCGGCAGAAAAAAATCAAAGAGCAAGTTATTATTTAAATGGAGAAAGATTGCAAAGTGCTGCAGTACAGCGGGACCTGGGGGTACTTGTGCATGAAACACAAAAGGATAGTATGCAGGTACAGCAAGTGATCAGGAAGGCCAATGGAATCTTGGCCTTTATTGCAAAGGGGATGGAGTATAAAAGCAGCGAAGTCTTGCTGCAGTTATACAGGGTATTGGTGAGGCCACACCTGGAGTACTGCGTGTAGTTTTGATTTCCATATTTACGAAAGGATATATTTGCTTTGGAGTCAGTTCAGAGAAGGTTCACTCGGTTGATTCCAGAGATGAGGAGGTTGACTTATGAGGAAAGGTTGAGTAGGTTGGGCCTCTACTCATTGGAATTCAGAAGAATGAGAGGTGATCGTATCGAAACGTGTAAGATTATGAGGAGGCTTGACAAGGTGGTTGCAGAGAGAATGTTTCCACTGATGGGGGAGACTAGAACTAGAGGGCATAATCTTAGATTTAAAACTGAGATGAGGAGAAATTTCTTCTCTCAGAGGGTTGTAAATCAGTGGAATTCGCTGCCTGAGAGAGCTGTGGAAGCTGGGACATTGAATAAATTTAAGACAGAAATAGACAGTTTCTTAAACGATAAGGGAATAGGGGGTTATGGGGAGCAGGCAGGGAAGTGGAGCTGAGTCCATGATCGGATCAGCCATGATCGTATTAAATGGCAGAGCAGGCCTACTCCTGCTCCTATTTCTTATGTTCTTATTGCCCATCCCTAATTGCCTTTCAGAAGGTGGTGGTGAGCCGCCTTCTTGAACAGCTGCAGTCCGTGTGATGAAGGTACTTCCACAGTGCTGTTAGGGAGGGAGTTCCAGGATTTTGACCCAGCGACGATGAAGGATCTTCTGGTTGGTATATAATTGGAGGGGAACGTGAAGGTGGTGGTGTTCCCATGCGTCTGCTGCCCTTGCCCTTCTAGGTGGTAGAGGTCACGGGTTTGGGAGGTGCTGTCGAAGAAACCTTGGCGAGTTGCTGCAGTGTATCTTGTAGATGGTACACACTGCAGCCACGGTGCGCAGAATATTGAAGGTGGTGGATGGGTGCCAATAAAGCGGGCTGCTTTGTCCTGGATGGTGTTGAGTGTCTTGAGTGTTGTTGGAGCTACACTCATCCAGGCAAGTGGAGAGTATTCTATCACACTCCTGACTTGTGCCTTGTAGATGGTGGAAAGTCTTTGGGGAGTCAGGAGGTGAGACACTCGCCACAAAATACCCAGCCTCTGACCTGCTCTTGTAGACACGGTCTTTATGTGGCTTGTCCAGTTAAGTTTCTGGTCAATGGTGACCCCCAAGATGTTAATGGTGGGGGATTTGGCGATGGTAATGCCGTTCAATATCAAGGGGCAGTCGTTAGACTCCCTCGTGTTGGGGATGGTCATTGCCTGGCACTTGTGTGGTGCAAATATCACTTGCCACTTATCTGCCCAAGCCTGAATGTCGTTCAGGTCTTGCTACACGTGGGCACAGACTGCTCCATTATCTGAGTGCAGTCATCAGCGAACATCTCTACTTCTGACCTTATGATGGAGGGAAGGTCATTGATGAATCAGCTGAATATGGTTGGGCCTAGGACACTGCCCTGAGGAACTCCTGCAGCGATGTCCTGGGACTGAGATGATTGATCTCCAACAACCACAACCATCTTCCTTTTTGCTGGGTATGACTCCAGCCAGTGGGGAGTTGACTTCAGTTTTACTCAGGCTCCTTGATGCCACACTCAGTCAAATGCTGCCTTGATGTCAGGGGCAGTCATTCTCACCTCACTTCTGGAATTCAGCTCCTTTGTCCATATTTGGAGCAAGGCTGTAATGAGATCTGGAGTCTTGTGGAACCCAAACTGAGCATCGGTAAACAGGTTATTGGTGAGTAAGTGCCACTTGATAGCACTGTCGACGATACCGTCCGTCACTTTGCCGATGATTGAGAGTAGGCTGATGGGGCGGTAATTGCCTCAATTGAATTTGTCCTGCTTTTTGTGGCCAGGACATACCTGGGCAATTTTATACTTTGTCGGATAGATACCAGTGATGTAACTGTACTGGAACAGCTTGGCTAGAGGCTAGTTCTAAAGCACAAGTCTTCAGTACTACAGCTGGTGTGTTGTCAGGGCCCATAGCCTTTGCTGTATCCAGTGCACTCGGTCTTTTCTTGATATCAAGTGGTGTGAATCCAATTGGCTTAAGACTATGATGGTAGAATGTAGGGTCTTTTAAATGCCCTTATTTCCTTTAGATTCACTGGCATAAATAGTGATGACAAGGTTACTCGCTTGTGTAAATCAGAATAGCTTATTAAACACACACAAACATGTCTTACACAAACTTGGACAGTGAAGACCTGGTTATAATACAGGCTTCACTTCCCGTACAACCAAGAACATGGAACGTGCTGATGTGGGATGCCCGCTGGACACCCGCTCTTCCTTCCTTGAAGTCGCCTCCTCCGTGTGGCGAGGGGTTTGGAGGTTAACGTCCTCATACCCTGTCAATATACAGTCGTCACATTCTTCATTGATGGCCGTCTGAGCTTTGCCTCGTTCTGTTGATGATTGAATTATTGTCTTCCAATCTTATGATCTGTTCTCATCTCCTGTCTTTTGTGACTGTCTTCCAGTCAAGGAGCATTAACCAGTAAGCATAATCACAAGAGTCATTTTCATACGTTCGTTAACATATCTGACACTAAAGACAAATTTTCACTGTAAAGCCATTACAGAAACTGGTATTTGTGTTCTGCAGGAAAGAAGCCACTAACTATTACAATGGTCGACCCCGAGAAACCTTTGACTGGTCTTGCTTCAAAGGCAGGGCTTTCATTTGGAGCTATCAGAAAAGCTGGTATCTATGTTTTACAGGATAGAAGCAATTAACAGTGCAGCTATGTGACTATTGGTTTCGGTGGAAATATTAAGCCCTTATATGGGGACCTCAAGAAGAGGCCAAGATGGATCATCCATTTGGCTCTTCTGGCTGAAGATGGTTCCAAACGCTTCAGCCTTGTCCTTTGCACTCACGTGCTGGGCTCCGCATTGATTGAGAATGGGGATGTTCATGGAGCCTCCCCTCCTCCCGTTTGTTGTTTCGTTCACGACTGGGTGTGGCACGACGAGGTTCAACACCACCTCCAGTGCGCCAGCGCAGCCTTCGGTCGCCTGAGGAAGAGAATGTTTGAAGATCAGGTCCTCAAAACTGGCACCAAGCTTATGGTCTACAGGGCTGTATGATACCCGCCCTCCTGTATGGCTCAGAGACGTGGACCATGGACAGTAGACACCTCAAATCGCTGGAGAAATACCACCAACGATGCTTCCGCAAGATCCTGCAAATCCCCTGGGAGGACAGACGCACCAACGTCAGTGTTCTCAACCAGGCCAACATCCCCAGCATTGAAGCACTGACCACACTCGATCAGCTCCGTTGGGCGGGCCATATTGTCCGCATGCCGGACACAAGATTCCCAAAGCAAGCGCTCTACTCGGAACTCCTACATGGCAGAGGAAACGTTTCAAGGACACTCTCAAAGCCTCCTTGATAAAGTGCAACATCCCCACTGACACCTGGCCAAAGACCACCCTCAGTGGAGGAAGAGCATCCGGGAGGGCGCTGAGCACCTTGAGTCTCGTTGCCGAGTGCAGGCAGAAAACAAGCGCAGGCAGCGGAAGAGTGTGCGGCAAACCAGCCTCCCCACCCACCCTTTCCTCCAACCACTGTCTGTCCCACCTGTGACAGAGACTGTAATTCCCATATTGGACTGTACAGCCACCTGAGAACTCACTTTTAGAGTGGAAGCGAGTCTTGCTTCCTCGATTTCGAGGGACAGCCTATGATGATGAATTCTGGCTGAAGATGGTTGCGAATGCTTCAGCCTTGCCTTTTGCACTCACGTGCTGGGCTCCGCCATCATTGGGGATGGGGATATTCATGGAGCCTCCTCCTCCTGTTAGTTGTTTAATTCACGACTGGATGTGGCAGAACTGCAGAGCTTTGATCTGACCGGTTGATTGAGGGATCACTTATCTCTGCCGCGACCATTCTGCTTCCACAGTTAGCATCCTGTCTTGTAGCTCCCTCAGGTTAGCACCTCATTTTCACGTACACCTGGTGCTGCTCCTGGCCAGCCATTCTACGCTCCTCATTGCATCAGGGTTGGTTCCCTGGCCTGATGGTAATGGTGTGGTGAGGTATATGTTAGGCTAGAGGGTTATAGATTGTGGTGGAATACAATTCACATGTACCCCAGTTTTGAGCTGCTAAATCTGATCTGTACCCATCCCATTTAGCACAGTGGTAACGCCACACAACACGATGAGGTCCTCATTGTGAAGACAGGGAGAAGGTTTCCTTGGCCCTGTTGCCATGAGACTTCATGGGTTTCAGAGTCAATGTTGAGGACTCCCAGGGCCACTCCCACTGTATACCACTGTGGGACAGGACACGCCCAGGGATGGTGATGGAGGAATCTGGGAAGTTGGTTGAAAGATAGGATTTTGTGAGTACGCCCATGTCAGGCTGTTGCTTGACTAGTTTGTGGAGCTCTTCCAAATTCGGCACAGGTCCCCTGATGTTAGTGAGGAGGGCTGAGTCGACTGGGCTGGGTGTGCCTTTTCCTTGTCCAAAGCCAACGCCTCTGTCGATGCTGGGTGCTCCATCCGGTTTTATTCTTATGATGCTTTTTTTGTAGTTGGCTTGGTGCAACTGAGTGGCTCGCTAGGCCATTCCAGAGGGTCATTAAGAGTCAACCACATTGCTGTGAATCTGGAGTCACATATAGGGTGAGGTGGGCCTTCCCTAATTTGACACCGAGCCACATAAGGAGATATGTAGAGCAGACGACCAAAAGCTTGGTCAAAGAGGCAGGTTTTAAGGAGCATCTTAAAGGAGGTGAGAGAGGTACAGAGGCGGAGAGGTTTGGGCAGGGAGTTCCAGAGCTTGGGGCTCAGGCAGCTGAAGGCACGGCCACCAATGGTGGAGCGATGAAAATCAGGGATGGTCAGGAGGGCAGAATTGGAGGTTTCCTTCCCTAAAGGGCATGAGTGAACCAGTTGGGTTTTTACAAGCTTTTGTTCCAAAATTATTTAAAAGAATTCAAATTTTGAATTAAGTTAAAAATACGTAGGATTTGAACTCATGTATCCAGATCAGTCCAGCCATAACCACTGTGCTGCTGTATCGTATATCTTGGTGTATGTATATATTATATTACTTCCGGACTCAAATCGAGTTCAACAATTTCAGACTATAACCTCCGCCCATATTTTGGTCCCTTTCCTTGATCTTTTCACAAAAACTAACCCCCCTTTTTAAAATTTATTTTGTTTCTCTCTGTTTCCTGTGGTAGCTGCTAATTATTCCGCCCTCTCTAGACTCATCTTTTGTTTCCTAACTTGTCCCGTTACCATCTCAAGTCGGCCCACCATCCCTTTCATCTCTCTAATCTCTCCTGCCTTCACCGACCTTCCCTTTTGTTCTCCACCCCCCCTCCCCCTTTCAGTGCCCCAACACTTTCTGAAGAATCTGTTACATTTTGAACTATTGCCAGTTCTGACGAAGGGTCATCGACCCGAAACACTAACTCTGTTTCTCTCCACAGATGCTGCCTGACCCGCTGAGATTTCCAGCATTCTGTGTTTGTATTACGTTCTCCATGGTGTTATTCACAGTGAGACAGAATCCACAGAGACTGTTTTATAATTATAGGGGGGTGTAATTCTCCGCCATGCACTCTGGGAGGCAGAAGAAGCACAGAAGCAGGACCTGTCCCCCTTATTTGCAGACTTAAAGGGCTAGAAATTGGCCTTTTGGTGATAGTGGTATTTTTTCGTCATTTTTCGTCAAAAAATACTGTTACAAATATCGCTATTTTTTACAGGCCTAAAATTGGCAAAAAAAAAGGTCCACGACGGTAAAAATCGGCCTTGCACGGGGATTCGCGGTGGAAACCACGATCCTCACCAACTTTAGTCTGAGGCCTATTACCGCTAAAAATCCAGGCCCCGGGATGGGGGAAAAATAATTGCAAAAAATCCAAAAATAAAAAAATCACAAAACATTTCCAAGACACTTATCTAGCGAATCGCTGAAAAAGAACTAAAACCTAAAAACTTTAACTTATCTTTTTTGCAGCTCTCCACACTCAGATCGCTGTTTCTGGGGCCTGCAATGCAGGCTTTTCTCGGCAGTTTTCTCACCCAGAATATGGGTTCGCCGAACA
Organism: Pristiophorus japonicus; assembly: GCF_044704955.1. Taxonomy (NCBI): domain Eukaryota; kingdom Metazoa; phylum Chordata; class Chondrichthyes; family Pristiophoridae; genus Pristiophorus; species Pristiophorus japonicus. The sequence goes on from NC_091997.1 coordinate 86,726,232, forward strand.
GCCAATTTAAAGCGATATTGCTTTTTGTCGTCCTGCATGACGGCGGTCCACTTTTCAGCGGTATTTCAAAACCGCCGGCACACAACTTTGGCCAATTTAGGCGAGCACCTTTTTCCGTCAAAAAAGACGAAATATCACCGAAAAAACGGGCGGTAGGCTAGTCAATGTCTGGCCCAGACAGTCTTTAATAAACTTAAATTTACATCAACAAACAAAAGTTAACTTAGAAAGGTTCGAGAGATTCATAATTTTTTTCATATAAAGCTTCCTTAACCACAACACTAATGTGCATTTATATAGTGCCTTTAACATAGTAAAATGTCCCATGGTGCTTCACAGCAGCGATTATCAAAGAAAAGCTGACACTGAGCCACGTAAGGAGAAATTAGGGCAGGTGACCAAAAACTTGGTCAAAGAGGTAGGTTTTAAGGAGCGTCTTAAAGGAGGAGAGAGAGGCAGAGAGGTTTAGGCAGGGAGTTCCAGAGCTTGGGGCCCAGGTAACAGATGCCTGAGTGATTATAATCAGGGGTGCTCAAGAGGGCAGAATTAGAGAAGCGCGGACATCTCGAGGCTGGAGGAGATTCATCATCATAGGCAGTCCCTTGGAATCGAAGAAGACTTGCTTCCAATCATAGAATGAGTCCTTAGGTGGCTGAACAGTCCAATACGAGAACCACAATCCCTGTCACAGGTGGGACAGGTAGCCATTGAGGGAAAGGGTGGGTGGGAGGTGATTACAGAAATAGAGAGTGACGAGACCATGGAGGGATTTGAAAACAAAGATGAGAATTTTGAAACCAAGCCATTGCTTAACTGGGAGCCGATGTAGGTCAGTGAGCACAAGGATGATGGGTGAGCGGGACTTGGTGCGAGTTAGGACACGGGGGTGATGGGTGATTGGGACTTGGTGCAAGTTAGGACACGGGGCACGGCATGATGGGTGAGCGGAACTTGGTGCGAGTTAGGACACAGGGGTGATGGGTGATCGGGACTTAGTGCGAGTTAGGACACAGGGGTGATGGGTGAGCGGGACTTGGTGCAAGTTAGGATTGGGGAGCCGAGTTTTAAGTCCTCGTTTATTCTTCAATTCTAACCATGGAGTTTCTGCTAATTGCCTTTCCTCACCTATATCCTCTCTTACTAATGTAGTAATTATATCTTTACTCCATAAGGCTCCTCCTCTTCCAGTTTCCCCATCCTTCATAAAGGCCTTATAACCTGGAATATTTAACTGCCAACCATGACCAGCTTGTAGCCATGTCTCTGGGAAGACCACCATGTCATACACTCTAAGCTGTGTTTGAGTCTTTAATTCACTCAATGTATTTCTTATACCCCGTGCATTAGTCGGTAAGATTCTCATTTGACCTATGGAGCCCCGATGCTGCCTTTCTCAAAAACGATTTAAGCTAACACGTTTCTTATTTGTACCATCACCATAGGCAGTCCCTCGGAGTCAAGGAAGACTTGCTTCCACTCTAAAAGTGAGTTCTCAGGTGACTGAACAATCCAATACGGGAATTACAGTCCCTGACACAGGTGGGACAGACAGTGGTTGAGCGAAGGGGTGGGTGGGACTGGTTTGCCGCACGCTCCTTCCGCTGCCTGCGCTTGCTTTCTGCATGCTCTCGGCGACGGGACTCGAGGTGCTCAGCGCCCTCCTGGATGCTCTTCCTCCACTTAGGGTGGTCTTTGACCAGGGACTCCCAGGTGTCGGTGGGGATGTTGCACTTTATCAGGGAGGCTTTGAGGTTTATCAACCTTCGTCACCTCCAGGCCAGATCCAAGACCGTCCCATCCTCTGTCGTCGAGCTATAGTACGCGGACGACGCTTGCGTCTGCACACATTCAGAGGCTGAACTCCAAGTCATCGTCAACATCATCACCGAGACGTACGAAAGCATGGGCCTTACACTAAACATCCGTAAGACAAAGGTCCGCCACCAACCTGACCCCGCTACACAGCACTGCCCCCCAGTCATCAAGTTCCACGGCGCGGCCTTGGACAACGTGAACCATTTTCCATACTGCGGGAGCCTACTATCAGCAAAGGCAGACAACTTATTTGTAACTCCTGCTGTAACTATGTTAGCTATTTTAGTTTTCACTTTACCTGGTATGTCTATATCACTGTCTGTGACCTGAATTCTGTTCTTCGACCATTTTTACCTTTAAACTATACGTTGCTATTGTTTCTGATTGAGCCCACCCTCCCGCCCCATTTATTAGTTTAATGTCCCTTCTGCCACCCTATTTATCCTTTCCACTCGGACCTTGTCCCACTAATCCGTCCCAATGGTACAGCCCAAATACTGGTGCCTGTGTCCTATGAAATAGAACCCCTCCTTCTCATACCACTCCTTCAGCCACATGTTCACCTTGTTGATCCGTTTGTCCCGATGCCAATTAGCACATGGCTCCGGTAATAATCCCGACATTACCACCCTTGAGGTCCTGCTTTTTAATTAAGCTCCTAACTCCTGATCGTTCTCCGGCTGAACTTCCTTGCTATTGTGCCTGGCATGGACCATGACAACTGGATCTTCACCCCTCCCTATTCAGATGCCTTTCCAGCCACTTCGAGATTTCCCTGATCCTGGCATCACACCCTTCGGGATCACGGTCGAGGCTGCGGAGGATGCTATCTTTCCCCCTAAACGGTATCGGCCGGGGCTCAGTGGGCAGCACCCTCGTCTCTGAGTCTGAAGGTTGTGGGTTCAAGTCCCACTCCAGGGACTTGAGCACAAAAATCTCGGCTGACACTCCCAGTGCAGAGCTGAGGGAGTGCTGCACTGTCAGAGGTGGTGTCTTTCAGATGAGATGTTAAATCGAGGCCCTGCCTGCTCTCTCAGGTGGACGGAAAAGATCCCATGGCACTATTTTGAAGAAGAGCAGGGGAGTTATCCCCGGTGTCCCGGCCAATATTTATCCCTCAATCAACATCACAAAGAAACAGATTATCTGGTCATTATCGCATTGCTGTTTGTGGGAGCTTGCTGTGCGCAAATTGACTGCTGCGTTTCCTACATTACAACAGTGACTACACTCCAAAAGTACTTCATTGGCTGTAAAGCGCTTTGAGATGTCCGTGAAAGGCGCTATATAAATGCAAATTTTTCTAACTGCAACCGTTGCACTCTGCACTTCCACTCCTTGGGCAACATCGTGCTCCATGGTGCCTTGGTGGGCATTCTGGCTGTCCTTCCCATAGTCTTTCTCCTTGTCCTCACAGTATCGAGTACTTTATAGCTGTTGGACAGGGTCCGTGTCTGCGGGATCTTCTCCTCGGTTCCCCCTTACCCTACTGACTGACACTCCACCCTTCCCATACCTGTGCTTTCCTCCGAGGTGTGACTGCGCTCTGGATTAAATCATCCAAAAACTCCTCTCCCTCCCTTATGTGCTGCAGTGTCTCTTGCTCGGAACCCAGCTCAGTGACCCTGTGCTACAGTGTCCCTGGCTCGGAGCCTGGCTCAGTGACTCTGTGCTACAGTGTCCCTGGCTCGGAGCCTGGCTCAGTGACTCTGTGCTGGAGTGTCCTTGGCTCGGAGCCTGGCTCAGTGACTCTGTGCCAGAGTGTCCCTCACTCGGAGCCCAGCTCCAGCTCAGTGACTCTGTGCTGGAGTGTCCCGCGCTCGGAGCCCAGCTCAGTGACTCTGTGATGGAGAGTCCCTCGCTTGGAGCCCAGCTCAGTGACTCTGTGCCGGAGTGTTCCTCGCTTGGAGCCTAGCGCAGTGACACTGTGCCGGAGAGTCCCAAGGCAGAGACAATTCCTGTGGATGTGGCAGTCTGGGACTGTCAAACTCCCACAAATCACAGTCCATATAGCCATTTCTAGTATGTATTTATTTATTTGTTAGTAGTAATTTACCACACTTGATCAGCTCCGCTGGGCAGGCCACATAGTTCGCATGCAAGATACGAGACTCCCAAAGCAAGCCCTCTACTTGGAACTCGTTCACTGCAAATGAGCCAAAGGTGGGCAGAGGAAACGTTACAAGGACACCCTCAAAGCCTCCCTGATAAAGTGCAACATCCCCACTGACACCTGGGACTCCCTGGCCAAAGACCGCCCTAAGTAGAGGAACTGCATTCGGAAGGGCACTGAATACCTCGAGTCTCGTCGCTGAGAGCATGCAGAAACCAAGCACAGGCAGCGGAAAGAGCGTGCGGCAAACCAGTCCCAACCACCCCTTCCCTCATCGACTATCTGTCCCACCTGTGACAGGAACTGTGGTTCTCGTATTGGACTGTTCAGCCACCTAAGGACTCATTTTAAGAGTGGAAGCAAGTCTTCCTCGATTCCGAGGGACTGCCTATGATGATGATGATAATGAGTAGTAATTTAACTCCGCTCCTGCCTCAGCTCATCCGCTGCTGGAGCCCTCATCCATGCCTGTGTTACCACTCGACTTGACTATTCCAATGCACTCCTGGCTGGCCTCCCACATTCTACCCTACATAAACTAGAGGTGATCCAAAACTCGGCTGCCCGTGTCCTAACTCACACCAAGTCCCACTTACCATTCACTCCCTGTGCTCGCTGCCCCGTGTCCTAACTCGCACCAAGTCCCACTCACCCATCACCCCCTGTGCTCGCTGCCCCGTGTCCTAACTTGCACCAAGTCCCGCTCACCCATCACCCTCTGTGCTCGCTGCCCCGTGTCCTAACTCGCACCGAGTCCCGCTCACCCATCACCCTCTGTGCTCGCTGATCTACATTGGCTCCCGGTTAAGCAACGCCTCGATTTCAAAATTCTCTTCCTTGTTTACAAATACCCTCCATGGCCTCGCCCCCTCTCTATCTCTGTAATCTCCTCCAGCCCCACAACCCCCCGAGATGTCTGTGCTCCTCAAATTCTGCTCTCCTGAGCATCCCTGATTATAATCGCTCAACCATCGGTGGCCGTGCCTTCAGCTGCCTGGGCCCCAAGCTCTGGAACTCCCTGCCTAAACCTCTCCGCCTCTCTACCTCTCTTTCCTCCCTTAAGACACTCCTTAAAACCTACCTCTTTGACCAAGCTGTTGGTCACCTGCGCTAATTTCTCCTTATGCGGCTTGGTGTTAAATGTTGTTTTATCACACAACCTGTGAAGCACCTTGGGACATTTCACTATGTTAAAGATGCTATATAAATACAAGTTGTTGTTGCAGATATAATAGAATTACTTGAGATACAGATTATAATTAGTAGTTGAATTAAGCTTAATATCAGATTAATTTGAGACTAATTAGTCTTGTTCTTTGTGTATTAACTTATTTGTTTTAATATTCCCTTACCTGCTATTTATTATTTATATATACCATTTATTTAATGCAATAAGGATCGCTTTAATGCTGGCATCCTCTATTTCATAAATTTTAATTTATCCTCATGTATCTAATTCATTACTTTGATCATTTATTTATGTATTTACTTCCTTACTGTTGCCCATTGATTTAAAAAACAGCACATACTTCCTGCTCTGCACTGAGTTCTCACTCTCATCAAATTTCCATCGTCACACTGCTTAGTAGCCTCACCCAACTCTCACCAAGCCCTGTGCGGGTCTCTGACACCTGATCAATCTGTTTATGATTCTGGTCGCTGATAGAATCATCGAATAGTAAAAAGAGAGACTTGCATTTATATAGCGCCTTTCAGGACCTCTGGACCTCCCAAAGCGCTTTACAGCCAATGAAGTACTTTTGAATTGCAGTCGCTGTTGTAATGTAGGAAACGCGGCAGCCAATTTATGCACAGCAAGCTCCCACAACTAGCAATCTGATAATGACCAGATAAAATCTGTTTTTAGTGACCTTGCTTCAGGGATAAATATTGGCCAGGACACCGGGGATAACTCCCCTGCTCTTCTTCGCAATAGTGCCATGGGATTTTTTACGTACACCTGAGAGGCTTGGCTTAACGACTCATCTGAAAGACGGCACCTCCGACAGTGCGGCACTCCCTCAGCACTGCACTGGGAGCATCAGCCTAGATTCTTGTGCTCAAGTCTCTGAGTGGGACTCGAACCCACAAGCTTCTGAAATCACCCTGAATATCTTGATCAGCTCGCCCCCCTAATCCTCGAATCACTTTGGGCTGGAAATTCCTCTGCGCCCCGCTTGGGGTGATAACTTTTGAGATGTGAGAAAAGTATCGGCAAGCGCTAATCCTTTTTTCATCCCGGGAATTTCAGCTTCGGCGCTCCAAGAGGGAAGTGGAGCTAAATCAAGCACTTATCATTTCTCTTAGAGCGCGAAGGTGTGAGAGGGGCGGGAGCAGCAGAGCGCTGAAGAATGTTCAGTGCAGTGCTGCCGTCTGTACAGTTTGCTTCCCTCGTTTACAGGGACGGCCAATGATGGTTTGCAACATTCTTCTTCCTAGTTCTGTGGGGTCATGGGAGCTGCGCGACTTCCATTAAGAACATAAGAAATAGGAGCAGGAGTCAGCCACCTGGCCCCTCGAGCCTGCTCCGCCATTCAATAAGATCATGGCTGATCTGATCATGGACTCAGCTCCATTTCCCCGCCCGCTCACCACAACCCTTCACTCCCTTATCGCTCAAAAATCTGTCTATCTCCACCTTAAATATATTCAATGTCCCAGCCTCCACAGCTCACTGGGGCACAGAATTCCACAGATTTACAACCCTCTGAGAGAAGAAATTTCTCCTCATCTCTGTTTTAAATGGGCGGCCCCTTATTCTAAGACTATGTCCCCTAGTTTTAGTTTCCCCTATAAGTGGAAATATCCTCTCTGCATCCACCTTGTCGAGCCCCCCATTATCATATGTTTCAATAAGATCGCCTCTCATTCTTCTGAACTCCAATGTGTATAGGCCCAACCTACTCAACCTATCTTCATAAGTCAACCCTCTCATCTCCAGAATCAACTTAGTGAACCTTCTCTGAACAGCCTCCAATGCAAGTATATCCTTACGGAGACCAAAACTGTACGCAGTACTCCAGGTGTGGCCTCACCAATACCCTGTACAGTTGTAGCAGGACTTCTCTGCTTTTATACTCTATCCCCCTTGCAATAAAGGCCAACATTCCATTTGCCTTCCTGATTACTTGCTGTACCTGCAAACTAACTTTTTGTGTTTCATACACAAGGACCCCCAGGTCCCTCTGTACTGCAGCACTTGGCAATTTTTCTCCATTTAAATCATAACTTGGTTTTCTATTATTAAAGCTCCGATCACTCTCAGAGAGTGGAAGGCTGATACATCGCACAGCAATGCGGATTTCAAAATTTCCAACAGGCACCTGATGGGTGCGTGGAATAATGATTGGCCTACTTCATCACCACTGCCTTTAATTAGCGCTCCCCAAGCGGGAGGCCGAGGCGACAATGCCTCCTGTTGCTGCCATTGTTGACGCCCGGCGCTGCTGCAGGGGGGGGGGGCGGGAGCGAATGTCACATCCGTCACGATCCACGGGGCGCAAGAGAGCGAGACGGTTAGCGCCAGCGCAAAACCACCAGGGAAGTTCTGGACATCGCTGAGTTCGCCGCGCCAGGTCGGTAACCCCCTCAGCGCCCCGATACCGCCCCCTACAGGCGTTAACGGGAGGCGCAAAGCAGGCGAATTTCTCCCTCGTCTATGCAATCTCTGCTCATAACGTAACCCCTTTAGCCCCGTATCGTTCTGCTGCTATACCCTGCACTGCACCCACTCCAAGGTCACATATCCTTGCTCAGGCGTGGTGCCCAGAACTGAGTGTCGTACTCCAGGCGTGGGCTGACCAGAATTTCATGCAGCTAACTTTTCTGATCACCTTTCCTAAATGCAGGTGTTTCATTTGATAGGAAGGCACCAAACAGTTCCCAATTACAATTAGATTCCTTCAGTTAGTCAAATAAGCCCCTAACTTCACAAAGCAGGGCAGAATTTGAAATAATCTACTGCAAATAATGTTGCTGTGTGATCGAACTCCCCTCCCCCAGGTCCCAGAGTGCTGAAATCAACAGACAAGGAACGTTATTTACAATCACATCTCCCACCTCGCTGTCTGCTGGAACTGACAGTCATGCAGTCCTCAGAGAGTTGAAGGGAAACGGTTTCCTGAATGATTTTAATATAAACATAAAACAGTCTCCAATCGCACAGTGCTCGCAGTTCAGGAGTGCCTCTCGCGGCCGGATTCGCTCGCAGGCACCTTTTCCTTTGTACCATCTGTATCCCGGACTGAAACTCTTCGCCCAGACCATCAGCCCGTGTCACTGGTCCCCATTCACAGTGACAGAAACAGCCAGAGGCTGAAACGCACAGCCGGCCGCTCTGTGTCTGAGTGAGGGAGCGGGGCTTTAACCGTGTGTTGGAGTCCAGGAAACCAAACTCCGCCACCCCCCCCCCGGGGGCCTTTTATGATCAGATGCTCCCACTGGGAATGGCGTTTCCCGGGCGTGCAGCAAGCGATTTCCTAAAAATGCACTTCAGGGAATGAAAGAACGACAGAGGGACTTGCATTTATATAGCGCCTTTCACGACCACCTGCCGTCTCAAAGCGCTTTACAGCCAATGAAGTACTTTTGAAGTGTTATAATTCTTTTTGAAGAAGAGCAGGGGAGTTATCCCAGGTGTCCTGGCCAATATTTATCCCTCAATCGTCATCACTAAAACAGATTATCTGGTCATTATCACATTGCTGTGTGTGGGAGCTTGCTGTGCACAAATTGGCTGCTGCGTTTCCCACATTGCAACAGTGACTGCACTCCAAAAGTACTTCATTGGCTGTAAAGTGCTTTGAGACATCCGGTGGTCATGAAAGGCGCGATATAAATCCAAGTCTTTTTCTAATGTGGGAAACGCGGCAGCGAACTTGCACACAGCAAGCTCCCAAATCAGCAGTGATAATGACCAGATCATCTATTTTTTTGTTATGTTGATTGAGGGATAAATATTGGCCAGGACACCGGGGATAACTCCCCTGCTCTTCTTCACATGGGATCTTTTACACCCACCTGAGAGAGCAGACGGGGCCTCGGTTTAACGTCTCGTCCGAAAGACGGCACCTCCGACAGTGCAGCACTCCCTCAGCACTCCCTCAGCACTGCACTGGGAGTGTCAGCCTAGATTTTTAGCTCAAATCCCTGGAGCGGAACTTAAACCCACAACCTTCTGACTCAGGGATGAGTGTGCTGCCCACTGAGCCACAGCCGACACTGGCTGGTCGTAGTGTCACAGCAACAACAACTTGCATTTAGTGTTGTGAAATGTCCCCAAGACAGGATTGACACCCGAGTCACACAAGGCGATATTAGGGTGGATAAGGAGGTAGGTTATAAGGAGCATCTTAAAGGAGGAAGGAGTGTTAGAAAGATTGAGGGAGGGAATTTCAGAACTTAGGGTCTTGCTAGTTGAAGGCACAGCCGTCGATAGTGGAGCGATTAAAATGGAGGATGCGCAAGAGGCCGGAATTGGAGGAGTGCAAAGATCTCGGAGGGTGGTAGGGCTGGAGGAGGTGCCGAGATCTCGGAGGGTGGTAGGCTGGAGGAGGTGCCGAGATCTCGGAGGGTGGTAGGGCTGGAGGAGGTGCCGAGATCTCGGAGGGTGGTAGGGCTGGAGGAGGTGCCGAGATCTCGGAGGGTGGTAGGGCTGGAGGAGGTGCCGAGATCTCGGAGGGTAGTAGGGCTGGAGGACGTGCCGAGATCTCGGAGGGTGGTAGGGCTGGAGGAGGTGCCGAGATCTCGGAGGGTGGTAGGGCTGGAGGAGGTGCCGAGATCTCGGAGGGTGGTAGGGCTGGAGGAGGTGCCGAGATCAGGAAATAGGACGAGGCCATGGAGGAGCTCGAACATGAGGATGAGAATTAAAAAAATGAGGTGATGCTGGACCGAGGAACCAATGTAAGTCACGATGATGATGATGGGTGAACGGGACTCGCTGTGAGTTAGGATACAGGGAACAGAGTCAGCCCTGAAATATTAACAGCATTAACCCATCATGTGGCTTGCGGAGGAGCCTGTTGTCTATTTTAAGGGCCTTTCTGTTTTTAACACTTGCTTTTACCCCTGCAATGACACAGCCCTGGACAACAACAGATTGAAATGCACTGTGACCCAGTCCAGATTTCGGTGCCCGCCCCGTGTCACCAGACCGGCGGGGTGCGGCAGTGAGAATAACACCAAGTTCGCAGACTTGCCGGGAGCATTGCCGTTTTAACTGTTCCAGAACAAGCCTGCGGACGGCGAGATTTGCAACAAGGAAGTATTCCTCCAGGGTTTCGTGTCAGGGAAGCGAACTTTCGCAGGCGATGTCACCAAAGAGCTGTCACACCTGCCTTAATTATGATTAATAACACACCTGCAAAGATTACTCTCACTGAGTTTGGTCGAACTTCCGAGTCTGTTGCTAAATATTATCTCAGCAGCATCTGCTGGAGCAGTGTTTGAACTTGAAATGAGACACTTCATTCATGAGCTGGTGCAAGCTGGGAGTCGGGCATTGTGTGTTCCCAAGTCAGGGGTCTTCTTAAGGGAAGCATCTTCCTCCTCCGGCTATGGTGCTCCCGGGAGGGCTTTCATTAACTTAATAGACGGTGACAAACATCTGCTTGTGTGATGTGCTCCATTTCCTCATAACCCTTACTTCCAACAAACAGTGGTGTCCCAAGAAGCACAAGGACACTGAATCGGAGGCTTGATCCAGAATGTTGTTGCAAGGAGTTCGATCCCGTCCAACCGAACCAGCTCTGAGACAATTAAAAGTCACACCAAGTAGCCATTCCTCCGCAAAGGGACATGTCCCCAATAACTACTGACAATGGAGTCTCTGAGTGTCCGTCAGCACTGGGGATATCTGAGTGTAAGATCGCACTGGGAGTATCTGAATGTGAGACTGCATTAGTAATATCTGAGTGTAAAACAGCACTGGGGGTATATGAGTGTAAGATTGCACTGGAAGTATTTGAGTATGACACAGCACTAGTGATATCTGAGTGTGAGACAGCACTGGAGAATAAAATCATAGACATTTACAGCACGGAAGGAGGCCATTTCGGCCCATCGTGTCCACGCCAGCCGAATGGTATTTCAAGTGCATATCCAAGTACTTTTTAAATATAGTGAGGGTTTCTGCTACTACCCCCCTTTCAGGCAGTGATTTCCAGACCCCTACCACTTGTAATAGAGCTCCGCCTAGTGGACTATTGGTGTAATAACAACTACTGATGTAATAACAATAAAAGGTCATGTAGTAAGGTCATGTGACACAGTTCTTGTTAAGGAGCCACCTTATGTGTGTATGTTTGTTAGTGGTGTCTTAAAGATATCACAGATTGGCGACAATGATGGGATTTTTTGGGATTCCCTAGCTGATATTTTTGTTGGTGGATAATCCTGCCAACCGACGGAGAGACTTTGAGTGGTTCTTTGTTTTGCGGAACAGCTAAAAGTCCACGGTAATTTTCAAGCACACTTGGCGGAGCTGTCGACATTACCAGTGTCCAGATTGCTGTGCCTATGGGAATAATAGGGAGCTTGTGTGAGTTCCATCATGACCGAGAGACTTTCGGAGTATATGTGGAACGGCTAGAAATGTTTCTCACCGTGAATAATATCGTCGAAGTCCCCGATGATGTAAACTGTAACTGGGTGGTTTTGGAAAGGAAACAGGCTATTTTCTTGACTGAAGCTGGCCCTGAGGTGTATGAAACCCTGAAATATTTGCTTGTTCCTGTCAAGTCAAAGGGCATACCACTGACGGAGATTCTAACCAAGTTAGAACAGCACTACAACCCTGAGCCCCTAGAAATTGCTAAAAGTTATCGTTTTGGAACACAAAATCAATTAAATAATGAGGTCATCAGTGAGTACATTATAGCTTTAAAACACTGTCATTTCGGAAACTTTCAGGACCGAGCATTACATGACCGCTTTGTTTGTGGGATGAAAAATGAAGGAATCAGAAGGAAATTGTTGACATCCATAACTTGACTTTTGACTTAGCTTGTCAGATAGCTATGATGATGAATCTGGCCGACCAATACTCCCGAGAATTTTGTGCCATTTCCAGTCGTCAGACAACCGAGGTGAATTGCCTGCAGGTTAAAGGTAAAAGGCAGTTGGGCCCCAAGGGTTCAGCAACTGACCAAGGTAACAGTGCACTGAAGTCATACTATCGGTGCCTCGGGCAATACATTGCTAAAAGCTGCCCATATGTGAAGGCAGAGTGTTTCTGCTGCAAGAAAACTGGGCATCTTGCGAAGGCATGCCGACTGAAGAGTAAACCGACTTTCAATGCTAGTGGTAGAAATTGTCAGACACTACATAGCATTGAAGAGAAGCAACAGGACGAGGAAGTTCTGGAGTTACACATCATCAGGAGCACGAGGGTTTCTAACAGCCAAGTAGACATTGCAGGATCCAGGATACCCATGGAAATCCTGGGTATCCATGAGCCTAGTACCAGAGTCGCTATATCGTGACACCTTGAATGATTTTCTACAGGAGAAATCGAAGATAGAGTTTTGAGGCTACTCAGGAGAGCAAATCCCTGTTGTAAGATGTATCACTGTACCGGCGAAATACAAGGATCAGTTTCAGAGCTTGCCTGTCAGAGTAGTGGCAGGAGACAAGCTTGCCTTGATCGGTAGAAATTGGTTGTGATCACTGAAGCTGGACTGAAATTAGATTTTTGTGTGGAAACAAAATTTGCATTGAAAGATGACATCATCAAGCAGTATCCGCAGGTGTTCTGCGATGTTGGGGAAGTCCAGAACCAGGGAACACAATCTAAGGATAAGGGGTAAGCCATTTAGGACTGAGATGAGGAGAAACTTCTTCACTCAGAGAGTTGAATTCCCTACCGCAGAGAGTTGTTGATGCCAGTTCATTGGATATATTCAAGAGGGAGTTAGATATGGCTCTTATGGCTAAAGGGATCAAGAGGTATGGAGAGAAAGCAGGAAAGGGGTACTGAGGTGAATGATCAGCCATGATCTTATTGAATGGTGGTGCAGGCTCGAAGGGCCGAATGGCCTACTCCTGCACCTATTTTCTATGTTTCTATGAAACAGGCAGTCTGATCCAAGACATCAAGGCAAGTGTCAGAGTGCAGAAGGACACTAGACCAGTTTACTGCAAGCCACGTCCCGTACCATATGCACGCAAAGAAAAAGTTGAGCAAGAACTCAAAAGACTAGAGACTGAGAACATTATCTCGAAGATAGATCTAAGTAATTGGGCTGCACCCATTGTTGATGTACCTAAGTCAGATGGTAAGGAAGGTTGTGTGGTGATTATAAGGTAACCGTAAACCAGGTTCTAGAGGGTAATCTCCCCAATACATTGCCAAATGTAGAAGAAGTGTTCTATTTTTCATACATTGTTGAGCTGCCAGTCACAGCTGAAGAGCTTGGTAGAGCAACCAAACATGACCCGGGTATGTCAAACGGATGGCCAAACCAGGTATCAGAGGAAGATAGTCATCCATACTTTGTTTGTGGAATGAATTGTCAGTGGATAAAGATTGTATCATGAGGGGAGCAGGAGTGGTTATCCCAAATAAGTTCAGGTTAAAATTGTTTGGAGATATTCATGACCAGCACCTGGGAATGTGCTTGACTAAGAGTTTTGCACGCAATTACTTATGTTGGTCAAGTTTAATAAAGATATAGGGCTAGATTTTCCATTACTTTTTCCTGCATAACACCCACTTAATGCCCATCTTACCGCTGAAATGAGGTGTAACGCCCAGATATCGCCCATTTAGCCACAAAATGGAAACTGACGCCCATTTTTTGGAGACTTATCGCTAAGCGTTACTTTCTCCATGTACATAACACCAGGAAAAAATAATACCGGCCACCCACTTTTTTTTGTCGTAAAGATCAAATTTTCCGAAACTAACGCCCAGTACATCACCCAGCGTCACTTTCACCACCTCACACACATCTCGCCCACAATATCGCTCGACCAATTGTGGGCACTCTGAAAAAATGGAACTGTTCTGAACGAATCACAGCGATGTGGGCTCCACTTTTCAAATCGTAGGTCGCTTCATTGAAAAGGCTGCTGCAACTTCAGGGGAGTTTGGATTGACTCTGGAGTTTTCTCAGGTGAAGTGACCATCTGAACAGACAGCTTTTCAGCCTGTGGACGATTGGGTTTTAATGTAGGTGTCTTTCAGTGTGGAAATTATTGCTTCTGATCAATCGCTATTATACTTTCATTGGAAAGGGGCCAGCCATTTCTCAGCCTGCATCGATTAATACGCAGATGCTGCAGAGTGCAAATGGCACAACGTCTAATGCACATCATTATGTGCCCAATCTAAGACGTGCAAGAATGAGGAGGCGGTCCAGATCATACACAACCCGCTCTTACAGGGAGAAGAGGTCTTCTCGATGTGTCCGAGAACACCTGCCTTCGGAGACTGCGCTTTCACAAAGTGGTGATCACTGAAATATGCCAGCTCATCAGGGCAGATATACAGCCTGCCATCAGGACATCACTGTCCGTCGAGGTCAAGATCACCGTGGCACTGTCGTTCTATGCATCCGGTTCCTTTCGGGCCTCCGCAGTCGAGATTTGCCCTGTGTCTCAGCATGCCAACCATCGCTGCATTAGACAGGTCACGGAGGCCCTGTATGCGTGAAGGATGGACTTTATCAGCTTCCCCATGACCACGAAGGCTCAGACTGACAGGACTGGAGCATTCTACCACATTGCTAAGTTCCCCAAGGTGCAAGGAGCAATACAGTGTACTCACCATCGCCATGCTGGTACCTTCTGAGGACCCAGTGCTTTTTCGCAACAGAAAAGGATTTCACTCCCTGAAGGTCCAACTAGTTGTCGACTACAACCAGATAATAATGGCAGTGAATGCCAACTGTCCGGGCAGCTTCGATGAGGCTCACATCCTGCGTGAGAGTGCTGTCTCTGACATCTTTAAGAGTCAGCCACAAGGACAACGCTGGATGCTTGGTGACAACCGATATGGCCTAGCCACCTGGCTGATGACCTCCCCTGCATGACACCCACACCGAGGCCGAGAAGCGATACAACCAGAGCCACAGAGACACACACAATGTGGTCCAGAAAACAATAACTGTGCTTAAGCAGCGCTTTAGAAGCCTGGAGCACTCAGGAGGGGAGCTACAATACAACCCTGAGCAAGTAGGTAAATTCGTAGTCATGTGCTCCATGCTGCACAACCTGGCTCCTGGCTATCAGGAGGGGACAAGAATTATCTGAAGGGACTGATGGGCCACCTCAGGAGAGAGAGGAAGAGGAGGATGAGGGGCTGGACGCTGACGTAGGGCCAGACAATCAGGCTGTCTATGCAACCATGCCCACGCCGCCCTCCAGACCGCAGGAAAGGGCCCGTGGTGGCTACATAGCTGTAAGACTCTTACATCAGCAGCTCATAAATGAGCGATTTACCTGAAAGAACGTTGCTGTAATTGACAAAGCTGACACACTGCCGTGTGTGTGCAGCTCAGACATCAATGGTGGGCAATACCTTGGTGCCAGTTAAAGTTTAAGTTGATTCAAGTTAAGTTTTATTTAACCCTTTCATGTTAAGGAATCACCAGTGTGTAACGGTCCAGCTATCTGAGACAATGCGCAACAAGGTAATATTGAATAACAAACATTTAACATGACCTTTGGTCTGAAAGTATCATAAGTATCACGGGCAAAAACAGCCCACCCACACCCCACTTTTTCGAACATTGACCTCAATCACATGGTCAACATATTCAGCAACACAGAATACAAAGGCAAGGCAGGAGGGTGGCTCCCTCCCCCATTCATTACAACAAATTGCATACACCCAGATGGAGATATAACACAGCCATCACGTGTGGACATGCACCTCACTTCCCTTCCCCCCTCTCCTTCTCCCCACCTCTACCCCTTCCCCTCCTCGCTCCACGCTCCTTGGCCGAAGAGCTTCTCAGGCGATGCCTCATTGGGGGGGATAAAGGCAAATATGTTGGTTGGATGGGTATGGGAGCGGGGGGTGCCAAGGGGGCAATATTTTCAGATCCAGAAGCAGGATCTTGGTCCTTGCTCTCATGTGTCGTTGGCACTGGTGGTGCGGAACTAGGGGTGGAGTGCTGCGCTCTGGGACCACTGGGAGGCCTGTGCCAACAGTGTTCCTGGCTATCGCCTCCAGGGCTTCCGCCATCCACGGAACGTACTCAGTCATGGTACCGGAGATGGTGGACAGCTGTCGGGATATGCCTCCCATTGCATCGAGGATCTGATCACCATTGTCTACAGTTCTCCTGGACAACTTAACCATCTCCCCGCTCTCATCTGGTGCTCGTGGAGCAGACCCGCCGCGTCCACGAAACCTCCGTGGGGTCAGCGCCGTCCTGGGGACACCTGGAGTGACTTATGGCGAGGTGCTTGGGCCTGGTACCTCTAGAGTGGAGGTGGGAATGGCCGGAAGAGCACAAGATGGCTTTGGGGTGGAATGCCTTCTGGAGCCTGTCAATGTAGGTACCTTAAAGTCTGCGCTCTCATCCATAGAAAACAGACCCAGCGGATTGACGGGCGAGAATCAGAGCTCCTCAACACCAGATGTTGGATCGTCCGGCGAGTCCGGCCTCATGCCCCCACCTTCTGGGCTCTGGTCTTGTCTGGGGCAACGCTGCTGGCTGAGCTGCAAAACACAAATGAGGTTATTAGAGGAGAAGGGGGTACTAGGGTCACAAGGTGAGTCCCGCGCTACACACAGCATATGCACGACAAAAGCACCACCGCTCTCAAAATCATCACAGACATCACATTGCATGACCATCAACACATTGTACATTGCAATGATTTTCATTAGGCCATCATTATTTATAGGACATCTATCATATATTATTCTTTGGATATGAGTGGTGTGGCATCAATTGACCTTACATTATGCAATGGTGTATACTTTACTCACGTGGCATCACTTCAGGGTCTGCAGCTGCTTGCGTGGCTGTCCGGGGGTGCTTCCCCACGAGTGTGAGCACCTGCTCCTCCATGTCAGTGATGTCGCTGATGACTGGTGGCCCCCCCACCCGTTCGCCTCTGCATGGACCTCATCATCGATAGCTTCTTCTGTAAAAGGTGACAGGATGACATGGCATGATATCATTGCTAGATATTGTCACAGAGACTGATACAACACATAACCGACAGATGCAATCATGATTATTATGATAATTATCATTCTTTACCTAAAGACGTACACCGTGAACGCAAGCTTTGAGTACAACATTCCCGGTAAAAGTGAGAGACCTCACATCTGATTATAGTCACTCATGACTCTGACAAATCAAATTATATAAATATATAAGTACATGTAAATAAATGTAATACTTACTCTTGCAGATCCTCACGCACCTCGTTGGTTGCCGACGAGACCGTGTCTGCTATCTCGGTCCATATCTTCTGGTAGGCCTTTGGGGTGGGCCCCCCCATGCCCTCTCTGGGTCAAATCACCCCAGCGTAACCCGACCTCCTGCAGGAGGGAGGCATTTGCCTTATCCGAGAACCTCCTCGCTCTTTTGCGCCCTCCAATGTGCTCCTTTCCCAGCTCACTGCTCTCGCCAGCATCAGTCTCCACAGCAAGCGGTGTCACCTCCTCCTGTCGCTCCATTTTAGGCACCAAATTCAGGCAAATATCTGGATGGAAACAGCTAATTTTTTTCCCCAATTTGCTATAAAGCTCGAAACTCTCTCTCCTTCCTCCCAAAGCAACCACACCACACGCACACACGCCTTCAGTCCCTCCCAGCTCCCTCTCTCTCTGTCTCCTCTTATGCACATGTCATGATGACCCTTGACCTCCTGAATCGTGGGAATCGAGCGTTGCCATGCCATTGCTAAGGACGGTGACACTTTACGGCAGAAGGTCAGAGAGATTTAACGCTAACGCCCATTTCATATCGTTCGCGGTAACGCATAATTTCAAAAATGGAAACTAGGGGCTTTGAGAATGGGCGACAAGCTGCCGATCGAAAACCCATTTTTACCGCCAACCGGGAAATAACGCTAATTTTTGGACGATCTGCATAAAAGTCTAGCCCATAGAGTACATCATCAGTCAGTGTACAACATGTCAATCGGTGAGCAAGAAACCACCATCAGTCCCAGTACAGCCATGGAAATGGCCTCCCAGGTTGTGGCGAAGGTTACATGTAGATTTTGCTGAGCTAGAATGACAGCAATTGTTCATAGTAATAGATAGTCAGTGGATAGAGGTGTTTCCGATGTGGAGTATAACAAGTAAAATACTAGACAATTTGCAAAGCTTCCTTTCTTCTAATGGCCTCCCAGAAGAAATTGTGTCTGATAAAGGGCCGCAATTTTGTTCGGAAGAATTTGCACAGTTCATGAGCAAAAATGGTGTGAAACATACCAAGGTTCCATTGTACCACCCTGTTTCAAATGGTGCAGCAGAGCGCACAGTACAAGTTGTAAAGCGTGCCCTCATCAAGCAAATGTTGGATCCAAATCCAAGGAAATGGCACTTGTCGTTGGACCACAAACTGGCAAATTTTCTGATCAATTATCAGAATACTCCTCATAGCACTACTGGCAGAACACCAGCAGAGTTGTTTCTCAAACGACAGTCACGAACCAGGTTCTCGTTGTTAAAGCCAAACTTGGCACAGTCAGTGGAAGAGAAACAATCAAGGCAGAAAGAGAGTCAGAGGTAGAGTAAGCGAGAGAAGTGTGAACTTGGATAAAGGGGGACCAGTGGATGTGGTGTATTTGGATTTCCAGAAAGCATTTGACAAGGTACCACATAAAAGGTTACTGCACAAGATAAACGTTCACAGGGTTGGGGGTAATACATTAGCATGGATAGAGGATTGGCTACGAATAGAAAACAGAGAGTAGGGATAAATGGTTCATTCTCTGGTTGGTAATCAGTAACCAGTGGGGTGCTGCAGGGACCAGTGCTGGGACCCCAACTATTTACAATCTATATTAACGACTTGGAGGAAGGGACTAAGTGTAACGTAGCCAAGTTTGCCGACGATACAAAGATGGGAGGAAAAGCAATGTGTGAGGAGGACACAAAAAATCTTCAAAAGGAGATGGATAGGCTAAGTGTGTGGACAAAAATTTGCAAATGGAGTACAATGTTGGAAAATGTGAGGTCATGCACTTTGGCAGAAAAAAATCAAAGAGCAAGTTATTATTTAGATGGAGAAAGATTGCAAAGTGCTGCAGTACAGCGGGACCTGGGGGTACTTGTGCATGAAACACAAAAGAATAGTATGCAGGTACAGCAAGTGATCAGGAAGGCCAATGGAATCTTGGCCTTCATTGCAAAGGGGATGGAATATAAAAGCAGGGAAATCTTGCTACAGTTATGCAGGGTATTGGTGAGGCCACACCTGGAATATTGCGTGCAGTTTTGGTTTCCATATTTCCGAAAGGATATACTTGCTTTGGAGGTAGTTCAGAGAAGGTTCACAAGGTTGATTCCAGAGATGAGTGGGTTGACTTATGAGGAAAGGTTGAATAGGTTGGGCCTCTACTCATTGGAATTCAGAAGAATGAGAGGTGATCTTATCGCAACGTATAAGATTATGAGGGGGCTTAACAAGGTGGATGCAGAGAGGATGTTTCCACTGATGGGGGAGACTAGAGCTAGAGGGCATAATCTTAGAAGGGGGCCGCCCATTTAAAACTGAGATGAGGAGAAATTTCTTCTCTCAGAGGGTTGTGGATCTGTGAAATTTGCTGCCTCAGAGAGCTGTGGAAGTTGGGACATTGAATAAATTTAAGACAGAAATAGACAGTTTCTTAAACAATAAGAGAATAAGGGATTATGGAGAGTGGGCAGGGAAGTGGACCTGAGTCCAGGATGGGCTTAGCCATGATCATATTAAATGGCGGGGGGCCATATGGCGTACTCCTGCTCCTATTTCTTCTGTTCTTATGACTCAGAAGGTTAGAATGAAGAACCATCACCATAAATGGTTAAAGTGGTTACCAGAAAGAGTAGTGAAGATATGTGGTCCTCGCACATATTTGGTCAAGATGTTTGATCATGGACAGGTTAGGTTTGTTCAAATTGATCATATTGTACCCACAGATAATAATAACAATAACTTTTATTTATATAGCGCCCCAAGGCGCTTCACAATAATTTTACAACACATTAGATATTGACCATTGAGGGAAAGAGAGAAAAAGCTGGAGAAAGAAGTGTAAGAAGAGGTTAAAGGCTCTGGTCTGAAGAGGTAGCCAAAATGCGCACGCAGATAAACACAGGCAAAAAAAACCTAAAAAAAACCAAAAACTCAAATTATATTGTAAATAATACAATAAGGAGTATGCAATAGTAAAATCAGCATAATAAAGATTAATTATATTTAAACAAAATTAAATAATATGGACCATAATGTGGAAGGAGTTGAAAGTTGGGATGATTCAATTTATTCCAAAGATGTTTTATAAATACATTAAAAGCAAGTGGATAACTAGAGAAAGAGTGGGGCCTATTAGAGACCACAAAGGAAATCTGTGTGTGGAGGCAGAAGATGTAGGTATGATTCTTAATGAATACTTTGCATCTGTTTTCACAAAAGAGAGGGGCGATGCAGACTTTGCAATGAGGGAGGAGGAGTGTGAAATATTAGACGAGATAAACATAGTGAGAGAGGAAGTAACAAGGGCTTTAGCAACTTTGAAAGTGGATAAATCCCCAGGCCCAGATGAAATGTATCCCAGGCTGTTAAGGGAAGAAAAAGAGGAAATAGCAGAGGCTGTGACCATCATTTTCCAGTTCTCTCTGGCTACAGGTGTGGTGCTGGAGGACTGGAGGACTGCTAACGTGGTACCTTTGTTTAAAAAGGGAGAAAGGGTAGACCGAGTAATTACAGGCCAATCAGCCTAACCTCAGCCGTGGGAAATTATTGGAAAAAATCCTGAGGGACAGGAAAAATCTTCATTTAGAAAGACATGGATTAATCAAGGAATGTCAGCATGGATTTGTTAAGGGAAGGTCGTGTCTGACTAACTTAATAAAATTTTTCGAGGAGGTAACACGAGGGTTGATGAGAATAGTGCATTTGATGTAGTGTATATGGATTTTAGCAAGGCTTTTGATAAGGTCCCACATGGCAGACTGGTTACAAAAGTAAAAGCCCATGGGATACAGGGCAAAGTGACAAGTTGGATCCAAAATTGGCTCAGAGGCAGGAAGCAAAGGGTAATGGTTGATGGGTGTTTTTGTGACTGGAAGGCTGCATCCAGTGGGGTTCTGCAGGGCTCGGTACTGGGTCCCTTGCTTTTTGTTGTATATGTCAATGACTTGGACTTAAATGTTGGGGGGTATGATTAAGAAGTTTACAGATAACACTAAAATAGGCTGTGTGGCTGATAATGAAGAAGAAAGCTGCGAATTTCAGAAAGATATCAATGTACTGGTCAGGTGGGCAGAACAGTGGCAAATGGAATTCAATCCGGAGAAGTGTGAGGTAATGCATTTGGGGAGGGCTAACAAGGCAAGGGAATACACATTAAATGGTAGGACATTGAGAAGTGTAGAGGAACAAAGGGACCTTGGTGTTCAGATCCGCAGATCCCTAAAGGTAGCAGGCCTGGTAGATAAGGTGGTTTAGAAGGCATATGGAAAACTTGCCTTTATCAGTCGAGGCATGGAATACAAGAGGGAAGTTAGGCTTGAACTGTATAAAACACTGGTTAGGCTACAGCTGGAGTACTGTGTGCAGGTCTGGTCACCACGTTACAGGAAAGATATGATTGCACTAGAGAGGGTACAAAGGAGATTTACAAGAATGTTGCCTGGACTGGAGGATTTTGGCGATGAGGAAAGATTGGAGATGCTGGGTCTGTTTTCTTTGGAACAGATGAATCTGCGGGGAGACCTTATTGAGGTGTATAAAATTATGAGGGACCTGGATAGAGTGGATAGGAAGGACCCGTTTCCCTTGGCAGAGAGCTCAACAACCAGGGGGCATAGATTTAAAGTAGTTGTTGGAAGGTTTAGAGGGGAGATGAGAAAACATTTCTTCACCCAGAGGGTGGTGGGGGTCTGGAACTCACTGCCTGAAAGAGGCAGAAACCCTCGCTACATTTAAAAAATACTTGGCTGTGCACTTAAAGTAATGTAACGTACAGGGCTATGAAACAAGAACTGGAAAGTGGGATTAGGCTGGGTAACTCTTGGTCGGCCGGCGCGGACACGGTGGGCTGAAATGGCCTCCTTCCATGCTGTAAATTTCTATGATTCTATGATTCTGATGTCAGATAGTCTTGTTAGAAGTAGCAAATCCTACATCAGGTGTCCTGGAAACAAGTCCAAGAGAAAGTCAGAATTTAAGTCTGCGTCCAAGTCAGGCGGACAAACAGTCTGAAGTTGTAGAGAGTCCAAATGTAGATCAAGGTCAGCCCTTGGAGAAAAATTCTCCTCAGGCTCAGCCAAGAATGAGTCTAAATCATAAACAAGATTGGAAAGGTCTGTTCAAGAACGAAGGAATTCTCTTCGAAACAGAAAAGCAGTGGTTAAGTTTGATTTGCAAATACGGATAAATAAGTTCATATATATTGTGTATATCATGCAAGTTATGTATAATCAGCATTTTGTTATGATTAACTTCTTCAATAAGGAGGGAGAAATATGATAGAGCTCCACCTAGTGGACTACTGATGTAATAACTTCTTAGGCAGTCCTCTGGCGTCGAGAATGACTTAATGTAATACCAATAAAAGATCATGTGGCAAGATGATGTGACACAGTTCTTGTTAAGAAGTCATCTTGTGTGTGTATGTCTTTAAGTTATCACTCCATCCTCTAGATGAAAATAATTCTCCTATAAATTACTTTAAATCTATGCCTCCTGGTTGTTGACCCCTCTGCCGAGGGAAATAGGTCCTTCCTATCCACTCTATCCAAGCCCCTCATAATTGTATACACCTCAATAAGGTCCCCCCTCAGCCTCCTCTGTTCCAAAGAAAACAACCCCAGCCTATCCAATCTTTCCTAATAGCTAAAATTCTCCAGTCCAGGCAACGTAAATCTGCTCTGTACACTCTACTGCAATCATATCTTTCCTGTAATGTGGTGACCAGAACTGCACGCAGTTCTCTAGCTGTGGTCTAACTAGTGTTTTATACATTTCAAGCATAACTGCCCTGCTCTTGTATTCCATGCCTCGGCTAATAAAGGCAAGTAAGTATTCAGTATGCCTTTTTAACCACCTTATCTACCTGTCTTCAGGGATCTGTGACCTGCACTCCAAGATCCCTTTGTTCCTCTTCACTTCTCAGTGTCCTACCATTTAATGTTAGCCCTCCACAAATGCATCACCTCATAAATCTCTGGATTGAATTCCATTTGCCACTGTTCTGCCACCTGACCAGTTCATTGATATCTTCCTGCAGTCTACAGCTTTCTTCTTCACTATCAACCACACAGCCAATTTTTGTATCATCTGCAAACTTCTTAATCATACCCCCTACATTCAATTCCAAATCATTGGTATATACCACAAAAAGCAAGGAACCGAGTACTGAGCCCTGCAGAACCCCACTGGAAACAGCCTTCTAGTCACAAAAACACCCATCAACCATTACCCTTTGCTTCCTCCCTCTGAACCATTTTTGGATCCAACTTATCACTTTGCCCTGGATCCCATGGGCTTTTACTTTCATGACCAGTCTGACATGTGGGACCTTATCATAAGCCTTGCTAAAATCCATATACACTACATCAAATGTACTACTCACATCAACCCTCCTTGATAGCTCTTCAAAAAATTCAATTAAGTTCGTCTGACACGACCTTCCCTTAACAAATCCATGCTGTCTGTCCTTGATTAATCCGTGTCTTTCTAAATGAAGATTCATCCCTCAGAATTTTTTACAATAATTTCCCACCACCGAGGTTAGGCTGACTGGCTTGTAATTACTCGTCTATCCCTTTCTCCCTTTTAAACAAAGGTATAAAGTTAGCAATCCTCCAGTTCTCCGGCACCACACCTGTAGCCAGAGAGGATTGGAAAGTGATGGTCAGAGCCTCTGCTATTTCCTCTTTTGCTTCTCTTAACAGCCTGGGATACTTTTCATCCGGGTCTGAGGATTTACCCACATTCAATGCTGCTAAATTTAATACTTCATTATGTTTATTTCATCTAATATTTCACACTCCTCCTGAGTGTGAAAGGGCACTGGGAGTATCTGAGTGTGAGAGAGCACTAGTGATAACTGAGTGTGAGAGGGCACTGGGAGTATCTGAGTGTGTCCTCTGTCTGAAAGACTGCACACTATTTGATGATAAAAGGAGAGCTCAGGGAGTTGTCGAGACACACCTGAAGTTCCCAGCTGTGATCTTGAAAATTCCCCCCAGATGTTGCCGTCGTTACAGCTGGACAGAGTGCGGGGCCTGTGTAACAATAACAAATCACCTCTTAGTGTCAGTGCACGTGTAGCCGTCGTGAGTAATAGCTGCCTGCAGTGATGGATTGTCATGTGCTGTGTGGAAGTGCCGAGTGATCGATTCAATCTTCAACTTCGTTTATTCATCTCCTTTCTTTTGCTCCCCCATTCCCCGGATTTGCTGATTTTCACATCCATCGCCCTCCCCCCCCCCACCCCCTCCCCCACTCCTCCTTGGAGACCGGAGATGAGGAGAACGTGTCCCTTCCCCCCAGGGTACACAGGCGACACAGAACGACTTAATCTGGAGCTGATGAATTGCCCTGGCCGAGATCGGGCTTGCCTCCTGTGTAGTGTGGAGCAGTGCGGCTCCTGAGATGCAGACCACATCGCACCTGGCCTGCCAGGAACAGGAAGCGTTTCCTCCTTCCTGACTTCAGTGCGTGCTCAGCACTCCCAGGCTCTGCTCTTCCCGAGAATGCCATTCTTCAACTGGCCTTGTGGGACCCCCTCCCCTCCTTCCCTCTTCCCACCTTGTCCACAGACCTGCTCCTTTTTGACACAGGCTCTCCTCGCACACATAAATCCTTCACACACGACCAGGCCTCCGCTGTAACTAACCTTCATTTAGCTTTTTTTTATTTGTGTTAATTATACAAATGATCACATTACAGCAAAGCGTCCATTAATTACTTGGGCTGGTTCTCTACCTGATTAAGTGCACCAGACTCATGTGTGATTATCTGTGTATCAGCAGTTTCCCGGGCAGTTAATAATCAGAAGTGGGCGAGGAGACTACAGGGAGCTGGTTTGCTGTCTGCCGATGCTGGGGAAGCTTAATTCAGTTTGCAAAGTCGGGATGCAGATTCATTCTTTAAAACGTGCACCCCCCCCACCCCACCTTTAAACCGGAGGGAAGGTGTTTGCCTACTGTAATGTATTTGCTTCGTGGGATCTTTGCTTAAGAATTCATAGCCACACATTGCTATTAAGAACTAGTTGGTTTATTAACATAAGTTTAACAATCACGCTATACATTACATGTTCATCCACTGGGCTCATAACCACCTACTTCATCGTGGATCCCCCGAGCCCAACTGGCTGGGGTTTTATTGAGTCTTGTGAACATCACGTGACTGGCTAAGCCACTCCCAACTCAACAGCTCAACAACTATTTTTGTAAAACATAAACTCAAGTGCCCCCTTATTAAAGGGGCACTAGAACCGACAAATTAATAAATGAAACTTGGAACATTAAACAAATTGTCAACAGCTCTACAACTATTTTGGTGAAACCATTAATCAAGTTCCCCCTTCTTAGACGGGCATTAAAACTGACACATTAAACAAATTAAACTTTTGACATTAAAAGGATCAAATTAAAATTTGGTTGCCGGGGGTGATGACGCACTCCAGTCCCTCCAGTGCCCAGCTCTCGCGGAAGGCCATGAGCGTACCGGTGCAACAGCACTACAAACTTGTACAATACTCACAGGTGCGTACATTACATGTACTTTGTCAGCTGTGGCTCAGTGGGTGGAAGGTTGTGGGTTCAAGTCCCACTCCAGGAACTTGAACACAACAAATCTAGGCTGACACTCCAGTGCGGTGCTGAGGGAGTGCTGCACTGTCGGAGGTGCCGGCTTTTGGATGAGATGTTAAACCGAGGCCCCGTCTGCTCTCTGCAGTGGAAGTAAAAGATCCAATGGCACTAATTTTGAAGAAGAGCAGGGGAGTTATCTCCAGTTCCCTGGGTCAATATTTATCCCTCAAGCAACATCAGTAACACAGATTATCTGGTCATTATCATGTTGCTGTTTGTGGGAGCTTGCTGTGCGCAAATTGGTCACTGCATTTCCCTCATTACATCAGTGACTACATTTCAAAAAGTACTTCAGTGGCTGTAAAGTGCTTTGAGACGTCCGGTGGTCATGAAAGGCGCTATATAAATGCAAGTCTTTCTTTCTTCATACTGAAACTCACAGCAGATGTATCGAATATCTGTGCCCAGGTCGATCACCATCTCTTCTCACCTGAAGCAGCTTTTCCCGTCTGACGGGTGTGGTGTTTAATTGTCTATCTTACAAGCACTTGGAAGAAATGTTGCTTTAAACAAAAGGCCACTCCAATCTAATGTTTTTTTTCTAAATGTTAAGGAGGCCATTGGAAGCTCTTGCGCTGGTAACTTTCGTCGGGCTGTTATAAATGCTATTTATGATCCTGCTATGACAACTGTGAAGGGCATGGCAAAGAATTTATCACAAGATTATCCATCCACCATCCGAATACATAATAAGATTCTAAATGACCCTAGATAATAATGTAGAGCAGTAGCTTGTAGCAAAGAAGGCATTAATAAAAGAATCTCGGAGGGAGTACTTGTTAATATGTGTGGCTCCAGATAGTATTAGGCAGTCCCTCGTGTCGAGGATGACTTGCTTACACACCAAAAGGGATGAGTTTACAGGTGTTTCAATGAAGGACCTAATATTCCAGATCCTGAACTACATCCTGAAGGGTGGAAGATGCCTGTGGGTGGATTCTTTTAATGTGTGGTGGCCGTTGCACACCAGCCACCACATGGGCTTGACAGAGCTAGGTCTTGGTCCAGTGGCAAGGGTTAACCAGGACAACTAGAGACCAGCTCTGCTGCACGGGCCTAGTGCGCACACGTATCGCAGTGTGGGCTGGCCCGTGCTGCACCTTCCCTGGGCCCCGCTGTTGTTACATGCTGCGCCACTCCTGTGCCTCTGTGTTGCTGCTGGGCTCCGACCCCCCGCTCCTCGACCCCCCCGCTCCCTGACCCCCCCGCTCCTCGACCCCCAACCCCCCCGCCCCTCGACCCCCCGCTCCCTGACCCTCCCGCTCCTCGACCCCTCCCCACTCCCCGACCCCCCTGCTCCTCGAACCCCCCGCTCCACGACCCCTCCACACTCCTCGACCCCCCCCGCTCCCCGAGCCCCCTGCTCCTCGAACCCCCCACTCCACGACCCCTCCCCACTCCTTGACCCCCCCCAACTCCCCGACCCCCCTGCTCCTCGAACCCCCCGCTCCACGACCCCTCCCCACTCCTCGATCCCCCCGCTCCATGACCCCTCCCCACTCCTCGACCCCCTCGCTCCTCGACCCCCCCACTCCCCGACCCCCCCTGCTCCTCGAACCCCCCGCTCCACGACCCCTCCCCACTCCTCGACCCCCCCCGCTCCACGACCCTTCCCCACTCCTCGAACCCCCCCGCTCCACGACCCCTCCCCACTCCTCGACCCCTCCGCTCCTCGACCCTCCCCACTCCTCGACTCCTACCCCCCCCGCTCCCACGACCCCTCCCCACTCCCCGACCCTCCTGCTCCTCAACCCCCCCCACTCCTCGACCCCCCCCGCTCCTCAACTCAACCCCCCCACGCTCCTCAAACCCCCCCGCCCCCCGACCCCCCCCCCGCTCCTCAACCCTGACTCCACTGCTCCTCGCACCCCCCGTTCCTTGACCCCGACCCCTGCTCCGCTCCTCGACTCCAAGGTTGGTAGCCAGGACAAGGGAAAGATGTGGAGTCTCATCACATTATCCTGCGTGGAATTCAGGGCAGGTTTTAGTAACCTCACAAAGGGGGCTGATGGTAGGCCGGCAATGGTTTCAGTCCCGCCCCCCCTCCCCTACCCCTATAGACAGAGAAAAACAGTCCCAGGATTGGCCTGCAGGAGGTGCTGACGTCTGCACCTTGACTGTACCTGATCAGTTTACCAAAGTATCTGGGTGTGAAGCTGCGTTTCATTCTCCGCTGTCTTTTGATGCTGCACTGTAATGACACCAGTGCCACCGTCGGATAAAACCTTTATTGATCCCGCTTGCTTGCTTTGAAATGCCAAAAGGTTTGCTCGAACACTTCCTTCAGACATTCGAGTCTTCCTGAAAGAGCAAGCACATTAAAACTTAACAAATTGCCGAACAGGTTGCTGCTCCAGCACTCCACAGTCTCAGGAGTTACACCAAGGGCAGGCAGCTTCCAAGTCAGTCTGTTACATAAAAACATAGAAATTTACAGCGCAGAAGGAGGCCATTCCGGCCCATCGTGTCCGCGCCGTCTGATAAAGAGCCGCCGGCCCTCGGTCAGCAGCCCTGAAGGTTACATATACACCTATGAACAATGACGGAAAGGCAAAGAGCACCTAGCCTCACACAACTGCGATACCCCTTATACTGAAACATTCTACACTCCACCCCAACTGGAGCCATAGAGCGAGATTGTTTCCCCATACTCGGAGACACTGCAGGACAAGCGACACGTGAGGAAGCCGCTCAGCCCCTCCAGCCTGCTCCGCCATTCTGTCAGATCACTGCCGATCCGTCCCTCAACACCATTCACCTCCCGTCATACCCTCGCCCAACAAAAATCTAGCGATACGAAAGCAAAATACTGCAGATGCTGGAATTTGAAATAAAAACAGAAAATGCTGGAAATCTCAGCGGGTCAGGCAGCATCTGTGGAGAGAGAGACAGAGTTAATGTTTCAGGTCGATGACCCTTCGTCAGAACTGGCGAATGTTTGAAATGAACAGATTCCTAAACAGCACTGAAAGGGGGAGGGGAGGAAAGAACAAAAGGGAAGGTCTGCGATAGGGTGGAAGACAGGAGAGATTAGAGAGAGAAAAGGGATGATCGGCTGACATGAGATGGTAACGGCAGAAGTTAGAAAAAGATGAGTCTAGATTGGGTGTGAATGGCGGGATAATTACCAGCTGCCATTGGAGACAAATAAAACATAATTACATAAGATTGGGAGCGGGGGGAGAGCCAAATATGGGCACAAGTTATTGTCGGAAATTGTTGAACTCGATGTTGAGTTCAGAGGCTGTAAAGTGTCTAAACGAAAGATGAGGTGCTGTTCCTCGAGCTTGCGTTGAGCTTCATTGGAACAGTGTAGGAGGCCGAGGATGGAGAGGTCAGAGTGGGAGTGGAACGGGGAATTAAAGTGACAGGCGACCGGAAGCTCGGGGGTCATGCTTACAGACTGAACGAAGGTGTTCCGCAAAGCGGTCACCCAATCGATGCTTGGTCTTCCCAATGTAGAGGAGACCACATCGTGAGCAGCGAATACGGTATACTGAATTGCAAGCAGTACAGGTAAATCGCTGTTTCACCTGGAAAGAGTATTTGGGACCCTGGACAGTGGGAAGGGAGCAGGTAAACGGGCAGGTGTTGCATCTCCTGCGCTCGCATGGGAAGGTGCCATGGGAAGGGAAAGGGGTGCTGGGGGTAAGGGAAATACTTCTCTCGATCTCAGTCTCGAAAGTTCCAATTGCCCCCCCTGCTGCATCCACAGCTTTTCTTGGGAGAGAATTCCAGGTTTCCACCACCCTTTCTGTGAAAAAGTGCGTCCTGATTTCAATCTTGAACGTCCTGGCTCTAATTTTAAGATTATATTGTCTTGTTCTGGACTCTCCCCATCGGAGAAAATAGTTTCTCTGTATAAAAAGAAAGACTTGCATTTATTTATATAGTGCCTTTCACGACCACCGGCTGTTCCAAAGCGCTTCACAGCCAATTAAGTAGGAAACACAGCAGCCATTTTGCACACAGCAAGCTCCCACAAACAGCAATCTGGAAATCTGTTGCAGCGACGTTGATTGAGGGGGAAATATTGGCCCCGGGACCAGGGAGAACTCCCCCTGTTCTTCTTCAAAATAGTGCCTCAGGATCTTTTATGTTCACCAGAGAGAGCAGGCAGGGCCTCGGTTTAACGTCTCACCTAAAAGACGACACCTCCGACAGTGCAGCGCTCCCTCAGCACTGCACTGGAGTGTCAGTCAAGGTTATTGTGCTCAAGTCTGTGGAGTGGGACTCAAACCCACAATTTTCTGAGCCCAAAGCAAGCATACTACCATCTGAGACTCAGCGAATAATACACGATCAAATCCCTTTATCATGTTAAGCACCTCGATCAGATCACCTCTCAGCCTTGTAAACGCAAGGAAACACAAGCCTAGTCTATACAACTTGTCCTCATAATGTAACCCGCGAATCCTTGGTATCATTCTGGTGAATCTGCACTGCAGCCCCGCCAAGGCCAATATATCCTTCCTGAGATGTGGGGCCCAGAACTGAGCGCTGTCCTCCAGATATGGTCTGACCAAGGTTCTGCACAACTGAAGTATAACTTTAGTTTCTGATTCCTTTGAATTCCAGTCCCCTTGAGATAAAGACCAACATTCCTTTGGCATTTCCGCGTGCTTTTTGAACCTGTCCACCAGCCTTAAATAACTTATGTACTTGGACTCCAAATCTTTCTGCTCCTCCACAGTTCCTAGTCTCTCACCATTGAGAAAATACCCTGATTTATCTTTCTTAGGTCCTCACACTTGCCCACGTTAAACTCCATCTGCCACAGTTTTGCCCACTCACTTAGGGCTAGAAATTCACCTCCTTTGCGCCGAGAACATAAGAACATAAGAAATAGCAGCAGGAGTAGGCCATACGGCCCTTCGAGCCTGCTCCGCCATTTAATACGATCATGGTTGAACCGATCATGGACTCAAGTCTACTTCCCTGCCCGCTCTCCATAACCCCTTATTCCGTTATCGGTTAAGAAACTGTCTCTCTCTGTCTTAAAGTTATTCAATGACCCAGCCTCCACAGCTCTCTGAGGCAGCGTATTCCACAGATTTACAACCCTCTGAGAGAAGGAATTTCTCCTCATCTCAGTTTTAAATGGGCTGTCCCTTATTCTAAGATTATGCCCTCTAGTTCTAGTCTCCCCTATCAGTGGAAACATCCTCTCTGTATCCACCTCGTCAAGCCCGCTCATAATATGTTGCGCCTCCGGGGGGCGATAAGGGGCCGCTATCGGCACTGCCGTGAAGGTTTACAGTGGCGGTAACCACAAGCGCCGCGATCTCCTGCCCCCGGAGTTCGTGATGTCATCGTGGTGCGCATCGTCCCGGTAACACCACAGACCCGAACTTGGGTTCCGCCCCCTGCAGCATCGCCGGGCGACAACACTGACAGCCGCAGGAGGCATTGTTAGGGAGGTCGGCCGCTTGGGGAACAATATTTGAAGGCAAGGCTGCTTGTGTCCATAAAAAAATGCTTTACCCCTTAGGTTGTGTTTTGAACATCAGCCGTGATTGGTCAGCCCTGCACTGAGATGCACTGGGTCCTTTTCAGACAGTGACTAGTGGGGTACTGCAAGGTTCAGTGCTGGGTCCCCAACTATTTACAATATACATTAATGATTTAGACAAAGGAATTGAATGTAATATCTCCAAGTTTGCAGATGACACTAAGCTGGGTGGCAGTGTGAGCTGTGAGGAGGATGCTAAG
This sequence comes from Pristiophorus japonicus, assembly GCF_044704955.1. NCBI lineage: Eukaryota > Metazoa > Chordata > Chondrichthyes > Pristiophoridae > Pristiophorus > Pristiophorus japonicus. The sequence continues at coordinate 86,757,875 of NC_091997.1, forward strand.
AGGCTGGATGACTTAGACAGGTTAGGTGAGTGGGCAAATGCATGGCAGATGCAGTATAATGTGGATACATGTGAGGTTATCCACTCTGGGGGCAAAAACGCTAAGACAGAATATTATCTGAATGGTGGCAGATTAGGAAAAGGGGAGGTGCCACGAGACCTGGGTGTCATGGTTCATCAGTCATTAAAAGTTGACATACAGGTACAGCAGGCGGTGAAGAAGGCAAATGGTATGTTGGCCTTCATAGCTAGGGGATTTGAGTATAGAGCAGGGAGGCCTTACTGCAGTTGTACAGGGCCTTGGCGAGGTCTCATCAGGAATATTGTGTTCAGTTTTGGTCTCCTAATCTGAGGAAGGACGTTCTTGCTATTGAGGGAGTGCAGCGAAACATAGAAACCTAGAAACATAGAAAATAGGTGCAGGAGTAGGCCATTCGGCTCTTCTAGCCTGCACCGCCATTCAATGAGTTCATGGCTGAACATGCAACTTCAGTACCCCATTCCTGCTTTCTCGCCATACCCCTTGATCCCCCCTAGTAGTAAGGTTCACCAGATTGATTCCTGGGATGGCTAGACTGACATATGAGGAGAGACTGGATCAACTGGGCCTTTATATATTGGAGTTTAGAAGAATGAGAGGGGATCACATAGAAACATACAAGATTCTGACGGGACGGGACAGGTTAGATGCGGGTAGATTGTTCCCGATGTTGGGGAAGTCCAGAACCAGGGGACACAGTCTTAGGATAAGGGGTAGGCCATTTAGGACTGAGATGAGGAGAAACTTCTTCACTCAGAGAGTTGTTAACCTGTGGAATTCCCTGCCGCAGAGAGTTGTTGATGCCAGTTCATTGGATATATTCAAGAGGGAGTTAGATATGGCCCTTACAGCTAAGGGGATCAAGGGGTATGGAGAGAAAGCAGGAAAGGGGTACTGAGGGAATGATCAGCCATGATCTTATCGAATGGTGGTGCAGGCTCGAAGGGCCGAATGGCCTACTCCTGCACCTATTTTCTATGTTTCTATGTTTCTTCATAGCAAGAGGATTTGAGTATAGGAGCAGGGAGCTCTTACTGCAACTTTCTATGGGAGAGAATTCCACAGGTTCACAATTCTCTGAGTGAAGAAGCTATTCCTGATCTCGTACAGGGCCTTGGTGAGACCACACCTGGAATATTGTGTCCAGTTCTGGTCTCCTAATATGAGGAAGAACATTCTTGCTATTGAAGGAGTGCAGCGAAGGTTCACCAGACTGATTCCTGGGATGGCAGGACTGACATATGAAGAAAGACTGGTTCGACTAGGCTTATATTCACTGGAATTTAGAAGAATGAGAGGGGATCTCATAGAAACATATAAAATTCTGACGTGATTGGACAGGTTAAATGCAGGAAGAATGTTCCCGATGTTAGGGAAGTCCAGAAGAAGGGGTCACAGTCTAAGGGTAAGGGGTAAGCCATTTAGGACCGAGATGAGGAGAAACTTCTTCACCCAGAGAATTGTGAACCTGTGGAATTCTCTACCGCAGAGAGTTGTTGATGCCAGTTCATTAGATATATTCAAAAGGGAGCTGGATGTGGTCCTTACCACTAAAGGGATCAAGGGGTATGGAGAGAAAGCAGGAATGTGGTACTGAAGTTGCATGATCAGCCATGATCTTATCGAATGGTGGTGCAGGCTCGAAGGGCCAAATGGCCTACTCCTGCACCTATTTTCTATGTTGCTATGTTTCCATGAGGAAAAATGTCTTCTCTCAGAGGGTTGTGAATCTGTGGAATTCTCTGCCTCAGAGATCCATGGAGGTTGGGACATTGAATAAATTTAAGACAGAAATAGACAGTTTCTTAAACAATCAGGGGATCAGGGGTTATGGGGAGCGGGCGGGGAGATGGAGCTGAGTCCATGATCGGATCAGCCATGATCGTATTGAATGGCGGAGCAGGCTCGAGGGGCTGTATGGCCTACTCCTGCTCCTATTTCTTCTGTCCTTATGCACTGTGTTAATGTGCTTGGGGCTGATCGTCACGATTCTCGGCTGCCGTTGGTGACGAGGGAAATCATTTCAATGCAAAGCCTTGAATGGAACGGAGGAGTTTCGGATCCCGGCAGCACTGCCCTCAACATTGGGCCGCGCTGCATCGCTACCGCCCCTCTCCACAGCTTTAGCATTCCACGGGAAGTGGTAGCGCTTGATTTAGTGTTCCCCTTCCCTCCTGGAGTGCTAAACCGCAAGTTCGTGTCGGAGTCCCTCGCGTAGTGCCCGTCTGGACCCAGAGGGGGCGCCACGCAACCCCCCCCCCACACCCCCCCCCCACCCCACCCAGTCTTTCTATGACCCTTTGCAACTGTTCTTCTCCACACAAATTACTGCCCCTCCTAATTTAGGGTCGCCTACTAACTTGGATATACAACTTTCTATTCCTTCATCCAAGTCATTAATATATATATATTTATGGTGAATAACTGATTCATTTATATGGTGGAAAGTCATTAATTTATATGGTGAAGTGGCTGATACAGATTATTTTTACTGTAAGTGGAGCTGACTTATGGCTCAGCCATGATAGCAGGGAACAGGCTCGAGGGACTCAATGGCCTCCCCCTGCTCCCATGTTCCCACCCAGCGTAGGATGTGACGAATGCAGTCTGGAGGCTGTGACTGATTGCGATTTGCTGATGAGGGAAGCTGCTGATTATTACTAACGCCTATAGCTACCACTGCAGATTGAGCGACATTGCACTGTGCCTGTCTTTCCTCGGGCCGCCCAAAGGTTCCCAGGTTGTGCGATTCCGAGTCACTGGACATTCCCTTCGATGTACGCGGTTGCCCAGTGTGTGATTCGGCGAGATTGGGTGGGAGCCTTGACACTCGGGGTGGGTGGGGGGGTGGGGGGAGGGGGAAATCGAGCACTGAAGGAGCAGGAAATCAGCCATTTAGTCAACTTCCTGCTCGAAGCACCACCCAAATGATCCAAACCAGGTTGACCCTGGACAATCCGTCAGGGTCACCAGTTGGGGGGGGTGAGAGTGCAAAGTTCACCGTCATCGATTAGTCCAGTGTAGCATGTCTGGTCTGTAATACTGATGTCTGTAGTATCATCATCATCATAGGCAGTCCCTCGAACGAGGATGACTTGCTTCCACAACAGTTCACAGGTGTTTCAATGAAGGACCCGATGCTCCAGTCCTGAACTCCAATAAAAGGGGTGGAAGATGACTGTGCGTGGATTTTTTTAACGTGTGGTGACCGTTGCACATCAGCCACCACACGGGCTCGACAGAGCTAGGCCTTTATCCAGTGGCAAGGGTTAACCAGGACGACTGGAGACCTGCTCTGCTGCATGGACCTAGTGCGCCCACATATCGCAGTGTGGGCTGGCCCTGGGCCCTCGGCTCTTCTGAGCCCCGTACCCTCATTCGCCGCACCTCCACCACAATGTTCCAGGGCCCGGCGCTCCAGCTCTATTTATAGCCCCGACCTGCGGTGGTGTTCTCACACAGGTCGGGGCGGCCCAGGATGTCGTATATAAATACAGACAATCAGGTCCAAAAGAGAGGGACATTAGGGAGAACCTGTGCAAGGCTAGCAGCAGATGAATGTTTCCACTTAGCGTGTCTGAGACAGTTTAGGGGTAGGATTCATTATAGATTCTTCTAAAACTCCTCGAATATTCAACCACCTCCCACAACTCCCCGAAGCCCCTTCTTCAACTCCCTTCAGCCCAGCCCACCCCCCGCCACACTGAGAGTGCCCTGGTCCAAATCACGAAACATAGAAACATAGAAAATAGGAGCAGTAGTATGCCATTCAGCCCTTCGAGGCTGCACCGCCATTCAATATGATCATGGCTGATCCTCTATCTCAACACCATATGCCCGCTTTTTCCCCATACCCCTTGATGCCTTTTGTTTCTAGAAATCTATCTATCTCCCTCTTAAATATGTTCAGTGACTTGGCCTCCACAGCCTTCTGTGGTGGAGAATTCCGCATGGTTCACCACCCTCTGAGTGAAAATATTTCTCCTCATCTCGGTCCTGCATTTCCTACCCCATATCCTGAGACTGTGACCCCTCGTTCTATACTTCCCAGCCCGGGGAAACATCCTCCCCGCATCCAGTCTGTCCAACCCAGCCAGAATTTTATAGGTTTCAATGAGATCCCCTCTCATTCTTCTAAACTCTAGTGAATACAGGCCTAGTCAACCCAATCTCTCTTCAGACGACAGTCCTGCCATCCCAGGGATCAGTCTGGTGAACCTTCGCTGTACTCCCTCTATGGCAAGTATATCCTTTCTTAGATAAGGAGACCAAAACTGCACACAATACTCCAAGTGCGGTCTCACCAAGGCCCTGTATAACTGTAGTAAGGCATCCTTGCTCCTGTACTCAAATCCTCTTGCAATAAAGGCTAACGTAGATATAGGATTGGCTAACTAACAGAGAACAGAGAGTTGAGATAAATGGTTCATTCTCTGGTTGGCAACCAGTAACTAGTGGGGTGCCGCAGGGATCAGTGCTGGGACCCCAACTATTTACAATCTATATTAACGACTTGGAAGAAGGGACTGAGTGTAACGTAGCCAAGTTTGCTGATGATACAAAGATGAGAGGAAAAGCAATGTGTGAGGAGGACACAAAAAATCTGCAAAAGGACATAGACAGGCTAAGTGAGTGGGCAAAAATTTGGCAGATGGAGTATAATGTTGGAAAGTGTGAGGTCGTGCACTTCGGCAGAAAAAAATCAAAGAGCAAGTTATTATTTAAGTGGAGAAAGATTACAAAGTGCCGCAGTACAGCGGGACCTGGGGATACTTGTGCATGATACACAAAAGGATAATATACAGGTACAGCAAGTGATCAGGAAGGCCAATGGTATCTTGGCCTTTATTGCAAAGGGGATGGAGTAGAAAGCAGGGAAGTCTTACTACAGGTATATAAGGTATTGGTGAAGCCACACCTGGAACACTGCATGCAGTTTTGGTTTCCATATTTACGAAAGGATATACTTGCTTTGGAGAAGGTTCAGTAGGTTGATTCCGGGGATGAGGGGGTTGACTTATGAGGAAAGGTTGAGTAGGTTGAGCCTCTACTCATTGGAATTCAGAAGAATGAGAGGTGATCTTATCGAAACGTATAAGATTATGGAGGACTTGACAAGGTGGATGCAGAGAGGATGTTTCCCCTGATGGGGGAGACTAGAACTAGAGGGCATGATCTTAGAATAAGGGACCGCTCATTTAAAACTGAGATGAGGAGAAATTTCTTCTCTCAGAGGGTTGTAAATCTGTGGATATCGCTGCCTCAGAGAGCTGTGGAAGCCGGGACATTGAATAAATTTAAGACAGAAATAGACAGTTTCTTAAACGATAAGGGAATAAGGGGTTATGGGGAACGGGCAGGGAAGTGGAGCTGAGTCCATGATCAGATCAGCCATGATCGTATTAAATGGTGGAGCAGGCTCGAGGGGCTGCATGGTCTACTCCTGTTCCTATTTCTTATGTTCTTATGTAACAAAGCATTTGCCTTTCTAACTGCTTGCCGCACCTGCGTGTTTGCTTTCAATGACTGGTGTACAAGGACACCCAGGTCCCTCTGTACATCGACACTTCCCAAGCTATCACTACTTAAATAATTCTTTGCCCTTGGAGTGCCAACCTCTGTGACTGTGGACGACTCGTCCCTCCTCATCCCTCCCACACTCCTTGCCCTGGCTGACCGCTCCGCTGCCCAGCTCGGTGGGATTTCCGCCCCCTCCATGGTTCCACCCTGACCCATCGACACAGGCAGCATTTCTCCAGCACTGACCCCAGACCGTCACTTCGAGAATGCCCCGCGTGATGTCCTTGGCCCCTGATCTACTGTAAGCAGCTGGCTTCTATCCATCCTTTCATACTTTGAAAACCCTCTATTATACCGCCCTGTAATCTGCATTGTTTTAATGAAACCATTTAACACCATTTTAACTCTTCTTTCATATTTATATTGCCGCATACCAGGCAGCATCCTTGTGAGCCTGCACTGTACGCTCTCTATACCCACTGAACATCCTGCCTATAGTGTGGATCCAATATTGTACACAGTGATCAGTCACCTTATTAAGGGTTTGCACAGGCTCATTATTAACTCCATGTTCTATGGGGGAGAGATTGGGTGCACTTGCACCTCCCGTTAGGCGGGGGCGCTACAGGGGCACAAACGACTTTGTGACCCGGCGCGGAGCTACTAACGGGATTGGGCGAGTTTAGCGATGGCGCCAGGGCGTTGCGCCCCAATGTCCTGCGCCGGAGATCGTGACGTCATGGCCGCGCGCATCGCCCCGAACCCGAAATTGGGTTTCGCCCCCTGAAGCTGCGCCGGGCGATGACAGCGACACGTTCAGGGGGCGCATACCGGGCGGTGCCGGCCTCTCCCGGGGGCAAGAGTTAAAGGGGAGGGCGCCGGCCGCTGCTGCAGGGAAAAAAAACCCTCCTGTTTCGCCTCCCGCTCCGCAGCCGCTTTGGTCGCGGGGTCGGTGCCGCGATCGCTCAGCCCGGCACCCCTGCACCCCGGTGTTCTCGGGAGGTGGGTTCCTCGTATGCAGAGTACGCAGCCTGAGCCCTTCCCTTTAATTCAGGGACGAGCCCCTCGGACGCAGCAGCGACACGTGGCCCAGTGCGCCCACTGCCGCCCCAGGAACAACGAGAGGCGCTCGATTTCGCTCGCCACCTCCTTTCGGGGGCGGCAACCCCAATTTATGGCGAGGGGTGAGACTTCAGCGCCTGGCGCAGAGTCGCCCGCATCGTGAGTGATACCGCCTTCACGGGCGGGGCCCCGTTTCTAGGCCCACACCTCGAGACCAAACCTAAAAAATCTCATCGCCTTTCGTGTCCTGTGAACCCTATCCCCCCAAATCCCTCTGCCCTTCCACATCACCGAGCCTAATCCCACAGAGTATCATTGTTGCTGGTGTTATTTGTACATCAATATATCACCTCACACTGACAGACACTGAATGGTAAGAAGGAAATAGCTAGGAGTAACAAACACGGGAGCTGACTTTCATCAAGACCTCCGCCTGCCCAAAGTGCCGCCGGTGGCCGCCGAGGGATATTCATCGCCGAGGTCCCTCGAAGGTCGGCAGTCGGCAAAAGGACGACGTACACCGCCAATCTGGGCGGCAGCGGGCGGGAGATTGTATTCTCGGCGGCAGAGGCGCTTGCCGCCCAAGTGCGGCCGAGGATGGAGTCGGGCCCACGGAGGGTCGAAGACCCGAAAATAAAAATCATCAGAAAAAAAATACAAAAACCATCGGAAGACCTTCAGGGGACCCCATCCAGGTAAGTCGCTGTGGAAAGAAAAAATGTTCCCTTACCTTTTTTTCTGGATCTTTCGACTCACCGTCGGGGACAGACCGGCCTCCAGCCAGCGGCCCACCCCCGTTCTGCTGCCGAGTCCCGCCTAGTCCCGCCCGCAGGAATCTGGGAGCTCGGCGGGCGGGAGCTCAGTTGCGCCACTCGGCCGTCCGCTGACGTTAGCTGGCGCTTCCCGGCGTCTCTCCACTCCCGCCCGCTCCAAGCCGCCCCGAAAGTGTCACCGGGCAGGTCTTCAGGAGGAATGTCGGGGGCAGTGGGCGGTGAGGTGATAAATTTCAGCCTCCATATGGATTTCAAATTGGAAGTCCATCTGCCACTTTTTAGCTCACTTCCCATCTTATCAATATCCCATCGAAACTTCCTTTGGCCTCATCAACAATTAAACCACTTACTACTTTGGTATCATGTGATAATTTTGACTTCATTCCCTCTGGGCCTGTATCCGACCCACTGATACACACAGTGAACAGAAGTGATCACACTTCCAACCACTTCAGAATCTGCCCTTAGCTCCTGCCCTCGATTTTCCCCCTTCTCACCATTTTTTAACCCAGTTTGCTCTCCTGTCCAGAATTCCATAATCTTCTCGAGTAATCTCCCATGTGGCACCTTGTCAAAGGCTTTCCTGAAGTCCATGTAAACCACATCCACCGCATTTTCCCATCTACCATCTCTGTTACCTCTTCAATGAGGTTTGTCAAACACAATTCTCCCTTTGAAATCCGCGCTGGCTCCTTCAAACTATATTCCCTTTATCTCAACATGTGGCAATTTAATCTTTCAGTCGAGGTTCTAATATTCTCCCTCCCACAGATAACCGGCCTATAATACCCGGATTATCACTACCTCCGTTTTGAAAGTGAGTGTTTCATTGTCCACTATCCAGTCCTTCAGCTTACATCCACACTCGAGAGCTTTAAATTGTCCAATTGAATATTGGGAAGACCGAAGCCATTGTTTTCGTTCCCACAAACTCCGTTCCCTAGCCACTGACTCCATCCCCCTGCTCAACTCCTGTCGGAGGCTGAACCAGACTGTTCGCAAGCTTGGTGTCATATTTGAGCTTTCCACCACATATCCGCAGCATAACTAAGACCGCCTATTTCCACCTCCGTAACATCGCCCGTCTCCACCCTTGCCTCAGCTCATCTGCTGCTGAAACCCTCATCCACGCCTTTGTTACCTCTAAACTTGACTATTCCAGCGCACTCCCTGGCTGGCCTCCCACATTCTACCCTATGTAAACTAGAGGTCATCCAAAACTCGGCTGCCCATGTCCTAACGCGCACCAAGTCCCGCTCACCCATCACCCCTGTGCTCGCTGACCTACATTGGCTACCGGTTAAGCAACACCTTGATTTCAAAATTCTCATCCTTGTTTTCGAATCCCTCCATGGCCTCGCCCTTCCCTATCTCTGTAATCTCCTCCAGCCCCACAACCCCCCCGAGATGTCTGCGCTCCTCTAATTCTGCCCTGTTGAGCATCCCTGATTATAATCGCTCAACCATCGGTGGCCGTGCCTTCTGTTGCCTAGGCCGCAAGCTCTGGAACTCCCTCCCTAAACCTCTCTGCCTCCCTACCTCTCTCTTCTTTTAAAACTCTCCTTAAAACCTATCTCTTTGACCAAGCTTTCGGTCACTTGCCCAAATTTCTATTTATGCGGCTCGGTGTCAAATTTTTTGTCTCGTAACACTCCTGTGAAGTGCCTTGGGATGTTTTACTAAGTTAAAGGCGCTATATAAATACAAATTGTTGTTGTTGTTGGTCTTTCTGTCTCACACTTTCTTGTGGTAATGAATGAACCCCGGGGTCCCCTCCAGATCAGTCAATCAGTCACCGCTCCAATACCGATACATTGACATCGGCCTGTAAATTCCTGGGGCCCAGAGCAGCAGAATGCAACCTCTCGCCACCCCACACCTCCGCACCCCCACACTCCCGACCCCGCCCCCCTCCACCATCCTCCTCCGTGCCCCCACACCTCCTCGCCCAAGGCCAGAGACCCCCCCTCAATGGGCTGCTGGAGCCTGAATGGGCACATCGGTGGTGTCTGGACCGACACAAGCCCGTCCTGCTCTGCTGCGGCCAGAGAAAAGTACACCGAAGCCCCCCCCCAAAAATAATCTGATCTTTTTAAGTTGTTAGCTCCCACTGGATGGAGTATCGCACTCATCAGAGGCATTGGGCCTTTTTTAAAGGCCTCAAAGGGACTCCCAGCTCTGGCTCTGTGCGTGCCACTGAGGATATACATCCTCTGAATTTCTGATAAATCCAGGAAGTGCTCCTTCTCCCTCCAGTACATGTGCTTGAGATGTGCAGGGTAGATATCCGTCCACAGGCCCACATCCAGTGGGGTTCAGAGGTGTGGAATTCCGGGGGGGCAGGCACACGGGCAAAATTTCAAGCCCTGCGCTGGCTGCAAATGCAACACAACCCCCAGGAATTTCAGGGCCGTGGGTTTCAGCCAGTATTGCAATTCAATGCTCTTGCCAGGGCCGTGCAAAAAGTGGACAGAAAAGATGCTTTTCTCGTGCAATAGACCATCAGCAGGCCGGGGCCATTAGAGGGAGCAGCGTGTGGTGGTATACCACTGCAGGGAGCAGTGCGTGCTGCTTCAGGAGGGCGATGATGGACTGCAGTGCAGGCAGGTACAGCAGGAGCGGTGAGGTCGGGGTGAAGGAGCGGTGAGAGATTGTAGAAGGATGTGATCGGGGCCCAGGAGAGGCGAGGGTTCGGGGCCCAGGCGAGGCGAGGACCCAGGGTCAGCACGGGCCAGCCCACACTGCGATATGTGTGCGCACTAGGTCCGTGCAGCAGAGCAGGTCTCCAGTCGTCTTGGTTAATCCTTGCCACTGGACCAAGACCTAGCTCTGTCAAGCCCGTGTGGTGGCTGGTGTGCAACGGTCACCACATGTTAAAAAAATCCACCCACAGGCATCTTCCACCCTTCAGGATGTAGTTCGGGATCTGGAATATTCGGTCCTTCATTGAAACACCTGTGAACTCATCCCTTTTCGGCGTGGAAGCAAGTCATCCTCGTTTTGAGGGACTGCGTATGATGATGATGAGTTGCAATGATGTCTGAGTCTTTGTGTTTCACACTCAGTCCCAGAGCATAGTATCTGTCATGTATTCAACCAGCATTGTAACCCATGTATAAACTGACCTAAGTTGTACACTGTGAGAACACTGACCACTAGGTGGGAGACACTCCTAACCTGGACTTTCAGGTATAAAAGGGGAAGCTCCACCCACCTTCATCACTTGAGTGCTAAGGAATAAAGGACAGGTCACAGACTGACCTTCTCTCAAGCATGGGCCTCGTGTGCATTTATACTGTATAGTAAGGACGTATTAATGGCCACGAGAAACTGGGATTTAAACCACGCGAGCATGGCCACTAGCAGAACAGACGAGAAGTACTGTGTTAAGGAATGGTTGGGACAGAGATTCAACATTGTTAAAGCAACACACAGTTCTCCAGGCAGACAAGGGCAGTCAGGCATGCCCCAACATGTAGTCGAACCCAGAGGGGGAGTTCGACAGAGACAATGGCAAGCTGAACAGCGATTCACGCCATTGCAAGGGACAATGCGGCCAGTAATGAGGCCATCAACACCTGTTAATGGTGCACTCAAGGACAATAACAGGGGCAGTCAGGGACGATCGACTGGCAAGGGACCTTTTGTTTCAAACGGCAACTCATGCTGGAGGCGTGGAGGCATACATTCAGCCGGAGTTTGCAGGGATGAGCAAAATACCTGCAGAAATTGCAGAAATGGACACTGGGGGAAATCGCTGGAAGTTGAAGTTCAGCGAGTTCATGTGGAGCACGTATACAGTTCATACACCAGGATGCCACCGATAATGATGAAAGTGCTCCTCAATGGCATCCCAGTATCAATGGAGTTAGACACGGGTGCCAGCCAGTCCCTGATGGGTATCAAACAGTTTGAAAAGTTGTGGGCATCCAAGGCTAGGAGGCCAAAATTATCGCCGATTGACGCACAGCTACGGACTTACACAAAGCAGATCATTCCGGTGCTAGGCAGCGCCACAGTAGTTGTGACCCACAAAGATTCGGAGAACAGGTTGCCATTCTGGATTGTCCCGGGGGATGGCCCGCACTACTGGGGAGGAGTTAGCTTGCTGTCATGAACTGGAAATGGGGCGATGTCAATGCAATTTCCTCTGTGGAGCGAGTATCATGCTCACAGGTCCTGGACAAATTTGACTCATTATTTCAACCCGGCATTGGCACTTTCATGGGGGCCAAGGTAGTGATTCACATAAACCCGGATGCCAGACCAGTACACCACAAGGCCAGAGCGGTGCCGTACGTGATGTGGAAAAAGATAGAAGGCGAATTGGACTGCCTGTTGAGGGAAGGCATCATCTCGCCTGTCGAATTCAGTGACTGGGCGAGCCCGATTGTGCTGGTGCTCAAGGCGGATGGGTCGGTCAGGATATGTGGCGATTACAAGGCCACCATCAATCGGGTGTCACTCCAAGACCAGTAGCTGCTACTGAGAGCGGAAGACCTCTTTGCGACGCTATCCAGTGGCAAACTTTTTTCAAAATTGGACCTGACCTCAGCTTACATGACCTAGGAGCTGGCGAGTGAGTCGAAGAAGCTGACCACCATCACGACACACAAGGGGTTGTTTGAGTACAACAGATGTCTGTTCGGGATTCGCTCGGCCGCCGCGATCTTCCAACGAAATATGGAAAGCCTCCTCAAGTCGATTCCAGGGACGGTGGTTTTTCAGGACGACATCCTCATTACGGGTTACGATACTGAAGAACACCTCCACAACCTGGAGTAGGTGCTACGCAGACTGAAAAAGGCGAAGTGCGTCTTCCTAGCTCCAGAGGTAGAATTCCTGGGGATGAGGGTAGCAGCAGACGGGATCAGCCCGACTGCATCCAAGACGGAAGCGATCCAGAGAGCACCCAGACCCCGTAACACGACGGAGCTGCATTCGTTCCTGGGACTCCTGAACTATTTTGGTAACTTTCTTCCCAAATTGAGCACGCTGCTAGAAACGCTACACGTGCTCCTACGCAAAGGTCGCGAATGGGTCTGGGGGGACAGCCAGGAAAGGGATTTTAATAGAGCATGCAATTTGTTATGTTCCAACAATCTGTTAACGCTATATGACCCATGTAAGAAACTTGTGTTAACGTGCGATGCGTCGTCCTATGGTGTCGGGTGTGTGTTGCAGCATGTCAATGCCAAGGGTCAGTTACAGCCGGTAGCTTATGCCTCCAGGAGTCTGTCCCAGGCAGAAAGGGGCTACGGGATGGTAGAAAAGGAGGCGCTCGCATTTGTATATGCGGTAAAGAAAATGCACCAGTACCTGTTTGGCAGGAAATTTGAGCTGGAGACAGATCACAAACCCCTAACGTCCCTTTTGGCCGACAACAAGGCCATAAATGCAAACGCATCAGCCCGCATACAGAGGTGGGCACTCACGTTAGCCGCCTATGACTACACAATTCGGCACAGACCGGGCACCGAAAACTGCGCCGATGCACTCAGCAGGCTCCCACTAGCCACTACTGAGGGGGCTACCGAGCATGGTGCTGAGATGGTCATGGCTGTTGAAGCTTTCGGAAGTGAAGGCTCACCCGTGACAGCCCGTCAGATTAAAGTCTGGACAAATAGAGACCCGCTATTGTCTCTAGTCAAGAAATGTGTCCTGAATGGGGACTGGGCAGCCACGTACAGGGCATGCCCTGAGAAATTTAAACCATTTCACAGGCGCAAAGATGAACTCTCGATTCAGGCCGATTGCCTACTGTGGGGAAACCACGTAGTCATGCCCCAGATGGGCAGAGAGGTGTTCATCAGAGAACTCCACAATGGGCACCCGGGCATTGTCACGATGAAGGCAATTACCAGGTCACACGTTTGGTGGTCAGGGATAGACGCAGATCTGGAACTTTGTGTTCGCAGGTGCAACACGTGTGCCCAGCTGGGCCATGCGCCCAGGGAAGCCCCCCTTAGCCCCTGGCCATGGCCCGCCAAGCCTTGGTCACGCATCCATGTGGACAACGCTGGTCCTTTCATGGGGAAAATGTTTTTGGTTGTAGTAGATGCCTATTCCAAATAGATCGAGTGTGACATTTTAAATTCAAGCACATCCTCTGCCACGGTAGAAAGTCTACGGGCAATGTTCGCCGCCCACGGTCTACCGGACATCTTGGTCAGCGACAATGGCCCATGCTTCACAAGCACTGAATTCCAGGACTTCATGGCAGGCAATGGAATTAACCATGTTAGAACGGCACCGTTCAAGTCGGCCTCAAACGGCCAGGCAGAACGAGCAGTGCAGATAATCAAACAGGGGATGCTCAGATTCCAAGGGGGTTCCCTACAAACCCGCTTATCACGCCTCCTGTTGGCCTATAGATCCAGACCACACTCGCTCACAGGGGTTCCACCCGCAGAGCTACTAATGAAAAGGACGCTCAAAACCCGATTATCTCTTATACACCCCACCATGAAAGAAATTGTCGAGAGCAGACACCAGTCACAATATCACTACCATGACAGGAATGCGAGGGCGCGATGTATTGATGTAAATGATCCTGTTTTTGTCCTCAACTACGCTGCAGGGCCCAAATGGCTTGCAGGCACTGTGGTTGCCAAAGAGGGAAATAGGATTCTGGTAGTTAAACTTACCAATGGACAAATCTGCCGCAAACATGTGGATCAAACAAAAAGAAGGTTCAGCAACCCCATAGAAGAAGCAGAGGAAGAACACGATATAGAGTTCACTCCACCACAGGTGACCGAACACCGGAACCAAAGGGAGGAGAGCCCAGTCACTGTGGACAGTCCGGACAGGCCTGAGGCACTGCAAACAGCAGACACTCAGGCCAGCGCCCAACAACCGGAGCCCCAACTCAGCCGCTCTACAAGGGAGCGTAAACCACCAGAGAGACTCAACCTGTGATCCCAATAAGACTTTGTGGGGGGAGGTGATGTCATGTATTCAACCAGCATTGTAACCCATGTATAAACTGACCTAAGTTGTACACCGTGAGAACACTGACCACTAGGTGGGAGACACTCCTAACCTGGACCTTCAGGTATAAAAGGGGAAGCTCCACCCACCTTCATCACTTGAGTGCTAAGGAATAAAGGACAGGTCACAGACTGACCTTCTCTCAAGCATGGGCCTCGTGTGCATTTATACTGTGTAGTAAGGACGTATCAGTATCCATCGTCATGGCCATCTTCTCAAGTAATCCAGGCCGTAATATTTATTCGGAATATGTTTTGCAATTTTGCTGATGTTTAATTTTTTTAAAGCGTGTCCATTTTTTATATCCAATGGATATCGCAGAGCGCCACATCTTGATTTTTTTATATTTCACGTTTTAGCAGATTAACCTCAGCAGCTTAATGAGATGTGTAACAGTTTCTGGAAATAATTACTCAATTTAAGATGGGAGAAAATGTGTGTAATTTGTTGCAGACAAATAGAGCTGGCAGCATTGGCATAATATGGCAGGATGGACGGTGAAATACCCCTTTAATAACTGAGTAAACAGTGTGAAATACCCCTTTAATATTAGAGTAAACAGTGTGAAATACCCCTTTAATAATAGAGTAAAATGTGAAATACCCCTTTAATAACCGAGTAAACAGTGTGAAATACCCTTTTAATATTAGAGTAAACAGTGTGAAATACCCCTTTAATAATAGAGTAAAATGTGAAATACCCCTTTAATAACCGAGTAAACAGTGTGAAATACCCCTTTAACATTAGAGTAAAATCTGAAATACCCCTTTAATATTAGAGTAAAATGTGAAATAACCTTTACTATTAGAATAAACTGTGTGAGTGTCCTCGACTCCATCCCGCAGTATGCTACCCGCCACCACCTCAGTACAATCTCATCCCAGCATGAGGTTGAAAAGGTCATTCGACAATTGAAGAACAAGAAGGCCTCAGGAGCAGATGGAATCCCCGCTGAAGCACTAAAGCATGGCGGAAAAGCACTACTGGCGCAGATCCATGAGCTAATTTCTCTTATTTGGATGGAGAAGAGCATGCCAGGGGATCTCAGAGACGCCGTAATCGTGACCATCTTCAAGAAAGGTGATAAGTCCGATTGTGGTAACTACAGAGAAATTTCCCTTCTGTCCGCCACAGGGAAAGTTAGCACAAGATTCCTCCTCAACCGCCTTCTCCCAGTGGCTGAAGAGTTCCTCCCAGAGTCACAATGTGATTTTACCCACTAAGGGGTACAACGGATATGATCTTCACCGCGTGACAAATTCAAGAGAAATGCAGGGAACAGCCCCAGCCCTTGTACATGGCCTTCTTTGACCTAACAAAGGGTCTTTGACACTGTCAACCGTGAGGGATTATGGAGAGTCCTCTTCAAATTCGGCTTTCTCAAAAGTTTTCACCATCCTCCGCTTGCTTCACGATAACATGCGAGCCGAGATCCTGACCAACCGATGCACCACAGACCCAATTCATGTAAGGGCCAGGGTGAAGCAAGGCTGTGTTGTCATCGCACCAACGCTCTTCTCGATCTTCCTTGCTGCAATGCTCCAATGCTCCTCAGCAAGCTCCCCGCTGGAGTGGAGATAATCCATAGAACAAACGGAAAACACTTCAACATCTGTCGTCTTCAGACCAGATCCAAGGTCATACCATCCTCCATCACTGAATTACAATATGCTAATGATGCTTGCGACTGCGCTCACTCGGAGGCCGAACTCCAAACCATCGTCAACACGTTCACCTTAGCGTACGAGAGCATGGGCCTTACACTAAACATCCGTAAAACAAAGGTCCTCTATCAACCTGCCCCCGTCATACAGTATTGCTCCCCGATTATCAAAATCCACGATGAGACCTTGGATAATGTGGACCATTTTCCATACATTGGGAGCCTACTGTCAACAAGGGCAGACATCGATGACGAAGTCCAACACCGCCTTCAGCGTTATGGTGCAGCCTTTGGTTGCCTGAGGAACAGACTGTTTAAAGACCAGAACCTTAAAACTGGCACAAAGCTCATGGTCTACAGAGCAGTAGTGATACTCGCCCTCCTATATGTTTCTGAGACATGGACTATGTATAACAGGCACCTCAAAGCACTGGAGAAGTACCACCAACGCTGCCTCCGCAAGATCCTGCAAATCCATTGGCAGGATAGACGCACCGATGTCAGCGTTCCCGCTCAGGCCAACATCCCCAGTATCGAGGCATTGACCACGCTCGACCAGCACCGCTGGACGGGCCACATCGTCCACATGCCCGATACGCGACTCTCAAAACAAGTGCTCTATTCTGAGCTCCGACTTGGCAAGCGAGCCCCAGGTGGGCAGAGGAAATGCTTTAAGGACACCCTCAAAGCCTCCTTGAAGCAGTTCAACGTCTCCACCGACACCTGGGAATCCGGGGCGCAAGACCGCTCAAAGTGGAAGAGAATAATCCGGGTAGGCACCGAACACCTTGAGTCTCCTCGATGGGAGCAAGCGGAGACTATACAGAAGGACAACCCAAGCACTCCAATAAACCGGCACTTTCAACCAACATGTGCCCAACCTGTGACAGGGACTGTAGTTCCCGCATTGGACTTAACAGTCACCTGAGAACTCAGTTTTAATTTGGAAGCAAGTCATCCTCGACTCCGAGGGACTGCCGAAGAAGAAACAGTGTGAATGCCCTTTAATATTAGATTAAACATTGAGAAATACCGTATAATATTAAACAGTGTGAAAGACCTTTTAATATTAGCGTAAACAATGTGAATGCCCTTTAATATTGGAGTAAGAACATAAGAAGATAAGAAATTTAAGCAGGAGCAAACCATTTGGCCCCTCGAGCCTGTTCCACCATTCAATAAGATCATGGCTGATCTGATCATGGACTCAGCTCCACTTCCCCGCCCGCTCCCCATAACCCTTGACTCCCTTATCGCTCAAAAATCTGTCTGTTTCTGTCTTAAATATATTCAATGATCCAGCCTCCAGAGCTCTCTGGGGCAGAGAAATCGAAAGATTCACCACCCTCTGAGAGAAGAAATTCCTCCTCATTTCCATTTTAAAAGGGTGACCCCTTATTCTGAATCTATGTCCCCTAGTGCTAGTTTCCCCCAGGAGGGGAAACATTCTCTCTGCATCTACCCTGTCAGGCCCCCTGAGAATCTTATACCTTTCGATAAGATCACCTCTCATTCTTTTAAACTCCAATGATTATAGGCCCAACCTACGCAACCTTTCTTCAGAAGACAGCCCCTTCATCTCAGTAATTAACCTAGTGAACCTTCTCTGAACTGCCTCCAATGCAAGTATATCCCTCCTTAAATAAGGAGACCAAAACTGTACGCAGTACTCCAGGTGTGGCCTCACCAATACCCTGTACAGTTGTAGCAGGACTTCTCTGCTTTTATACTCCATCTCCTTTGCAATAAAGGCCAACATTCCATTTGCCTTCATAATTACTTGCTGTACCTGTATACTAACTTTTTGTATTTCATGCACAAGGACCCCCCAGGTCCCTCTGTACTGCAGCATTTTATAATCTCCATTTAAATAATAATTTGTTTTTTTATTTTTCCTGCCAAAGTGGATAAACTCACACTTTCCCACATTATATCCTATCTACCAAATGTTTGCCCATTCACTTAGCCTGTCTATATCCCTTTGAGGATTTTTTTTGTGTCCTCCTCACAGTTATCATCAGCAAACTTGGCTACATTATCTTGTCCATTTGCCTTCCTGGTTACTTGCTGTACCTAGATGCTAACTTCTTGTGTTTCATGTACTTTATCATCAGAAAACTTGGCTACATTACACTTAATCCCTTCATCCAAGTCATTAATGTAGAGTGTAAATAGTTGAGCCCCCAGCATCGATCCCTGTGGCACCCCACTAGTTACCGTTCGCCAACCGGAAAATGACACATTTATCCCGACTCTGTTTTCTGTTAGTTAGCCAATCCGCTATCCATGCTAATATATTACCCCTAACCCCGTGAACTTTTATCTTGTGCAGTAACCTTTTATGTGGCACTTTATCGAATGCCTTCTGGAAATCCAAATACATCACATCCACTTGTTCCCCCTTAGCCACCCTGCTCTTACATCCTCGAAGAACTCCAGTAAATTTGTCAAACATGATTTTCCTTTCATAAAACCATGCTGACACTGCTTGACTAAATTATGTTTTTCCAAATGCCCTGCTACTGCTTCCTTAATAATGGACTTCAGCATTTTCCCAACGACAGATGTTAGGCTAACTGTTTTATAGTTTCCTGCTTTTAGTCTGCCTCCTTCTTTAAATAGGGCCGTTGCATTTGCAGTTTTCAAATCCACTGGGACCTCTCCAGAATCCAGGGAATTTTGGTAGATTACAACCAATACATTCAATATCTCTGCAGCTACTTCTTTTAAGACCCTAGGATGCAAGCCATCAGGTCCAGGGGACTTGTCTGCCTTTAGTCCCATTATTTTACCCAGTACTTTTTCTTTAGTGATAGTGGTTGTTTTAAGTTACCCCCTCCCTATTGCTCCTTGATTATCCATTACTGTCTGTTTTTAGATTTATTGCTAGTTTACTCTCATAATCTATCTTCTCTCTCTTTATTATTTTTTTAGCCGTCCTTTGCTGGTTTCAAAAAATTTTCCGATCCTCTGGCTTACCAATAATCTTCGCAACATCTTCAAAACTTTGTTTTCAATTTGATACCATCCTTAACTTCCTTAGTTTTCCACGGATAGTTCATCCTTCTCTTAGAGACTTTCTTTCTCACTGGAATATGTCTTTGCTGAGAGTTATAAATATCTCCTTAGATGTTTTTCTATCATCTTGCCCTTAAATCTATTTTCCCAGTACTGTAGCCAATTCTGTCTTCATACCTTTTTAATTGCCTTTATTTATGTACAGGACACTCGTTTGAGACCCAAGTTTCTCATCCTCAAACTGAATATGAAATTCTACCATGCTATGATCACTCTTCCCTAAAGGATCCTTTACCAAAAGATCATTAATTAATCCTGTCTCATTACACATCACCAGATCTAAAATAGCCTGCTCCCTGGTTGGTTCCACAATGTATTGCTCGAAGAAACCATCCCGAATACACTCTATGAACTCATCCTCAAGGCTATCTTTGCCAATTTGATTTGCCCAGTCTATATGAAGATTAAAGTCACCCATGATTATTGTCGTACCTTTCTCACAAGCCCCCATTATTTCTTGATTTATACTCTTTCCTACAGAGTGGCTATTGTTTGGGGACCTATAGACCACTCCTACCAGTGACTCATTTCCCTTATTATTTATTCTCTGCACCCAAACTGATTCAACACCTTGATCTTCTGTGCCAATATCATTTCTCACTAACGCACTGATCTCATCCTTTATTAACAGAGCTGCCCCACCTCCTTTTCCTTTCTGCCTATCCTTCCGAAATGGAAAATACCCCTGAATATTCAGTTCCCAGACTTGGTCACCTTGCATCCATGACTCTGTAAAGGCTATCAGATGATACCCATTTATTTCTATTTGTGCCGTCAACTCATCTACCTTGTTACGAATGCTGCATGCATTCAGATAAACAGCTTTTAATTTTGTCTTTTTACCATTTTTCCCTACTCTGACTCTACTTGTATATGGGATTGGGGGTAATGTATTGATGTGGATAGAGAACTGTTTGGCAGACAGGAAGCAAAGAGTGGGAATAAACGGGTCCGTTTCAGAATGGCAGGCAGTGACTAGTGGGGTACCGCAGGGTTCAGTGCTGGGACCCCAGCTGTTTACAATATATATTAATGATTTAGATGAAGGAATTGAATGTAATATCTCCAAGTTTACAGATGACACTAAGCTGGGTGGCAGTGTGAGCTGTGAGGAGGATGCTAAGAGGCTGCAGGGTGACTTGGACAGGTTAGGTGAGCGGGCAAATGCATGGCAGATGCAGTATAATGTAGATAAATGTGAGGTTATCCACTTTGGTGGCAAAAACAGGAAGGCAGAATATTATCTGAATGGCGACAGATTAGGAAAAGGGGAGGTGCCACGAGACATGGTACATCAGTCATTGAAAGTTGGCATGCAGGAACAGCAGACGGTGAAGAAGGCAAATGGCATGTTGGCCTTCATACTGAGAGGATTTGAATATAGGAGCAGAGAGGTCTTACTGCAGTTGTACAGGGCCTTGGTGAGGCCACACCTTGAATATTGTGTACAGTTTTGGTCTTCTAATCAAGGGAAGGACATACTTGCTATTGAGGGAGTGCAGCGAAGGTTCACCAGACTGATTCCCGGGATGGCAGGACTGACATATGAAGAAAGACTGGATCGACTAGGCTTATATTCACTGGAATTTAGAAGAATGAGAGGGGATCTCATAGAAACATATAAAATTCTGACAGGATTGGACAGGTTAGAGGCAGGAAGAATGTTCCCGATATTGGGGAAGTCCAGAACCAGGGGTCACAGTCTAAGGATAAGGGGTAAGCCATTTAGGACTGAGATGAGGAAAAACTTCTTCACTCAGAGAATTGTGAACCTGTGGAATTCTCTACCACAGAAAGTTGTTGAGGCCAATTCGTTAGATATATTCAAAAGGGAGTTAGATGTGACCCTTACGGCTGAAGGGATCAAGGGGTATGGAGAGAAAGCAGGAAAGGGGTACTGAGGTGAATGATCAGCCGTGATCTTATTGAATGGTGGTGCAGGCTCGAAGGGCGAATGGCCCACTCTTGCACCTATTTTCTATGTTTCTATGTTTCTATGTTTACTTTCTGGTGCACTCTTATTTGTATACGCTCCGTCCCTTCCTGTCACACTCTGGTTATCATTACCCCTATCGCTACCCTGCACTATTCCCTTCTCCTTACTCTTTGACTTTTTAAATTTCCCCTCGCCTGAACTCTCCCACTCACTATTTAGTTTAAAGCTCTGGCAATGTGAAATACCCCTTTAATATTTGAGTAAAATAGTGTGAAATACCCCTTTAATATTGGAGTAAAACAGTGTGAAATAAACAAACTGGGAAATACTCCTTAAATCAGCCAAAATAAAAATGGCAAGATTTCAGATCATGGAGGAATTCTCATTTTAGAATTTGTAAAGTTTAATTTCTGGAGATTACAGTACACGTGTAAATTAATTGTTGTAGGACTTATTAAACAAATGAATTGTGCATACACTTAGATCTTTTTTCGCTGACCTACATTGTGCTGGTTTAATTAGTCAGATCCAGATTTGCTTTAGCTCCCCTTTACATTCTAACTTTCCTGTGTCGAATAATTCAGATCCCCAGGCAGACTTCAAATGATTCAAATTGCTTCCTGTAGCAATCACAGTTCCAATCAAGTGAGATTTTGATGAAACTATGTGAATCTGCTCTGTACATATTCCACACTAGACCAGCTATTTGCTGCCTTTTTGTGACAAGCAGCGTTAAAAATAAAAAGGTTCTTTGATGTAGACTCTGCCCTTGATAATACTTGAACAGCTAATTTTAATGAGTTTAGCATTTTCTGCACCAATCTCCGGTCTCTATCGAAACCTGCTACAAAAGAGAACTGGCCATATTAGTTAAAGCAGGTCTGTCTGTCCTGAAAACCGCTTGTAAGGTCCCCATCACCACCTTCGTGCCAGCTTGCATATTCCGAAGTAGATTTAAATACTTAAAAAAAAAAATTACGAGAACCCACAATTGTTCCAGTTATTAGAGCGATGAATTCACGGGGCAAATTTGGCCCTTTTGTCGCTGGCAGTTAGGGAGGCGCTAATGGGGTGCAAAATGGTTCTCGTCCAGGCGCGGCATAAGACTGACGCACAGCTTCCCTACCTGTGCCCAGCCTTGGTTTGAACAAGTACTCCCCGCAGGGCTAGCTTTTGGGGCTGGTTACAGTTGGAGCCATGCCTCGTGACCCGATTACCCAGCCCAGTACTGTCAGCAGGAGGCAGGTACGACCAATCTCAGGGCACCGTGATGGATTGTAGAGCAGGCGATATCATTTCTTGGAGCGCTATGAATCATCCAAAGTACCACATAACTCACCGATCGTGGAGTAGCCTAATGGTTATGGTACTGGACGAGCAAGACAGAAGTCGTGAGTTCAACATGGCAATTTGCAAAATTGATGCCAATAAATCAGCTAATTTTTTGAGCACCGCCAGAGAAACCCCATGGAAACCGTCTGGTCTGCCCTACATGTGACTCCAGTCCCATACTCTGTCATAATTCTTAAAGCACTCTCGAGTTTAGAAGAATGAGAGGCGATCTCATTGAAACATATAAACTTCTTAAGGGACTTGACAGGGTTAATGCTGAGAAAACGTTTCCCCCCCGGCTGGGGAGTCTAGAACACGGGGTCACAGTCTCAGAATAAGGGGTCGGCCATCTAGAATTGAGTTGAGGAGACATTTTTTCGCTCAAAGGGTGGTGGATCTTTGGAATTCTCTACCCCAGAGAGCTGTAAATGCTCAGTCATTGAGTATATTCAAGACAGAGGTCTATAAATATTTGCGAATTGAGGGGTGTGGGGAAAGCGCGGGACGGTGGCGTTGAGCTGGTAAAAGATCAGCCATGGTCTCATTGAATGGCGGAGTAGGTTCGAGGGGCAGAATGACCTACTCCTGCTCCTATTTCTTATGTTCTTATAAGTAGACGAGCAAGCTAGAGCTATTGGTAATGGTCCAGTCATCATATCAGGATAAGACTAAAGCAATCTCAGCCCAGTGAGCCTCTTCAGCAAACATCTCTTTAATTATATATCACATACAATCACAGCAGCTTACAGCACCGGAGTCCATTCGGCCCATCGAGTCTATCAGCTCTTTGGTCGAGCTATCCAATAAATCCCACTTCCTGCTCTTTCCCCACAGCCCTGAAATTTGTTTCCCTTCAAGTATTTATCCAATTCTTTTGTGAAAGTTATTATTGAATCTGTTTCCATCTTTCGTGCATTCCAGATCCCAACAATGTTTTCCTCAAGTCCCCTCTGGTTATTTCACCAATCCTCTGGTTACCGACCCATCTGCCACTGGGAACAGTTGCTTCATATTACCTCTAACAAAACTGTTCATGATTTTGAACACCTCTATCAAATCTCCTTTTAACTTTCTCTGCTGTAAGGAGAACAACCCCAGCTTCTCCAGTCTCTCCCCATAACTAAAGCCCTTCCTCCCTAGTGGCTCCAACAGACGGCTAGGGAGTGGGGAGTGGCAGTGTCTCCATGGAGCAGGAAGCTGGCTGTCCTCTCTCAGGGTGACAGCATTTGTACTCCCACCACTGCCACTCCGCCATTGCCCTTGCTGCTGCCAGCCAGCCAGCCAGCTCAGAATGCTGCCGCCCAGGCCGAGATGGTGCAGTCTACAGCCGGGCCTTCTAGGACCAGAGCTGCTCGAGGGCGTCCTGCACGGCCATCTGTAATCTCCCCCACTGAAAGTCAGCAGCCTTCGACCAGCCACTGTGCTGCAACCAGTGGGGGAGCACTGCGTAGGAGCACGAGAGTAGGAAATGCAACACGAACAACAGACGCGAAGGGAATGCACAAGGGTTATTAGTTGACTTTGTGATGGAATTAACCGTTTATAAGTGTTTGGAATGTTTGTTTTGTGGTGGCTTTCATTTCAGCATTGTGCTCAAGAGGGCGCTGTGATGTTCCATGACAGAGGGATGGTAAACATAAGAATTAGGAGCAGGAGTCGGCCATTCGGCCCCTCGAGCCTGCTCCACCATTCAATGAGATCATGGCTGATCTTCTACCTCAACTCCACTTTCCTGCACTGTCCCCATAGCGTTTGATTCCCTTAGTATCCAAAAATCGATCTCTGTCTTGAATATACTCAACGACTGAGTCTCCACAGTCCTCTGGGGTAGAGAATTCAAAGTAAATTTCTCCTCTTCTCAGTCCTAAATGGCCGACCCCTTATTCTCAGACTGTGACCCCTGGTTCTAGACTCCCCAGCCAGAGGACACATCCTCCCTGCATCTACCCTGTCAAGCCACTGAAGAATTTTCTAAGTTTCAATGAGATCACCTCTCATTCTTCTAAACTCGAGGGAATATAGACCTAGTCTACTCAATCTCTCCTCATAGGACAATCCGTCCATCCCAGGAATCAGTCTGGTGAACCTTCATTGCACTCCCTCTATGGCAAGTATATCCTTCCTTAGGTAAGGAGACCAAAACTGTACACAATACTCCAGGTGTGGTCTCACCAGGGCCCTACATAATGGCAGTAAGGCATCTTTAATCTTATACTCAAATCCTCTTGTAATAAAGGCCAACATATCATTTGCTTTCCTGATTGCTTGCTGTACCTGCATGTTAACTTTCAGTGATTGGTGTTCAAGGACACCCAGGTCCCTCTGAACATCAACACTTCCCAAGCTCTCACCATTTAAAATTACTCTTTTCTATTTTTCCTACCAAAGTGGATAACTTCACATTTCTCCACATTATATTCCATCTGCCTGATTCTTGCCCACTCACTTAGCCTGTCTATATGCCTTTGCAGCCTCATTTCATCCTCCTCACAACTTACTTTCCCACCCAGCTTTGCATCGTCAGTGAACTTGGATACATTACACTCGGTCCCTTCAACTAGGTCATTAATACAGATTGTAAATAGCTGAGGCTCAAAGGCAGGGAAGGATTGTGTGACGGGGATCTGGGATTTCAGTCAGGGGAAGCGGAGTCTGATGATGGTCTCACGGACAGCCTGTCCGGAACGTGGATCTACAGGCTGCCTGTCTCCTCCTTCTCCTCCTCTTCTTCCTGAGGTGGTCGCAGAACCCGTGGTGGCAAGGACTGCGCCCTCATGGTGGAGGTTGCAGCAGATTGCCACACAATGAGACACCCACTGCAGCGAGTACTGGCCATCTCCTCCCGAGCGGTGACCATTGCTTGAGCACCCCGACGGTCTGCTGGATGATGTTCCCGGGGCGGCATGGCTGTTATTCTATGAGCGTGGGCCACCTGTGGTGGGGTTACGGAGAGGGGTCATCAGCCGGGTGAAGAGCGGATAGCCCATGTCTCCGAGCAGTCACCCTCGGGTTTGACGTGGTGGTTGGAAGATTGCTGGCACACTGGACTGGTGCCGGATGAATGCATCATGGCCGCTGCCAGGATAGCGGGCATTGACCAGCATGTTGTGCTGAGTGTGGTCACACGACACCTGCACATTCAGTCAGTGGTAGCCTTTGAGGTTACGGTACATCTCAGCATTGATCTGCGGCGCCCGCAAAGCCACGCATGCGCACTCGATGGCGACCTGCCCCATGGGGAAGCCCGCTCTCCTGGCAAAACCACGTGGGCGCAACATCTGCTTCTCTCCGTCCAGAGAGAAGACAATGAGGTCCTGTCCCCGAGAGTACAGAGCCTCTGTGAGCTCCCGGATGCAGCGATGGACGGCAAACTGGGAGATGATAGCTATGTGGCCGGCTCCAGCCTGGAAGGATCCGCTGGTGAAAAGATTCAGGGACCACGCTGACCTTGAGGGCTCCTGGGAGAACTGTGGTCGCCCTGCTCTGAGGCTGCAGGTCTAGTCGCAGGAGGTGGCCGAGTTCTGTGACCACCTCCTCGGTGAAGCGCAGCCTCCGAACACACTGCTCCCGGCTGGGGTGCAGGTAGGGGGGAACGTGCTCTGTGAAGACCCTAGGTGGGTAAGGCCTCCTTTTGAAAACCCTCCTCCCTCCTCTCTCCTCCTCCTTCCTCTGCGAGCAGCTTGTTTTGCTGCCTCTGCTCCATCTCCCAGCCATGCTGCAGCGTGAGTGGGGGCTGCAAGTAGAGCCACCATGCCTGGGAGCAAGTGGTGTAGTCAGAGGCCTTCCAGTAGGAATCAATGCCTTCGCAATGCCCAATAGCACTCCCTGCACACTTTATGAACCTTATATATGAGCCTTCCAGTAAACCAGTACAGGTGCAAGGTCCCAAATCCGGAACTCCGAAAACCAGAATTGTCCGAAAGCCAGATATTTTCCACACAGCTGATGAATTCATCCGGAATTATTGCCCGAAAACCCAACATTTATTTTAGGCAAAACCCAAAATCCGACACAGATTCGGTCGTGGATTCCAGATTTCAGACAAGAAAATCAAGCCTGAAATCCGGAATCCTCGACAGAATCCGTGCCGGAATTCGGGTTTTGCCGGATTTCGGACCTCGTCGCTCAAAACCCGGCACGGATTCGGTCGAGGATTCCGGATTTCAGTCTATTGATTTTCTTGTCTGAAATTCGGAAAACCCAAAAACCAGAACAGATTCAGTCCTGAGGATTCCGGATTTCAGATGTTTACCTGTATTGATATATAAATTCTGCAAGAGCCAGTACAAGAGAAAAAATTCAACTTACTTGCAGGTTCAGCTGCGTGCGTTTTGGAGAGGGGGCTGATTGGAACGGCGACATCCCATCCTCAGCCATGGAAACGTGCGTCCCCTGAGAACAAGGGATAACTGTCTGCAGCCAAAAGTGCTGAGGGGATGATTCTACTCAGCCTACTGCCAAGGTCTCTCACCTTCTGAGATGACACAGTCCAGCCAATTTGGCCCATTCCAGCAGGACATTAATAAGCAAATGTGCACTGACCAGAGCAAAGGCTCTGGGCCCAGACAACATCCCAGCTGTTGTGCTGAAGACCTGTGCCCCAGAGCTAACCGCACTTCCACACAAGCCATTACATGCAGCTACGATACAGGTATCTATCCAGCAACATGGTAGATCACCTCGGTAGGTCCTGTTCCCTGCACCACCCTCCCTTTCCCTCAACAACTATCTGTCCCACCTGTGACACGGACTGTGGTTCTAGTATTGGATTGTTCAGCCACCCAAGGATTCATTTTAAGAGTGGAAGCAAGTCTTCCTCGATTCCGAACGACTGCCTATGATCATGATGATGTCCTATTCATAAAGGTAGGGCAAATCTAACCCGACTAATTGCTGCCCGATCAACTGTCTCCCGATCATAGGAATATAGGAACAGGAGGAGGCCATTCAGCCTTTCAGGCCTGCTCTGCCATTTAATTAGATCTTGTGTCAGCCAGCCGTGGCTCAGTGGGCAGCACACTCGCCAAGTCAGCAGGTTGTGGGTTCAAGTCCCACTCCAGGAGCTTGAGCACATAAATCTAGGCTGACACTCCCAGTGCAGTGCTGAGGGAGTGCCACGCTGTCGGCGGTGCCGTCTTTCGGATGAGACATTAAACCAAGGCCCCGTCTGCCCTCTCATGTGGATGTAAAAGATCCCGTGGCACTATTGTGAAGAAGTGCAGGAGAGTTATCTCCGGTTTCCTGGGGCTAATATTTGTCCATCAATTAACATAACAAAAACAGATCATCTGGTCATTATCACGTTGCTGTTTGCGGGAGCTTGCTGTGCACAAATTGGCTGCCGCGTTTCCTACATTACAACAGTGACTACACTCCAACAGTACTCCCTTGGCTGTAAAGTGCCTTGAGACGTCCAGTGGTCGTGAAAGGCGCTATATAAATAGAAACATAGAAAATAGGTGCAGGAGCAGGCCATTCAGCCCTTCTAGCCTGCACCGCCATTCAATGAGTTCATGGCTGAACATGAAACTTCAGTACCCCATTCCTGCTTTCTCGCCATAACCCTTGATCCCCCGAGTAGTAAGGACTTCATCTAACTCCCTTTTGAATATATTTAGTGAATTGGCCTCAACTACTTTCTGTGGTAGAGAATTCCACAGGTTCACCACTCTCTGGGTGAAGAAGTTTCTCCTCATCTCGGTCCTAAATGGCTTACCCCTTATCCTCAGACTGTGACCCCTGGTTCTGGACTTCCCCAACATTGGGAACATTCTTCCTGCATCTAACCTGTCTAAACCCGTCAGAATTTTAAACGTTTCTATGAGGTCCCCTCTCATTCTTCTGAACTCCAGTGAATACAAGCCCAGTTGATCCAGTCTTTCTTGATAGGTCAGTCCCGCCATCCCGGGAATCAGTCTGGTGAATCTTCGCTGCACTCCCTCAATAGCAAGAATGTCCTTCCTCAAGTTAGGAGACCAAAACTGTACACAATACTCCAGGTGTGGCCTCACCAAGGCCCTGTACAACTGTAGCAACACCTCCCTGCCCCTGTATTCAAATCCCCTCGCTATGAAGGCCAACATGCCATTTGCTTTCTTAACCGCCATGCTAACCTTCAATGACTGATGTACCATGACACCCAGGTCTCGTTGCACCTTCCCTTTTCCTAATCTGTCACCATTCAGATAATAGTCTGTCTCTCTGTTTTTACCACCAAAGTGGATAACCTCACATTTATCCACATTATACTTCATCTGCCATGCATTTGCCCACTCACCTAACCTATCCAAGTCACTCTGCAGCCTAATAGCATCCTCCTCGCAGCTCGCACTGCCACCCAACTTAGTGTCATCCGCAAATTTGGAGATACTGCATTTAATCCCCTCGTCTAAATCATTAATGTACAATGTAAACAGCTGGGGCCCCAGCACAGAACCTTGCGGCACCCCACTAGTCACTGCCTGCCATTCTGAAAAGTACCCGTTTACTCCTACTCTTTGCTTCCTGTCTGACAACCAGTTCTCAATCCACGTCAGCACACTACGCCCAATCCCATGTGCTTTAACTTTGCACATTAATCTCTTGTGTGGGACCTTGTCGAAAGCCTTCTGAAAGTCCAAATATACCACATCAACTGGTTCTCCTTTGTCCACTTTACTGGAAACATCCTCAAAAAATTCAAGAAGATTTGTCAAGCATGATTTCCCTTTCACAAGTCCATGCTGACTTGGACCTATCATGTCACCATTTTCCAGATGCACTGCTATGACATCCTTAATAATTGATTCCATCATTTTACCCACTGCCGATGTCAGGCTGACCGGTCTGTAATTCCCTGTTTTCTCTCTCCCTCCTTTTTTAAAAAGTGGGGTTACATTGGCTACCCTCCACTCCATAGGAACTGATCCAGAGTCAATGGAATGTTGGAAAATGACTATCAATGCATCCGCTATTTCCAAGGCCACCTCCTTAAGTACTCTGGGATGCAGTCCATCAGGCCCTGGGGATTTATCGGCCTTCAGTCCCATCAATTTCCCCAACACAATTTCCCGACTAATAAAGATTTCCCTCAGTTCCCCCTCCTTACTAGACCCTCTGACCCCTTTTATATCCGGAAGGTTGTTTGTATCCTCCTTAGTGAATACCGAACCAAAGTACTTGTTCAATTGGTCTGCCATTTCTTTGTTCCCCGTTATGACTTCCCCTGATTCTGACTGCAGGGGACCTACGTTTGTCTTTACTAACCTTTTTCTCTTTACATACCTATAGAAACTTTTGCAATCCACCTTAATGTTCCCTGCAAGCTTCTTCTCGTACTCCATTTTCCCTGCCCTAATCAAACCCTTTGTCCTCCTCTGCTGAGTTCTAAATTTCTCCCAGTCCCCAGGTTCGCTGCTATTTCTGGCCAATTTGTATGCCACTTCCTTGGCTTTAATACTATCCCTGATTTCCCTAGATAGCCACGGTTGAGCCACCTTCCCTTTTTTATTTTCTTTTTCTTTTAGATCAGGGCTGATCCGTATGTCAATCCCATCTACCCAAGGCCTTGGCTCCATATCCCTTGATACCCAACACTTCAGTCTTGAAAGTGCCAATTGAACCCATGAGCCACAACCTTTTGGGGCAGAGAGTTCCAGATTTCACTACCCTTCCCGATTTCCCACCTGAATGGCCTAGCTCCAATGATAAGATTATGATCCCCTCGTTCTTAATCCCCATCAGAGAAAATAGTTTCTCTTTCTCTATCCTATCAAATCCTTTCAACATGTTAAACACCTAGATTAGATCACCCCTCAATCTTCTATACGCAAGGAAATACAATCCAAGTTAATGCAATCTGTCCTTATAACTTATCCCTTCTAGCCCGGTATCATCAGGGCACTGCACACCCTCCAAGGCCAATATATCCTTCCTGAGGGCCCAGCACTGAACGCAGTGCTCCAGGTGGAGTCTGACCAAGGCATCGTACAACTGAAGCACAAGTTCTTCCTTTTTGAACTTCAGCCCTCTTCAAATAAAGGCCAACATCCATCGTTGATTGCTTTTAATGATTTGTATGCTTGAACTCTGCTGCGGAATATTTCAAAATACTCAATACAAGTCTGAAAACGAGGGTACAAACAGTCTTTATTCACAGAAGTGAGAGCCAACTTGCTCTCTGTCTTGAGCCAAGCTTTTAAAATTGTTGCAATTATCTGTCAGCATTTATACATTTTACTGATCTGTTCAGAACATACCCCGCCTCCGTGCCAGCTGCGCGTGACAGTTGCGATTAGGCGCATTTAACCTTGTTAGGTATCTAGAGCTGTAAACTCGTTTGACCATATCAGCCATGAGATGTTTTGTCATATTGCTGAGCTGGCGTGTGTGGTTGTCTGCTTATGTGTTGGCTGCTACAAAGTCCAAATGCCCTTCTGTGGTTTAGTTTCGAGAACTAGCTCAGCATGCAAGCAATAGTCCCCTTAAATGCCAAATTAACCTTTTCAGTCTCCCCTTTTGGTCCTTGGCTATATATCTATGGTCAGACTGCCACAAGCTCTTCACCCTGGCTCAGTGATCAGCTGTAGGCTAGAGTTGCATGTTGCTTGTTGCTACAATTGTTGCATGTTGCTACAATTATCTCTTATGTCAGACCGGGGGCAGGGGGGGGGGGGGTGTCTGACTGGGTGTGTTCTACACAGTATCTAACATTGCTTGCTAGCATTCTGGTACTCTGGCCATTGTGGGCCGCCCCAACCTGTGTGAGAACACCACCGCAGATCGGGGCTATAAATAGAGCTGGAGCGCCGGGCCCTGGACCATCGTGGGCAGCGGTGCAACAGATGAGGGTGCGGGGCCCAGAAAAGCCGAGGGCCCAGGGGCAGCACGGACCAGCCCACACTGCGATATGTGTGCGCACTAGGTCCGTGCAGCAGAGCAGGTCTCCAGTCATCCTGGTTAACTCTTGCCACTGGATAAAGGCCTCGCTCTGTCAAGCCCGTGCAGTGGCTGATGTGCAACGGTCACCACACGTTAAAAAAATCCACGCACAGGCATCTTCCACCCCCTCAATTGGAGTTCAGCACTGGAACATCGTGTCCTTCATTGAAACATCTGCGAACTCATGAGGAAGCAAGTCATCCTCGTTCAAGGGACCGCCTATGATGACTATTCCTTTAGCTATTCTTCTGGCCTCTTGCCACTTGCACCTCATGCAGCACATCACCAGGAGATAGATGGTCACTAGGAGCTGCAGGACCACTAGTACATAGAATATTATCCTAACCCAAGGGTGTATGTTTTTGAGGAGCATGACCTCAGAATGTATGCGCGTATGTACGATTTTCCTCAAAACTCTTACCTTTCAGCTGACTTCTGCGTCCCATGGACATCTGTAACCTTCTTCTCAGTCTCTGCTGGGACAATGGCACATCTTCACGAACACTATCCAATCCCTCGGGCTGGAAGATTCTGAACCAGGGTGTGGAAGTGGCATTAGATTGAAATGGAGGAGGTTGTGACAAAGGAACAAGAGGTTATGTCGGGGAAGGGGCTCGGTCCATGGGAATCATGGTGGGAGTTTGACCTTCACAACTTCCTCCGCACTGTTATGCCAATAGTCGATGAGGATGGAAACTCTTCAGCTGGCTCCTTCTCCTGATTTTCCTCCTTCTTATCATCACCTTCATTCTGCCCTCTGTTGCTGATGGGTCTGTAGGAAAGGAGGCTACAAGCTATAAATAGGTGATTATGCCTCGCTTGGAATTAAGAAAGACTTGCATTTATATAGCGCCTTTCGCGACCACCACATGTCTCAAAGTGCTTTTCAGCCCATGAAGTACTTTTGGAGTGTAGTCATTGTTGTAATGTGGGAAACGCGGCAGCCAACATGTGCACAGCAAGCTCCCACAAACAGCAATGTGATAATCACTGGATAATATTTGTTTTTGTTATGTTGACTGAGGGATAAATATTGGCCCAGGACACTGGGGATAACTCCCCTGCTCTTCTTTGAAATAAAATAGTGCCGTGGGATCTTTTACATCCACCTGAGAGAGCAGACGGGGCCTTGGTTTAACGTCCCATCTGAAAGACGGCACCTCCGACAGTGCGGCGCTCCCTCAGCACTGCACTGGAGTGTCAGCCTAGATTTATGTGCTCAACTCTTGAGTGGGGCTTGAAGCCACAACCTTAGGAGGGCAGAGACAGATGTGGAGGATTGTGGCTGCTTCAGGGACATCATGGTGACTGCGGTGGTTCACACGAGATGGCAGCACTCTGCAACCAACGCTGTCCTCTCCTGTGGCTACATCCGGTAATCTGACCAGCAACTCCATACCCTGCTCTTCATCGGAGGTGAGCTCCTTAATGTTGAGGATTTCCCACTCCAGTGCCCTACCTCTTAAATCCTGTAATTGACACGATTGAGTTAATTCAGCTACGGAATGTGAGCATTGCTGGCAAGGCTGGCATTTATTGCCCATCGCTAAGTGCTGGTGAGGTTGGGCCTATACTCATTGGAGTTTAGAAGAATGAGAGGTGATCTTACTGAAATGTGTAAGATTCTGAAGGCGCTTGACAGGGTAGATGCAGAGAGGATGTTTCCCCTCGAGGGGGAATCTAGAACTATGGGGCATAGTTTCAGAATTTCTTCTCTCTGAGGGTTGTAAATCTATGGAATTCTCTACCCCAGAGAGCTGTGGAGGCTGGGTCATTGAATATATTAAAGGCAGAGATGGACAGATTATTGAGCGTCAGGGGTTATGGGGAATGGGCAGGAAAGTGGAGTTGAGGCCTGTCATGTATTCAACTATCATTGTAACCCATGTATAAGCTGACCTAAGTTGTACACCTAGAGAACATTGACCACAAGGGGGTGAACTTGTGGGAGACACTCCTAACCTGGACTTTCAGGTATAAAAGGGGAAGCTCCACCCACCTTCATCACTTGAGGTCTTGGTAATAAAGGTAACTGGTCACAGAGTGATCTTCTCTCAAGTATGGGCCTCGTGTGCATTTATACTGTATAGTAAGGACATATCATTGGCGACGCGAAACTGGGATTTAAACCACGCGAGCATGGCCACTAGCAATACAGAAGAGAGGTACTGTGTTGGTGATGATTGGGACAACTTTATTGAGAGACTACAGCAAAGTTTTGTCACTAAGGAATGGTTGGGACAGGATTCGGCCGACAAATGCAGGGCTCATCTCCGAATGGTTTGTGGATCCAGAACGTACTCCCTGATGAAGGACCTTCTAGCGCCAGAGAAGCCAGCGGACAAGATGTTCGACGAGCTCAGTAAGTTGATCAGGGAACACCCTAAACCAGCGAGCAGCATGCACATGGCGAGACACCGGTTTTACATGCACTAGCGGCGAGAAGGGCAAAGCGTTCCTGACTTCGTGGCAGATCCCCGGCGACTGGCGAGCCTATGTAAGTTCACAGATGCATGCAGAGCAGAGATGCTGCGAGACTTTTTATTGAGAGCATCGGGCACGCTGAGGTTTTCAGGAAACTGATTGAGACCAAAGACATGACCTTGGAAACGGCAGCTCTGATAGCCCAGACAATTATCTCAGGGGAGGGAGAGACCAGAATGATATATGACAAAAATCTTGGCTCAAATGCGGCAAACGACCAGAGAGTCAACATTGTTAACGCGGCACACAATTGTCTAAGCAGACAAGGGCAATCGGACATGCTCGAGCATGTAGTCGAACCCAAAAGGGGAATTCAACAGAGACAATAGCTAGCTGAACGGCGATTCATGTAATGGACAATGCGGCCAGTAATGGGGCCATCAACACCTGTTAATGGTGCGCTTAAGGACAGTTACAGAGACAGTCAGAGACGATCGACTGGTAATGGACCTTTTGTTGCCAACAACGGGGCCTCCAGCTCATGTTGGAGGTGTGGAGGCTAGAGCTTGAGGTATCAGCAATATACCTGCAGAAACTGCAACGTCAGCGGTCACGGCGCGTATGTGCAGGAAGCCTGCAGCCAGGTTGATGTACGAGGAGGACGGGCCCGATGTAAGCCCTACGAGGCCAAATGAATACTGGGGGAAATCGCTGGAAGCTGAAGTTCAGCGAGTTCATGTGCACATGGAGCACATATACAGTTCATATACCAAGACGCCACCGATAATGATGAAAGTGCTCCTCAATGGCATCCCAGTATTAATGGAGCTAGACACGGGGGCCAACCAGTCCTTGATGAGTATCAAACAGTTCGAAAGGTTGTGGGTGTCCAAGGCCAGGGGGCCAAAATTATTGCCAATTGACGCACAGCTACAGACATACACAAAGGAGATCATTCCGGTGCTAGGCAGCGCCACGGTAGTCATGACCCACAAAGATTCGGAGAACAGGTTGCCACTCTGGTTTGTCCCGGGGGACGGTCCTGCACTACTGAGGAGGAGTTGGCTTACTATCATGAACTGGAAATGGGGCGATGTCAATGCAATTTCTTCTGTGGAGCGAGTATCATGCTCACAGGTCCTGGACAAATTTGACTCATTATTTCAACCCAGCATGGGCACTTTCATGGGGGCCAAGGTAGTGATTCACATAACCCCAGACGCCAGGCCAGTACACCACAAGGCCAGAGCGGTGCCGTACGTGATGCGGGAAAGATAGAATGCAAATTGGACCGCCTGCTGAGGGAAGGCATTATCTCGCCAGTCGAATTCAGTTACTGGGCGAGCCCGATCCTGCCGGTGCTCAAGGCAGATGAGTCGGTCAGGATATGTGGCGATTACAAGGTCACCATCAATCGGGTGTCACTCCAAGACTACCGAGAGCGGTGGACCTCTTTGCGACGCTATCCGGTGGCAAACTTTTTTCAAATTGGACCTGACCTCAGCTTACATGACCCAGGAGCTGGCGAGTGAGTCGAAGAAGCTGACCACCATCACGGCACACAAGGGGTTGTTCGAGTATAACAGATGTCCATTCGGGATTCATTCGGCTGCCGCGATCTTTCAGCGAAATATGGAAAGCCTCCTCAAGTCGATTCCAAGGGTGGTGGTTTTTCAGGAAGACATCCTCATCACGTGTCGTGATACTGAAGAACACCTCCACAACCTGGAGGAGGTGCAACACAGACTGGACCGAGTAGGGTTGTGACTGAAAAAGGCGAAGTGCGTCTTCTTAGCTCCAGAGGTAGAATTCCTGGGAAGGAGGGTAGCAGCAGATGGGATCAGACCCATTGCATCCAAAACGGAAGCGATCCAGAGAGCACCCAGACCCCGTAACACGACGGAGCTGTGTTCGTTCCTGGGGCTCCTGAACAATTTTGTTAACTTTCTTCCCAAATTGAGCACGCTGTTAGAGCCGCTACACGTGCTCCTATGCAAAGGTCGCGATTGGGTCCGGGGGGACAGCCAGGAAAGGGCTTTTGATAGAGCACGCAACTTGTTATGCTCCAACAAACTGTTAACGTTATATGACCCGTATAAGAAACTTGTTTTAACGTGCTATGCGTCGTCCTATGGGGTCAGGTGTGTGTTGCAGCATGTGAATGCCAATGGTCAGTTACAGCCAGTAGCTTATGTCTCCAGAAGTCTGGCCCAGGCAGAAAGGGGCTACGGAATGGTAGAAAAGGAAGCGCTAGCATGTGTATACACAGAAAAAAAAATGCACCAGTACCTATTTGGCAGGAAATTTGAGCTGGAGACAGATCACAAACCCCTAACATCCCTTTTTGCCGACAACAAGGCCATAAATGTGAATGCATCGGCCTGCATACAGAGGTGGGCACTTACATTAGCCGCCTATGACTACACAATTCAGCACAGACCAGGCACTGAAAACTGTGCCGATGCACTCAGCAGGCTACCACTAGCCACCACTGAGGGGGCAACTGAGCATGATGCTGAGATGGTCATGGCTGTTGAAGCTTTCGAAAGCGAAGACTCACCTGTGACAGCCCGTAAGATTAAAGTCTGGACAAATAAAGACCCGCTACTCTCTTTAATTAAAAAATGTGTCCTGAATGGGGACTGGGCAGCCACGTACGGGACATGCCCTGAGGAATTTAAACCGTTTCATGGGCGCAAGGATGAACTCTCGATTCAGGCCGATTGCCTACTGTGGGGAAACCGAGTAGTCATGCCCCAGAGGGTCAGAGAGGTGTTTATCAGAGAACTTCACAATGGGCACCCAGGCATTGTCATGATGAAGGCAATTGCCAGGTCACACGTTTGGTGGCTAGGGATAGATGCAGACCTGGAACTTTGTGTTCGCAGGTGCAACACATGTGCTCAGCTGGGCAACGCACCCAGGGAAGCCCCCCTTAGCCCCTGGTCCTGGCCCGCCATGCCATGGTCACGCATCCAGGTGGACTACGCAGGGGAAAAATGTTTTTGGTTGTAGTAGACGCCTACTCCAAATGGATTGAGTGTGCCATTTTAAATTCAAGCACATCCTCTGCCACGGTAGAAAGTCTACGGGCAATGTTCGCCGCCCATGGTCTACTGGCTGTCTTGGTCAGCGGCAATGGCCCGTGCTTCACAAGCACTGAATTCCAGGACTTCATGGCAGGCAATGGAATCAACCATGTCAGAACGGCACCGTTCAAGCCGGCCTCAAACTGCCAGGCGGAACGAGCAGTACAGATAATCAAACAGGGAATGCTCAGAATCCAAGGGGGTTCCCTACAAAGCCGCTTATCACGCCTCCTGTTGGCCAATAGATCCCCACCACACTCACTCACAGGGGTTCCACCCGCAGAGCTGCTAATGAAAAGGATGCTCAAAACCAGGTTATCCCTTATACACCCTACTATGAAAGAAATTGTTGCGAGCAGACGTCAGTCACAATGTGTCTACCATGACAGGAATGCGAGGGCGCGATGTATTGATGTCAATGACCCTGTTTTTGTCCTTAATTACACTGCAGAGCCCAAATGACTTGCAGGCACTGTGATTGCCAAAGAGGGGAATAGGGTTTTGGTAGTTAAACATACCAATGAACAAATCTGCTGCAAACACGTGGATCAAACCAAAAGGAGGTCCAGCAACCCCATAAAAGAAGCAGAGGAAGAACACAACGTAGAGTTTACTCCAGCACAGGTGACTGAACACCGGAACCAAGTGCAGGAGAGCCCAGTCACTGTGGGCAGTCCGGACAGGCCTGAGGCACCGCAAACAGCAGACACTCAGGCCAGCGCCCAACAACCAGAGTCCCAACTTAGGCGCTCTACAAGGGAGCATAAACCACCAGAGAGACTTAACCTGTGATCCCAATAAGACTTTGCGGGGGAGGTGATGTCACGTATTCAACTATCATTGTAACCCATGTATAAGCTGACCTAAGTTGTACACATTGAGAACATTGGCCACAAGGAGGTGACCACTTGTGGGAGACACTCCTAACCTGGACTTTCAGGTATAAAAGGGGAAGCTCCACCCACCTTCATCACTTGAGGTCTTGGTAATAAAGGCAACTGGTCACAGAGTGACCTTCTCTCAAGTATGGGCCTTGTTTGCATTTATACTGTATAGTAAGGACATATCAAGGCCAAGATCAGATCAGCCATGATCTTATTAAATGGTGGAGCAGGCTCGAGGGGCCGTATGGCCTACTCCTGCTCCTATTTCTTGTGTTCTAATATGAGCCTTCTTATGGAAGTGCGGGTAGAGGCTTGATACGACTGAGTGGCCACTTCAGAGAACAGTTAAGATTTACCCATGTTGGTGTGGGACTGAAGTCACATCTCGGCTCAGAACAGGTAAGGTCCAATATTTTGGGGGCCACGTGGCCCATTTAATGGGCTGTGCGGCCCATTCAAAATTCCGCACATGGGTGATTTTCTTCAATTTACGAGCCAGCTCACCGGCTGCACGGGACCCCACATGACCCCATGGGACCCCACATGACCCCATGGGACCCCACGTGACCCCACATGACCCCATGGGACCCCACAGCTTCAGGAACACTGGTAAGCACAGCAGGCTTCAGTCCCTGAAGCCATTAGTGAACTAGTTGGGCTTTTATGACAATGCGACAGCTTCTTGGCCCCTTCTACTGGGTCCGGCTGTTTAATGTTCAGATTGTGTATGCTGAATTCTGATTCTCAAACTTCCGTGGTGCAATTCGAACTCACGATTATTGGTTCAGGCTTCTGTACTGCGTAAGATAACGAGGACACTACCGTGCCCGAGATCAGGATTCAGTGAAGGCCCGCAATTGAGGGTTGCCTCCCAGGAGGTACCAGTCAGAGATCTGACAGCATCTCCCTGTTAAAGTGGTGGATGGGGAGATGGCCACACACTGTGCCCTCCTTAACGAGAGCGCAGTGTTGAAGTGTTCGGTGTGCAGCTCTTTGAGGGTACAGAGTGTGCTGATGCTTAGAGTGTCCCAGGAAGGAAAGATGTGGGGCTGGATAACCTCTGTTAGCGCCCTGGAGGGGCGATAAATGGTGTTTCTCGGAGTCACGGCGGGCGTCCAACTTTTACTGCCCGGCCGGCAAATTCGGCTCATGGTTTACGCGGCGCAAAATCTTACCGCCCCGTCCTCTAGTTTCACTGAGATCATGACGTCAATCGTCATTCAACGCTCCGCTATTGCCCCGGATGCGAAATTCGGCCCCAACGCCTCACCAAACGCCCACCTCAGGAAATGTCTGAAAAACCAGGCACTCCCAGGGTGCAGCAGGCGGCATTGGCGACGTATTTAGGAGGGATGAGGATCCTACATCGCAGGTCACATTGACTGCAACGGTTGCGCACATCATGCTGCGTGAAGCTCTGACTTGACAGCGGCAGTTTTATCTGCCATTACAGTGTCCTTACAACGTCAGTGAGAGCATCTAATGGGGGCATCATGATAACACCCTCGCTCCAAGCACTGGCATCTGCTTGACTACGTCATCGTCCGAGTGAGGGAACGCAAGGATGCTACCATGGCAGGAGCCAACGACTGCTGGACAGACCACCGTCTAATCCGCCCCGTCATTAACATCAATATAGCCCCAAAACAGCGATGGCAACAGAAACAATGCCGCAGAAAAATCAATGCTGGGGCACTCAAAGACCCAGTTAAGAAAGCTCGATACAGCCAGCGCCTCACTGCCAACCTGACGACCCTCGATGACCCTGAGACGCAGAGTGCCCACAATGCCTGGTCTGCCTGAAGACGTCCATAACCAGCGCTTGCAAAGAGATGCTCGGTCACTCAACCAGCAAACACCAAGTCCACTGCCGGGCACTGAACAACAATGAAGTCCCTTAAATCAACTAAACTTTTTTATCACGCCGATTTTTTGGCTGGGGCACAAAAACTTTCTTGTTTCAAGCCTGATTTTGCGCCCTGATCATGGAACCTCGTTTTTTGCCGAATTTTGCAGCCGAGGCGCAAAATGTTTTCCAGGCGGTATCAGGACCACCCCACAGCCATTCCCGCCCCGAAATCAGGGTGCCACCGCTACCTCCCTCCACACAGATATCAGGTTAACTGCCTGCGAGCACGAGAAGAAGTGGTATAAAGCAGTGAGTGACATTGTACGAGTGGAGCTGATAATGGAAGTGGCACGGGACCGTGTATAGGGAGTGAGAAATGGGTATGGTTTCTGCTGCTCGCCTGCATGGAGGCTGATATTAACGGGGCAGGAACTGGGGCAAATGCTGTCGGAGCATCGCTATTCCCTAAAATTCCACCCTGTGCAATGCCGCTATTTAATGGGCGATTGTTCAGTATTACCGATTAATGGTTTGTCCGTGGCTGCAGACCCTGTTTGTTGTTGGGTGCAATAGCCTTTCCATTGGCCCCTGGCGCGCCTGCTCTGAGTTGGATTCTTCTTACTGTATATCCAGGATTGGTGAACGTGCTGGTGTATGATACAGCTGAGCAGAGGGTGAAAGTTGGGCTGGGTTGGGCCTTCCACACCAACGATCTACAAAAGCTTATAGGGCTGGATTTTAGGATTTTCTGTTTGGACATCTGGGCCCTGCATCAGGGGGCGCAGTGCGAAAGGAGGCGCTGTACAATTCGTCATATCTTTAATACTCTTATGAATGACTCCACAAGGTCCAGTATGGTACTTCAGC
Organism: Pristiophorus japonicus; assembly: GCF_044704955.1. NCBI lineage: Eukaryota > Metazoa > Chordata > Chondrichthyes > Pristiophoridae > Pristiophorus > Pristiophorus japonicus. Next base: position 86,798,303 of record NC_091997.1, read on the forward strand.
TGTTGTGACCTTAGTCCCATTGATTGTGACTCCAGAGTGAGGCACAACCATGGTGGGCAGCCTTTTATATTGGGCCCTGCATACCTGTACAGGTGACCCTCAGGTCTCCCACCGCAGTGCCCTCTGGTGGCACACCTTATGTGACTATACAGTTAGTGTACATGGTCTACATACATGACATAATTTTCATGGCGCAAGGATGGGAAACTCCCGAGCTAACGTGCCGGGTTGTGTGCCCTACGAGAGGGGCACGGCGGGGTGGTGAGCCTTAAAAAAGCCACAAAAACATTCCCGAAACATTATCCACGCCACCACAACACAAATCGCTAAAAATGTTGACAGAACACTCGCACTTACCTTCGGACATTTTACCTTCCTCACCGCCGCCGGCTACATAAGAACATAAGAATTAGGAACAGGAGTAGGCCATCTAGCCCCTCGAGCCTGCTCCGCCATTCAATAAGATCATGGCTGATCTGGCCGTGGACTCAGCTCCACTTACCCGCCCTCTCCCCGTAACCCTTAATTCCCTTATTGGTTAAAAATTTATCTATCTGTGATTTGAATACATTCAATGAGCCAGCCTCAACTGCTTCCCTGGGCAGAGAATGCCACAGATTCACAACCCTCTGGGAGAAGAAATTCCTTCTCAACTCGGTTTTAAATTGGCTCCCCCGTATTTTGAGGCTGTGCCCCCTAGTTCTAGTCTCCCCGACCACTGGAAACAACCTCTCTGCCTCTATCTTGTCTATCCCTTTCATTATTTTAAATGTTTCTATAAGATCCTTCTGAACTCCAACGAGTAAAGACCCAGTCTACTCAACCTATCATCATAAGGTAACCCCCTCATCTCTGGAATCAGCCTAGTGAATCGTCTCTGTACCCCCTCCAAGGCTAGTATATCCTTCCTTAAGTAAGGTGACCAAAACTGCACGCAGTACTCCAGGTGCGGCCTCACCAATACCCTGTACAGTTGCAGCAGGACCTCCCTGCTTTTGTACTCTATCCCTCTCGCAATGAAGGCCAACATTCCATTCGCCTTCCTGATTACCTGCTGCACCTGCAAACTAACTTTTTGGGATTCATGCACAAGGACCCCCAGGTCCCTCTGCACCTCAGCATGTTGTAATTTCTCCCCATTCAAATAATATTCCCTTTTACTGTTTTTTTTCCCAAGCTGGATGACCTCACATTTTCCGACATTGTATTCCATCTGCCAAACCTTCGCCCATTCGCTTAGCCTATCCAAATCTCCTTGCAGCCTCTCTGTGTCCTCTACACAACCCGCTTCCTCCCCGCCGCCGGCTATGCCGGACCGCACTGGTTTCCCAGGCGGTGATTGCGAGCGGCACTTCCGGGTGGACCCGGATCGGGCAAAAGACCAAACTCCTGACGGTGCCGCAACCAGAGGCGTTGCCCACCCGGCGCAGCTGTCCCCGGCGGTGCTGCTCCGCGCCGACGCAAAACCCGACCCGAGGATCGCGGCGGGGCGCAGGAGACCTGAACGCCGTCGTTCACCCCGCTCCGGGGCGAAAGCCCGAGCGCAAAGAACCGGGAAATCCAGCCCCTTGCCTAACGGAGGAAGTGTGCGTAGAGTCATCGAATGACACAGCACAGAGGGAGGTCAACTGACACATAGTGCTGCGTCAGCTCTTTGAAAGAGAGATCCAATTAGTCCCACTCCCCCGCCCCACAGCCCTGATTTATTTTTCTTTTTTAGGTATTTATCCAATTCCTTTTTGAAAGTTATTATTGAATCTGCTCCCACCCCCGCGCCCCCCCCCCCTCCCCTATCAGGCAGCGCGTTCCCGATCAGAACAACTTACTTGTTGGCCTGTGGGGTTCCCTGCCGTGGAGAGTTGTTGATGCCCATTCATTGGATGTGTTCGGGAGGGAGTTGGATGTGGTCCTTGTGGCTGGGGGGGTCGGGGTGTGGAGAGGGCGTGGGGGGGGGGAGGTGCTGGGGTGGGTGATCAGCCACGATCTTGTTGAATGGCGGTGCAGGCTCGAAGGGCCGAATGGCCTACTCCTGCACCTATTTTTTATGTTTCTATGTTTCTTAAATAACTTTTCCTCAAGTCACCTCTGGTTCTTTTGCTAATTACCGAAAATCTGTGTCCTCTGGTTGCCAACCCTTCGAACTGGAAACAGTGTCTCCTTATTTACTCTATCAAAACCGTTCATGATTGTCAAACCCTCCACCAATTCTCCCCTTAACCTTCTCTGCTCTCAAGAAAACAGCCCCAGTTTCTCTAGTCTCGCCACAGAACTGAAGTCCCTCATCCCTGAAAGAAAAGACTTGCATTTATATAGCGCCTTTCATTATCTCAGGACGTCCCAAAGTCTTTTACAGCCGATGAAGTACTTTTGGAGTGTAGTCACTGTTGTAATGTGGGAAATGCGGCAGCCAACTTGTGCACAGCAAGCTCCCACAAACAGCAATGTGATAATGACCAGATAATCTGTTTTTGTTATATTGATTGAGGGATAAATATTGGCCCCAGGACACCGGGGATAACTCCCCTGCTCTTCTTTGAAATAGTGCCATGGGATCTTTTATGTCCACCTGAGAGAGCAGACGGGGCCTCGGTTTATCGTCTCATCTGAAAAACAGTACCTCCGACAGTGCGGCATTCCCTCAGCACTGGAGCGTCAGCTGAGATGTTTATGCTCAAGTCTCTGGAGTGGGACTAGAACCCACAGCCTTCGGACTCAGAGGCGAGAGTGCTGCCCACCAAATCACAGCCGACACTGTGCCACTCGAGCAAATGCCCTCTGCAGCCTTTCCAAGGCCTTGGCATCCTTCTGAAAGTGCGGTGGCCAGAATTGAACACCGTGCTCCAACCGAGGCCGAACCAGAACTAAATGGTTTAGCTGTACTCTCTGCCTTTATTTACAAAGCCAAATAGAGCCTCATTGCCAGGTTGTGACTGTCCAAGGAGCCTCCCCACCGACACCTGGGAGTCCCTGACCGCCCTAAATGGAGGAAGTGCATCCGGGAGGGTGCTGAGCACCTCGAGTCTCATCGCCGAGAGCATGCAAAAACCAAGCGCAGGCAGCGGAAGGAGCATACGGCAAACCAGACTCCCCACCCACCCTTTCCCTCAACGACTATCTGTCCCACCTGTGACAGGGACTGTGGTTCTCGTATTGGACCGTTCAGCCACCTAAGGACTCATTTTAAGAGTGGAAGCAAGTCTTCCTCGATTCCGAGGGACTGCCTATGATGATGGCTGTCCAGGAATTGGCTGCAGACAGCTTTTGTCTCACTTACAGCTTTCAGACCACAGCTATTTACCATACACTCGCGTTACCTACAAATCCCCATCAAGTAAATATATGGCTCCTCATTATCTTCGCATTAATCTTCATTGCGTTCCTTGGATGTTTGACAGGAAACAGTTCACCAGCTAACAGGGTGAGCCACTGAGTCTTAAATCATGTGACTGATAGGCTTTCCTTGGAAGAAGCCCTTAGGCAAACTGACCTACAGCCCAAGGATAGCCGAGGGTTCCGGGAGTAATTAGTTGTACCCAGGTGGCGATTCAGGAGTATCCCCGTAATGTCGTGTTGTGCGTAATGTCGGAGGGGCTTTCGCTCGCTCAATGTGCAGATGGAATGTGGCCATTACATTAATAAAGTTGACACCGGATCAATACCCGAGTGTACAGTGCTAAAGGAGATAACTTCAAGGAAATGAGGGAAGAGCTTTAAAAAACCCATCTGGGGAATGAAAGACTGAGTTGAGGACAAATGAAATAACTTTCAGGACATTGTACTGAGCCGGAATGCACAAACACTGCCTAAACACATTAACAAGACAATACAAGATGAAACTAGACAAACAAGCAAAGCAATTGAATAGCGGAGAAGTTATGTTCAACACATATTGATTCTTGGTTACATCACAACATGTTCTTCATATTATAGAAAGGATTATAGAGGCACTGGAGAAAGTGCAATAAAGATTTACAAGGATGATACCAGAACCGCTCCAGTGCAGTGCTGAGGGAGTGCCGCACTGTCGGAGGTGCCGTCTTTCAGATGAGACGTTAAACCGAGGCCCCGTCTGCTCTCTCAGGTTGATGTAAAAGATCCCATGGCACTATTTTGAAGAAGAGCAGGGGAGTTATCCCCGGTGTCCTGGGCCAATATTTATCTCTCAATCAACATGACAAAAACAGATTATCTGGTCATTATCACATTGCTGTGTGTGGGAGCTTGCTGTGCACAAATTGGCTGCTGCGTTTCCCACATTACAATAGTGACTACACTCCAAAAGTAATTCATTAGCTGTAAAGCGCTTTGAGACGTCCGGTGGTCATGAAAGGCGCTATATAAATGCAAGTCTTTTTCTTTAACTGAGAAGCTTTAACTATCAGAAAAGATTGAGCAGGCTGGGGCTCTTTACTCTAGAAAAGAGAAGGCTGAGGGGTGATCTGATAGAGGTCTATAAAATTATGAAGGGGTTCGATAGGGTAGTTTTAAGGAAAATGTCTCCATTTGTGGGAGAGACCAGAACTAAGGGCCATAAATATAAGATAGTCATTAATAAATCCAATGGGGAATTGAGGAGGAACTTCTTTACCCAGGGAGTGGTGAGAATGTGGAACTCAGTACCACCTGGCATAGTTGAGGCGAATAACATAGATGCATTTAAGGGGAAGCTAGATAAACATATGAGGGAGAAATGAATAGAATAATTGGTGGATAGAGTTAGATGACATAGGGTGGGAGGAGGCTCATGTCGAGCATAATCACCAGCATGGACCTGTTGGGCCAAATAGCCTGGTGCTGTGGTATCATCATATCATCATAGGCAGTCCCTCGGAATCGAGGAAGACTTGCTTCCACTCTAAAGTGACTTCTCAGGTGACTGTACAGTCGAGACGCGAGGTGCTCAGCGCCCTCCCGGATGCTCTTCCTCCATTTTGGATGATGTTGGGCCAGGGATTCCCAGGTGTCGGTGGGGATGCTGCACTTTATCAAGGAGGCTTTGAGGGTGTCCTTGAAACGTTTGCTCTGCCCACCTGGGGCTCGCTTGCTGTGTAGGAGTTCCGAGTAGAGCGCTTGCTTTGGGCGTCTCGTGTCGGGCATGCAGACGATGTGGCCCGCACGGAGCTGGTCGAGTGCGGTCAGTGCTTTGATGCTGGGGATGTTGGCCTGGGCAAGGACACTGACTTTGGTGCGTCTGTCCTCCAAGTGGATTTGCAGGATCTTGCCGAGGCAACGTTGGTGGTAATTTTCCAGTGCTTTGAGATGTCTGCTGTATATAGTCCACATCTCTGAGCCATACAGGAGGGCGGGTATCACTACTGCCCTGTAGACCATAAGCTTGATGTCAGATTTGAGGTTCTGACACACTGCGCTGGCACATTGGGAGCGGTGTTGGACCTCGTCATCGATGTCTGCCCTTGCTGATAGTAGGCTCCCGAGGTATGGAAAATGGTCCACGTTGTCCAAGGCCGCACTGTGGATTTTAATAACCGAGGGTGGGGGGGGGGGCAGGGTAATACTGTGTGGTGGGGCCAGGTTGGTGGAGGACCTTTGTCTTACGGATGTTTAGCGTAAGGGCCATGCTTTCATATGCCTCAGTCAAGCAGGGCTGCGCCATTGCACCAATGCTCTTCTCGATCTCCCTCGCTGCAATGCTCCATCTCACACTCAACAAGCTCCCCGCTGGAATGGAACTAAACTATAGAACCAATGGGAACCTGTGTAACCTTTGCCACCTCCAGACTAGCTCCAAGGTCGTCTCATCTTCTAGTCATCGAACTACAGTACGCGGACGACGCTTACGTCTGCACACAGTCAGAGGCTGAACTCCAAGCCATCGTCAACAGTTCTGGGGTGTACATCGGGTACGGTAGCATAGTGGTTCTGTCACTGGATTAGTACTCCAGAGTCCTGGACTAATGATCCAGGGACATGAGTTCAAATCCCACCATGGCAGCTGGGGAATTTAAATTCAGTTATTAATAAATCTGGAATAAAAAGCTGGCATTAGTAATGCTGACCATGCACCTACTGGATTGTTGTTAAAGCCCATCTGGTTCACTAATGCCCTTCAGGGAAGGAACTCTCTGCTGTCCTTCCCCGGTCTGGCCAATGTGTGACTCCAGACCCCAGCAATGTGGTTGACTCTTAACTGCCCTCTGAAATGGCCCAGCGAGACACTCAGTTGTGTAAGGTGGCCGTCATCTCAAGAGCAAGTAGGGACTAGTTGCCGTTGACGCCCACATCCCAGGAACGAACAAATAAAACATAAAAATGTTGTGCAAAAAACAAGCTCCGCAAAGCTCGTAGGAAGAAAGGCGAGGAGGGCGAGGGGGAAGAATTCAAAAAATGTTAAAGATGATAGTCAAAGAGGCACGAAATATAAAAGCCGACACAAGTAATTATTCTAACAGCAAGAGGTTTGTCAAAGGGGGTGGGTGGTTTTTGTGCGGCGTCAAAATAAGGGCCGAAATCTACAAAATGCTGATAGCAAACATGGGGGAGATTTTCGGTGGTTTTCTCGGCGAAAGTTTCCTCCCTTACTTTTTAAATGGAACCGCCCAAATCTCGAAACGTCCGCCGGGTAGCACACCGCCACCGAGAGATTTGCCAGGCCGTAAGTTTGGCCCCAACGCAAGCCCGTCCAGGTCGTCATGGGAACCTCCCGGTGAAAGCTGCTTAAACAGGGCGGTAGGTGAGTACTCTGTAAAGGAAGGTAAATTAAAGGTCCTTTATTTATATTTAAATTGTAAAGCAGCGGTTAGGTGTAAAACTATCTTGAGATAGTTTTTTTTTAGTGAAATTTTTTAAAAGGTTTTCCCCCCCCTCCCTGGGCCCAACCATAGCCTCGGAGTAAATTTAAAAATAACATTTTAAGAAACGCCCGTTTCACCTAGTTTTGCCTTTAACTGCTGATAAACCGCCGAGAATTCTGGTGCAAGATCCATTTTCTCGCCAGGCAAAATTCTTACCTTTATTATGAGAATTTTTACCAGCGATAGTTGCAAACTGTTAGCGATGCTTCTGGGCGGCAATCGAGCGGTGAGGGGCTGTCGGGAAAGTCTAGCTAGTCCATTCTGCTGCTTACCACACCACTGGTATAGAGGTGCTGGCATCCGTTGTCAGATTAGTCAGGGCTCAAAGTTATACCAGTCGGGGCACTCATGACCAGCTAATCACTTCATTCATGTTTAACATGAAAAGCCACATCACAAACAGAATGCAGGCCCTTGGTTAAATCTGGAGTGGCAAGGAATCGGCTGGTGAGTGGGGGCAATGATTACTCACTAGGGGAGGGGCAATGATTACCCATTGGGGAAGGGGGCAATGATTACCCATTGGGGGAAGGGCAATGATTACCCATTGGGGAAGGGGGCAATGATTACCCGTTGGGGGAGGGGCAATGATTACCCATTGGGGAAGGGGGCAATGATTACCCATTGGGGGAGGGGCAATGATTACCCATTGGGGAAGGGGGCAATGATTACCCATTGGGGGAGAGGCAATTATTACCCGTTGGGGAAGGGGGCAATGATTACCCGTTGGGGGAGGGGCAATGATTACCCATTGGGGAAGGGGGCAATGATTACCCGTTGGGGGAGGGGCAATGATTACCCATTGGGGAAGGGGGCAATGATTACCCATTGGGGGAGGGGCAATGATTACCCATTGGGAAAGGGGGCAATGATTACCCGTTGGGGGAGAGGCAATTATTACCCGTTGGGGAAGGGGGCAATCATTACCCATGGGGAAGGGGGCAATCATAACCCGTTGGGGGATGGGCAATGATTACCCACTAGGGGAGGGGCAATGATTCCCACTGGGGGAGGGGCAATGATTCCCACTGGGGGAGGGGCAATGATTCCCCACTGGGGGAGGGGCAATGATTACCCACTGGGGGAGGGGTAATGATTACCCATTGGGGAAGGGGGCAATGATTACCCATTGGGAGAGGGGCAATGATTACCCATTGGGGAAAGGGGCAATGATTACCCGTTGGAGGAGAGGCAATTATTACCCGTTGGGGAAGGGGGCAATCATTATCCATGGGGAAGGGGGCAATCATTACCCGTTGGGGGATGGGCAATGATTCCCCACTGGGGGAGGGGCAATGATTCCCCACTGGGGGAGGGGCAATGATTCCCACTGGGGGAGGGGCAATGATTCCCCACTGCGGGAGGGACAATGATTACCCACTGGGGGAGGGGTAATGATTACCCACTGGGGGAGGGGCAATGATTACCCACTGGGGGAGGGGCAATGATTACCCACTGGGGGAGGGGCAATGATTATCCACTGGGGGAGGGGCAGTGATTCCCCACTGGGTGAGGGGGCAATGATTACCCATTGGGGAGGGGCAATGATTACCCACTGGGGGGGGCAATGATTCCCCACTGGGGGAGGGGCAATGATTACCCACTAGGGAGAGGCAGTGATTCCTCACTGGGTGAGAGGGCAATGATTACCCATTGGGGAGGGGCTGTGATTACCAGTTGGGAGAGGGGCAATGATTCCCCACTGGGGATTACCCGTTGGGGGTTACCCTGGCGTACAAGCAGGATGATAAGACAGGACATGCTGCGAATACTCAGCAGGTTATGCAACATCCCTGGAGAGACAAACAGAGTTCACAGCTCGGGTCAAGATGCTGCTGGATCAAGTATTTTCCAGCATTTTATGCTGTCATTTCACACTTACAGCATCCGCTTGCAGAGGGAAGAGAAAGACACAGAAGAGGAGGATTCAGAGGGAAAGATGTATCACAGAGAGCCACTTTGTGGCCGGGACATCCAGGATGGAATCATTTACCTGCGGTCCCAATGAACACAACCCCAATTCTCCTTTCAACATTAGTCCCACACCTTCCCTTCCCTCTGTTACTGACCATCGCAGCGTCCTCTTGGCGTGAATGCTGAAATAAAAGCCACCGCAAAGCAAACGTTCCAATCCATCTATATACATCTATCCATCCAATGTGACATCAATCAACTCATCACCCTCCTCGTGACTGTCTGGTGTGTGCCTTTGCCTAGCCTGCTGATGTCACGCAGTGCTACCCCAGTGGCTGCAGCGAGGCTGCTGGAAGGCTGCTGACTTTCAGTGGGGGGACACTGCAGATGGCCTTGCTGGTCGACCTTGAGGAGCTGGTGACTGGGAGTGTGAAATCAATCATCTTGTTCTTCTTCAGTCTCCTCTCTCTCTTCTTGTTGACCCACTGACTGGGCAAGCTGCTTTTCTTAGGTGTGTGAAATGAGGAAGGCACAAGGGCGGATTGAGGTGACATGAGGGTGGGGTAGGGGGGGTGGGAAAGAAAGTGGTGTATGCGAGAAGGAGGGTAACGTATGAGGATACCGGCATCTTGTATCCTTTTAGCCCCACCGCTGGCTAAGGGCCCAGCCTTGCCCCTGCCAAGAATGACCAGCATCGTCTCCTTCAATGGGGTGAGGAATGGGAGATGTGCCTCGTGATTGGTGCAGATTGTTGGTAGGTGAGTGATTGGGGGTCTTACATTGAGCAGTGTGTGATGCTAGTACTGCAGTTGGTGGGAGACGACTTTTGACGATGCATTCACTGACCTTGAGGTCATGAAGCCTCTTTGGACACTGACGCCAGGTGGTGGGGACAACACTGCCGGCAGTGACAGCCTCGGTGATGTACTCCCACACCCTTCTCTCTGGAGGGCATCCTGGCCCCCTGTGGGGAGAGGGCCATTCTTGCAGTGTTGTACCCCTGCACAAAGCTGGAGTACTGCGTGCGAGATCCTGGGTGCCCCCTCCCTGGCTTGCTGAGCCAATTGTGTTAGTGCTGAGGAACTTTTCCCATTTTTTGAGATGAGAAAGCGAATTCGTCCGTCTCTGCTCCTGCCTCAGCTCATCCACTGCTGAAGCCCTCATCCATACCTTTGTTACCTCTAGATTTAACTATTCCAATGCACTCCTGGCTGGCCTCCCACATTCTACCCTATGTAAACTTGAGGGCATCCAAAGCAGCCCGTGTCCTAACTCGCACCAAGTCCCGCTCACCCATCACCCCTGTGTTCATTGACCTACATCGGCTCCCGGTAAAGCAACGCCTCGATTTCAAAATTCTCCTCTTTGTTTTCAAATCCCTCCATGGCCTCGCCCCTCCCAATCCGACAGGCGGGATGTATAATGAGCGGGGTGTATAATAGGCAGGTGTATAACGGCGGGTGTATAACGGGTGGGTGTATAACGGTGGGGTGTATAATGGGTGGGGTGTATAACTGGTGGATGTATAACGGGCGGGGTGTATAACGACGGGGTGTATAATGGGCAGTTGTGTATAACATGCGGGTGTATAACGGGCGGGTGTATAATGGGCGGGGTGTATAACGGTCAGGTTGTATAACAGGCGGGGTGTATAATGGGTGGTGTGAATAAAGGCAGGGTGTATAATGGGCGGGGTGTATAACGGGCAGGGTGTATAACAGGCGGGGTGTATAATGGGTGGTGTGAATAAAGGGGGGGTGTATAATGGACGGGGTGTATAACGGGCAGGGTGTATAACAGGCGGGGTGTATAACATAACGGGCGGGGTGTATAACATAACGGGCGGGGTGTATAAGGGCGGGGTGTATAAGGGCGGGTGTATCTACTATCGGCAGGTTGCACCGAAGTTGAAAATTACGCCCAGATAAAATATTTCTTTCTTTGCAGAACTCTAAGAAAATCAGCGCACGCTGATATCCATGACTTGGGGTAGTAGGTCTGGGATATCTGACTCTGACTGCTTTACATAGAAACATAGAAACATAGAAAATAGGTGCAGGAGTAGGCCATTCGGCCCTTCTAGCCTGCACCGCCATTCAATGAGTTCATGGCTGAACATGCAACTTCAGTACCCCATTCCTGCTTTCTCACCATACCCCTTGATTCCCCTAGTAGTAAGGACTTCATCTAACTCCTTTTTGAATATATTTAGTGAATTGGCCTCAACAACTTTCTGTGGTAGAGAATTCCACAGGTTCACCACTCTCTGGGTGAAGAAATTCCTCCTCATCTCGGTCCTAAATGGCTTCCCCCTTATCCTTAGACTGTGTCCCCTGGTTCTGGACTTCCCCAACATTGGGAACATTCTTCCTGCATCGAACCTGTCTAACCCCATCAGAATTTTAAACGTTTCTATGAGATCCCCTCTCATTCTTCTGAACTCCAGTGAATACAAGCCCAGTTGATCCAGTCTTTCTTGATAGGTCAGTCCCGCCATCCCGGGAATCAGTCTGGTGAATCTTCGCTGCACTCCCTCAATAGCAAGAATGTCCTTCCTCAGGTTAGGAGACCAAAACTGTACACAATACTCCAGGTGTGGCCTCACCAAGCCCCTGTATAATTGTAGCAACACCTCCCTGCCCCTGTACTCAAATCCCCTCGCTATGAAGGCCAACATTCCATTTGCTTTCTTAACCGCCTGCTGTGCCTGCATGCCAACCTTCAATGACTGATGTACCATGACACCCAGGTCTCTTTGCACCTCCCCTTTTCCTAATCTGTCATCATTCAGATAATAGTCTGTCTCTCTGTTTTTACCACCAAAGTGGATAACCTCACATTTATCCACATTATACTTCATCTGCCATGCATTTGCCCACTCAACTAACCTATCCAAGTCGCTCTGCAGCCTCATAGCATCCTCCTCGCAGCTCACACTGCCACCCAACTTAGTGTCATCCGCAAATTTGGAGATACTACATTTAATCCCCTCGTCTAAATCATTAATGTACAGTGTAAACAGCTGGGGCCCCAGCACAGAACCTTTCGGTACCCCACTAGTCACTGCCTGCCATTCTGAAAAGTACCCATTTACTCCTACTCTTTGCTTCCTGTCTGACAACCAGTTCTCAATCCATGTCAGCACACTACCCCCAATCCCATGTGCTTTAACTTTGCACATTAATCTCTTGTGTGGGACCTTGTCGAAAGCCTTCTGAAAGTCCAAATATATCACATCAACTGGTTCTCCCTTGTCCACTCTACTGGAAACATCCTCAAAAAATTCCAGAAGATTTGTCAAGCATGATTTCCCTTTCACAAATCCATGCTGACTTGGACCTATCATATTACCTCTTTCCAAATGCACTGCTATGACATCCTTAATAATTGATTCCATCATTTTACCCACTACCGATGTCAGGCTGACCGGTCTATAATTCCCTGTTTTCTCTCTCCCTCCTTTTTTAAAAAGTGGGGTTACATTGGCTACCCTCCACTCTATAGGAACTGATCCAGAATCAATGGAATGTTGGAAAATGACTGTCAATGCATCCACTATTTCCAAGGCCACCTCCTTAAGTACTCTGGGATGCAGTCCATCAGGCCCTGGGGATTTATCGGCCTTCAATCCCATCAATTTCCCCAACACAATTTCCCGACTAATAAGGATTTCCCTCAGTTCCTCCTCCTTACTAGACCCTCCAACCCCTTTTATATCCGGAAGGTTGTTTGTGTCCTCCTCAGTGAATACCGAACCAAAGTACTTGTTCAATTGGTCCGCCATTTCTTTGTTCCCCGTTATGACTTCCCCTGATTCTGACTGCAGGGGACCTACGTTTGTCTTTACTAACCTTTTTCTCTTTACATATCTATCGAAACTTTTGCAATCCGTCTTAATGTTCCCTGCAAGCTTCTTCTCGTACTCCATTTTCCCTGCCCTAATCAAACCCTTTGTTCTCCTCTGCTGAGTTCTAAATTTCTCCCAGTCCCCGGGTTCGCTGCTATTTCTGGCCAATTTGTATGCCACTTTCTTGGCTTTAATGCTATCCCTGATTTCCCTTGATAGCCACGGTTGAGCCACCTTCCCTTTTTTATTTTTACGCCAGATAGGAATGTACAATTGTTGTAGTTCATCCATGCGGTCTCTAAATGTCTGCCATTGCCCATCCACAGTCAACCCCTTTAGTATCATTCGCCAATCTATCCTAGCCAATTCACGCCTCATACCTTCAAAGTTACCCTTCTTTAAGTTCTGGACCATGGTCTCTGAATTAACTGTTTCATTCTCCATCCTAATGCAGAATTCCACCATATTATGGTCACTCTTCCCCAAGGGGCCTTGCACAACGAGATTGCTAATTAATCCTCTCTCATTACACAACACCAAGTCTAAGATGGCCTCCCCCCTAGTTGGTTCCTCGACATATTGGTCTAAAAAACCATCCCTTATGCACTCCAGGAAATCCTCCTCCACCGTATTGCTTCCAGTTTGGTTAGCCCAATCTATGTGCATATTAAAGTCACCCATTATAACTGCTGCCCCTTTATTGCACGCACCCCTAATTTCATGTTTGATGCCCTCCCCAACATCACTACTACTGTTTGGAGGTCTGTACACAACTCCCACTAACGTTTTTTGCCCTTTGGTATTCTGCAGCTCTACCCATATAGATTCCACATCATCCAAGCTAATGTCCTTCCGAACTATTGCCTTAATTTGCTCCTTAACCAGCAATGCTACCCCACCTCCTTTTCCTTTTATTCTATCTTTCCTGAATGTTGAATACCCCTGGATGTTGAGTTCCCAGCCCTGATCATCCTGGAGCCACGTCTCCGTAATCCCAATCACATCATATTTGTTAACATCTATTTGCACAGTTAATTCATCCACCTTATTGCGGATACTCCTTGCATTAAGACACAAAGCCTTCAGGCTTGTTTTTTTAACACCCTTTGTCCTTTTAGAATTTTGCTGTACAGTGGCCCTTTTTGTTCTTTGCCTTGGGTTTCTCTGCCCTCCACTTTTCCTCATCTCCTTTCTGTCTTTTGCTTTTGCCTCCTTTTTGTTTCCCTCTGTCTCCCTGCATTGGTTCCCATCCCCCTGCCATATTAGTTTAAATCCTCCCCAACAGCACTAGCAAACACTCCCCCTAGGACATTGGTTCCGGTCCTGCCCAGGTGCAGACCGTCCGCTTTGTACTGGTCCCACCTCCCCCAGAACCGGTTCCAATGCCCCAGGAATTTGAATCCCTCCCTGCTGCACCACTGCTCAAGCCACGTATTCATCTGCGCTATCCTGCGATTCCTACTCTGACTATCACGAGGCACTGGTAGCAATCCCGAGATTACTACTTTTGAGGTCCTACTTTTTAATTTAGCTCCTAGCTCCTTAAATTCTTTTCGTAGGACCTCATCCCTTTTTTTAACTATGTCGTTGGTACCAATATGCACCACGACAACTGGCTGTTCTCCCTCCCTTTTTAGAATGTCCTCCATTGACACTCACCACTTGGCCCAAAAACTGCACTGCTCATTGGATTAATGTACATTTCTCTCAGTCACAGAGGAGTTCTTATCATATGGGCCTCCGGGACCAGGCGTTGGAAGCTTTGAATCATTGAGAGGAATGGGAGAACAATCCAATGTGTTCCATGTATGAACTGCAGCGCTCAAACAGCATTGTCTCCCCCTCCCCCGTTACATCTTGTTACACCTTGTTACACCCCGTTACACCCCGTTACACCCCGTTACTCATTGTTACACCCCGTTACACCTTGTTACACCTTGTTACACCCTGTTATATCCTGTTACACCCCGTTACACCTTGTTACACCCCGTTACATCTTGTTACACCCTGTTACACCCCGTTACACCTTGTTACACCCTGTTACACTTTATTACACCCTGTTACAACCCGTTACACCTTGTTACATCCTGTTACACCCCGTTACACCCTGTTACATCCTGTTACACCCTGCTACAACCCGTTACACATTGTTACACCCTGTTACACCCCGTTACACACCGTTACATCTTGTTACACCTTGTTACACCCCGTTACACCTTGTTACACCCCGTTACACTCTGATATACCCCGTTACACCCTTCTGAAAAACAAGTTTTCCAATGAGTCACATGACATTGCTCTTTCCCCACAGCCCTGTTATTTTTTCCTTCTGACGCACATATCCAATTCCCTTTTGAAAGTCACCATTGAATCTGTGCAATCCATAACACACCTCGCTGTGTAAAACGAATTTCCTCATCTCCCCCCTGGTTCTTGTGCCAATGATCTTAAACCTGTGCCCTCTGGTTACTGACCAGGGAAACAATTTCTCACTATTTATGTCGCAAAACCCTTCATGATTTTGAACGCCTCAATTAAATCTCCCCTTAACCTTCTCTGCACTAAGGAGAACAAGCCCAGCTTCTCCAGTCTCTCTACAGAACTGAAGTCTCTCAACCCCGGCGCCATTCTGGTCAACCTCCTCTGCCCCCTCTCCAAGGCCTTCACATCCTTCCTAAAATGCGGTGCCCAGAATTGGACGCAATACTCCAGCTGCGGCCGAATCAGTGATTTATAACGGATTGTTCGCGAATTGCTCGACCAGAGAGTGTCCTCTTCAGGGCTGAAGGACACACAGGGGCTGAAATTCGCTTTGTAAAGCTGCCCGTTAACGCCGCAGCAAAGACCGACCTTCAAAGTTAAGCGGCGTCGACGCCTCGCTCTACATTCAGTCAGCTCTTTGGCAGAGGGGCCAAGAGGCAATGCCGCACGGCTAATGCCGCCCGCGTGGTAAGGTCATCCAGCGTACAACGCCTCTCTGACGCCTCTGTTGCGACATGTGCTTTGTGCGGCTCCCCATACCGACAGGCGGCCGTAGAGCCTGGACAAAGGGGTCGTTAAACAGCGGACCTCGGGAGGAATGGCCCAGAAAGGAAGGTAAGTTTTCCCCTTTATTTATTTCTGCGTGGTTTCACTCGTTTTCAGAGCGGGGAAGTGTGAGTGTGGATCATTTTTTAGTCATTTTTTTTTTTCTTCACGTCTTACTTCTAGCATGGTGGCAGCCTCCCGTGGGGAAATTCAGTCGGCCTCCTGAGCTCCCGCCCGAGGGTGGGTGCACAACGCCACGTTTTAGCGCTGCCCTCTCATCTTTGGACGTGAAAACTGAATTTAGTAGTTTGAGGCTGTGCCTGACGCCCGGTGTTAAAATCGACACTCAGGCACTGACACTGCCTCAAACACGGCCATAACCAATTTCAACCCCATCATCTTAAAGTGATGACGATCCTCTCGAGTCGTGAAGACTGTCGAAAGCAGCTCTTCCTCTGATCTTCCAGTCGTCACTCTGAAGAACTTGAATTGAAGAGGATTGAAGGTTGTAATAAAGAACCTCCCTGGGCTGAGGCATGGGGCAAGAATGGCCCTCGGTTCCTGCCTTGGCCTCTGTGCGACCCACACAACATCTGGACTGAAGATCCTTCCCTTCTTGCCTTGCTCACGTGTCAGCCCATGGACTCCCCGTTGTGTTTCTTTCAAGAAGAAGAGTGGGATCCATCATCCTGCTGTCAGACCCACCCCTACCGCTCACAGACACATCAGTCACAAGTCCCAGAGCTCCCACCGTCAACAATGTACACCCGAACGATGCAACCGAGGTTCACTACATTGGTTCCTGGGTTGAGAGGGGCGTCTTATGATGAGAGACTGCGTAGAATGGGCTGACACTCTTGTAATATCTTCTCTACAATATCACAAACACACACTTACACGATGGCTCCATTACGCAGGAACTTATCATGTGACCAGGTTACATAATCCTTTATTGTATTTATCTCAGCAGTTGCATTACCACAGTTGTCCACTAGGTGGATCTAGGTGGAGGCGGCGAAGGTTGAACAGGTTCCCACTGGTTCTGTACTTTAGTTCCACTCCAGCGGGGAGCTTGTTGAGTGTGAGGTGGAGCATGGCAGCGAGGAAGATTGAGAAGAGGGTTAGAGCGATGACGCAGCCCTGCTTGACCCCGGTCCGGACATGGATTGGGTTGGTGATGGATCTGTTGGTCAGGATTATGGCCTGCATATCATCGTGGAGCAGGCGGAGAATGGTGACGAACTTTTGGGGCAGCCGAAACAGAGGAGGATGCTCCATAGTCCTTCATGGTTGACAGTGTCAAAGGCCTTTGTAAGGTCAAAGAAGGCCATGTATAAGAGTTGGTGCTGTTCCCTGCATTTTGCTTGTTGCTGTCGCGCTGCAAAAATCATGTTCATTGTACCCCGAAGGGGACAAAATCCACACTATGACTCCGGGAGGAGCCCCTCAGCCACGGGGAGAAGACGGTTGAGGAGGATTCTAGCGACGACTTTCCCAGTGGCTGATAACAGGTAGATTCCTCTGTAATTACAGCAGTCGGACTTGTCCCCTTTTTTTAAAGATGGATTCCCCGCTGGAGTGCAACTAAACTACAGAACCAGTGGGAACCTGTTCAACCTTCGTCGTCTCCAGACCAGATCCAAGACCATCCCATCCTCTGTCGGCGAACGACAGTAAACGGATGATGCTTGTGTCTGCGCAGATTCAGAGACTGAACTCCAAGTCATAGTCAACATCTGCACTGAGGCGTACAAAAGCATGGGCCTTACCCTAAATATCCATAAGACAAAGGTCCTCCACAAACCTGACCCCACCCCACAGCACTGCCCCCCAGTCATCAAGATCCACGGTGTGGCCATGGACAACGTGGACCACTTTCCATGCCTCGGGAGTCTATTAACTGCAAGGGCAGACATCGATGACGAGATTCAACACCGCCTCCAGTGTGTCAGCACAGCCTTCGGCCACCTGAAGAAAAGAATGTTCAAAGATCAGGCCCTCAAATCTTCCACCAAGCTCGAGGTCTACAGGGTTGTAGTGATCTCGCCTTCCTGTATGGCTGAGAGACGTGGACCATATACAATAGGCACGTAAAATCGCTGGAGAAATACCACCAACGATGTCTCCGCAAGATCCTGCAAATCCCCTGGGAGGACAGACGCACCAGCATCAGCGTCCTCGACCAGGCCAACATCCCCAGCATCGAAGCACTGACCACACTCGACCAGCTTCGTTGGAAACGTTTCAAGGACATCCTCAAAGCCTCCTTGATAAAATGCAACATCCCCACTGACACCTGGGAGTCCCTGGCCAAAGACTGCCCTAAGTGCATCTGGGAGGGTGCTGAGCACCTCGCGTCTCGTCGCCGAGAGCATGCAGAAACCAAGCGCAGGCAACGGAAGGAGCGTGCAGCAAACCAGTCCCACCCTCCCTTTCCCTCAATGACTATCTGTCCCACCTGTGACAGAGACTGTAATTTCCATATTGGACTGTTCAGTCACCTAAGAACTCACTTTTAGAGTGGAAGCAAGTCTTCCTCGATTTCGAGGGACTGTCTATGATGATGACTAGGTGGAGCTATATTACCACTCTCTGGAGTTTAGAAGAATGAGAGGTGATCTCATTGAAACATACAAGATCCTGAGGGGGATTGACAGGGTAGATGCTGAGAGGATGTTTCCCCCGGCTGGACAGTCTAGAACCAGGGGACACAGTCTCAGGATAAAGGGTCGGCCATTTAAGACTGAGATGACGAAGAATTTCTTCAGTCAGAGGGTTGTGAATCTTTGCAATTCTCTGCCCCAGAGGGCTGTGGAGGCTGAGTCTCTGAATATATTCAAGGCTGAGATCGATAGATTTTTGGAGTCTCGGGAGAATCAAGGGATATGAAGATCGGGCGGGAAAGTGTTGGGGTCGATGATCAGCCATTGAATGGCTGAGCAGGCTCGAGGGGCCGCTGCTATTTCTCAGGTTCTTATGTTAAAATCCACTGACCATCGGCACCTACACATCACCTGGAGCAACAGTACCACTGTCTGATGACAAGAACATTTGGGGACTATCATGTCCTATTGCTGCCTGAGCAGTGCTGATTGCTTCACATTGTCGTGTGTGTGGCCCCTGTATCAATCTGTGCTCTTCAAGCCGTGTACCCAGCTATAACTGGCAACCATTAATCTGCCATCCCACGGAAGGTCCTGATAGTAAACAGCTTGCTCCCCTCCCTGGTGGGACCCGCAGCCCCAGGCTGCGCTCACTCCTCTGGTGTTTTGGGCACACCCTCATCCCATTGTCTGCGCTCCTCTTCCAGCTGCCAACTCCATGAAATGAACTCCTCCAGGGAGGCTGGTAATCGAGATCATTACTCACATCGGAGCAGGGAACATCAATAATAAACTGGGTGGTCTCCACTGCTGCTGAAGGGTGAAGTTTGTTCTAAGGCTCCCAGTGCGCCGTAATAAACACACCCAACTGCACCGCCGTGAGTCAAAATCCCAGACACCGCTTTACAGACTAGGCCAAATATCCGAGGAGGTCTCTCAAGGAGGTGGACGCACCATGTCAGAAATTGTGAATTGGAAGAAGTAACTTGAGACCTAAAAGTCTCCTCAGTCTGGTGTTAGAATTGAAGTGTTCATTCCAGAGTACACCAGCTAAAGCGGTTTGAACAGCATGAACATAAATAACTGATCACAGGCAGCACCAAACATCTGAAACCGAGAAACATAGAAATTTACAGCGCAGAAGGAGGCCATTTCGGCCCATCGTGTCCGCGCCGGCCGACAAAGAGCCGCATGGCCCTTGGTCAGCAGCCCTGCAGGTTACATATACACCTATGAACAATGACGGAAAGGCAAAGAGCACCCAGTCTAACCAGTCCGCCCCACACAACTGCGACACCCCTTATACTGAAACATTCTACACTCCACCCCAACCGGAGCCATGTGATCTCCTGGGAGAGGCAAAAACGAGATAAAATCCCAGGCCAATTTAGGGAGAAATAATCTGGGAAAATTCCTCTCCGACCCATCCAGGTGATCGAAATTAGTCCAGGAGATCACCCTGGCTGTATTCTATTCCCTGCAGTACTTACCATTATATCTGCGCCGTCCAACAAAAGGTCATCTAGTCGAATCCCAATTACCAGCTCTCGATCCATAACCCTGCAGGTTACGGCACTTTAAGTGCCCATCCAACCATCTCTTAAAAGTGGTGATGGTTTCTGCATCCACCACTCTTCCAGGCAGCGAGTTCCAGATCTCCACAACCCTCTGCATAAAGAAGACCCCCCCTCAAATCCCCTCGAAACCTTCCACCAACCACCTTAAAACTATGCCCCCTCATAATAGCCCCCTCCACCAATGGAAATAAACCCTTACTATCAACTATGTCCAGGCCAATCAATATTTTGTACACCTCAATGAGGTCTCCTCTCAACCTCCTCGGTTCCAATGAGAACAAACCTAGCCTATCCAATCTGTCCTCATCACTAAGATTCTCCATTCCAGGCAGCATCCTAGTAAATCTTCTCTGCACCCTCTCTAGTGCAATCACCTCCTTACTATAATACGGCGACCAGAACTGTACACAGTACTCCAGCTGTGGCCTAACCAAAGTATTATACAATTTAAGCAAACCTGCTTGCTCTTATATTCTATGCCTCGGCCAATAAAGGCAAGCATTCCGTGTGCCTTCTTAATCACCTTATCCACCTGGCCTGCTACTTTCAGGGATCTGTGGACAAGCACTACAAGGTCCCTTTGTTCATCTACACTATTAAGTCGCCTACTGCTTAATGTGTATACCCTTTCCTAATTAGCCCTCCCAAAGTGCATCACCTCACACTTCTCTGAATTAAATTCCATTTGCCACTGCTCTGCCCACCTGACCAGTAGATTGATATCCTCCTGCAGCCCATGACTTTCCTCTTCATTATCAACCACACAGCCAATTTTAGTGTCATCTGCAAACTTCTTAATCATACTCCCTATATTCAAATCTAAATCATTGATATATACCACAAAAAGCAAGGGACCTAGTACTGGGCCCTGCGGAACCCCACTGGAAACATCCTTCCAGTCACAATCATTACCCTTTTCTTCCTACCTCCAAGCCAATTTTGGATCCAACTTGCCACTTTGCCCTGTATCCAATGGGCTTTAACCTTCAAGTTAGATGAGGTCCTTACTACTAGGGGGATCAAGGGGTATGGCGAGAAAGCAGGAATGGGATACTGAAGTTGAATGTTCAGCCATGAACTCATTGAATGGTGGTGCAGGCTAGAAGGGCCGAATGGCCTACTCCTGCACCTATTTTCTATGTTTCTATGTTTCTATGACCAGTCTACCATGTGGGACCTTATCAAAAGCCTTGCTAAAGTCCATATATACTACATCATACGCACTAC
The DNA here is from genome assembly GCF_044704955.1 of Pristiophorus japonicus. NCBI lineage: Eukaryota > Metazoa > Chordata > Chondrichthyes > Pristiophoridae > Pristiophorus > Pristiophorus japonicus. The sequence continues at coordinate 86,819,310 of NC_091997.1, forward strand.
CCTCATCGATCCTCTTGGTTGCCTCCTCAAAAAATTCAATCAGGTTAGTCAAACACGATCTTCCCTCAACAAATCTGAGCTGACTGTCCCTAATTAATCCATGCCTTTCCAAATGCAGATTTATCCTGTCTTTCAGGATTTTTTCCAATAATTTTTCCACCACTGAGGTTAGGCTGACAGGCCTGTAATTACTCGGCCAATCCCTTTCTCTCTTCTTAAACAAAGATACTACATTAGCAGTTCTCCAATCCTCTGGCACCATGTCCAGATCCAAAGAGGACTGGAAAATGATGGTCAAGGCCTCTGCTATTTCCTCTTTTACTTCGCTCAACAGCCTGGGATGCATTTCATCAAGGTCTGTGGACTTATCTACTTTCAAAGCTGCTAAACCCCTTAATACTTCCTCTCTCACTACAGTTATTTCATCCAGAATATCACACTCCTCCTTGATAGCTGTATCTGCATTGTCCCTTTCCTTTGTGAAAACAGATGCCAAGAACGGCCTGTCTGACTCCAACCTCGGGAGAATGTGAAGAGGCGGGTTTCACCCAAGAGTTGAGACAAAGAACCCGACATGTCACAGGTTAAATGGTCCTGTCTGTATCCTATACCAAGCCTACCCCTAAAAAGAGAATAAAAGTAAGATCTAGAAGGAATTTCAGGGCAGACGGTGAAGATAAGAAGAGTTCGTACTACCAGCCGTCTCTCCGATCGGGACTAGTACCAGCTACTTGTCATGGTCGTATGTCTCCTATGCCTATCCTGATTGTGTGTTATGTTTAACGATATTTGAACTATCGCTCCCTTAATTAAATGCCTTTGGAGTTATAAGACATTTTAAGGTGTGTGACCTGTGATCCTAATCTTTTAACCAGGAGAGATTAGTCCGTCCCTGGGCCTGGCTGTATTGGATGTCCTGGGCACTATGGGTAGAGAAGGATTGGGTGGGAGGATCGCACATCCATAGGAGCCCACCTCCCCAACCGCCTGTAGCCTCAACATTGAGTTTAGTAAATCCAGACTTTCACTATAGCTCTCACTTTCTTCACACCAGGGCTTGCTGGTGATGGGTGTTATTGGTGTCTGGTGGGAGGTGCTTAGGCTGGAGAACTTTAAGCGGATGCCAGTACTGGTGGCATGGGGGAGGGGGGGTGGACGGTAGGGGGAGGAGGCGTGGGATAGGAGAGGAAGGGGTGGGGGAGGGCAGGAGGAGAGGAGGGAAGAGGAGGTAGGAAGGGAGGGGGAGAGGAAGGAGGAGAGGAGGTGGAGATGGAGGGGGAGAGGGAGGGAAGGGGAGAGAAGAGGCGGGGGAGTGGGACAGGAGAGGAAGGGGAGGGGAGGGCAGGAGGAGAGGAGGTGGGGACGGGAGAGGGAGCGAAGGGGAGAGGAAGGAGAGGGAGGATAGAGGAGGGTGAGAGGGAGGGGAGGATGAAGGTAGGGGAGTGGAGGGGAGAGGCAGGGGAAGGGGAGGGGGAAGGATGAAGGTAGAGGAGGGGAGGTGCAGGGGAGGGGGAAGGAAGGGGAATGGGGAGGGTTGGTGGAGGGAGGGTGTCTGCCCCTTGTTGTGTGTCCTCCTCTCCTCTCTCTCCGATTGTGTCGACAGTACTAGCCCTTGTGTGATCTCCTCTCCTGCTCCCATTTATCTCATTCTATTGAAATGCTGGTCCATCTATAATTTCTGCAGTTCTGTTGAAGGACGGTAAACTGAAATGCGAATGGACCTGCCCCCACCCCCTCTCCCCCACAGACACAGACTGCCCCCTCCCCACAGACGCAGACTGCCCCCCCCCACAGACACAGACTGCCTTCCCCCAGACACAGACTGCCCCCCTCCCCCCACAGACACAGACTGCCCCCCTCCCCCCACAGACACAGACTGCCCCCCTCCCCCCACAGACACAGACTGCCCCCTCCCCACAGACACAGACTGCCCCTCTCCCCCCACAGACACAGACTGCCCCCCTCCCCCCACAGACACAGACTGCCCCCCCCCACAGACACAGACTGCCCTCCCCACATACACAGACTGCCCCCCTCCCCCACAGACACAGACTTCCCTCCCCCCCCGACAGACACAAACTGCCCCCCATTATATTACACATTTCATCGGGAACAGGCTGGAGAGGGGTGTAGTTGCAACTTGTAGCGGTGTGTACATGGCCGTCAGTTCCTCAGTAAATTCTAAATCCTGGAAGTCCCAATAACTCTCTTCCAGGATATTAAAGCGGACGGCAGATTTAAACCTCAGCATCTGGCAAACTTGGGAAACGTCTGAAAATGATGAAAGAGCAAAAAGTTTATTTGAATATCCAAGAAACAGTTAAGATTAATTAGGCTCCCACTGTAATAAGAAATTTCAAGGAAAATAAATCTTCAATTATTTACCAATTGTTTGCAAAGGATTAGCATAGATCTTGGAGTTGCAATCTTTGCACTGTCTCCTCAAAGAGTTTGGTGGGAGGGCCTGTTGTATAATTATCACTTGTGTGTTTATCTCTCTTCAGTAGAGCAACTATTAATGACTTGGATGAAGGGACTGAGTGTAATGTAGCCACGTTTGCTGATGATATAAAGATGGGTGGGAAAGCAAATTGTGAGGAGGACACAAAAAAATCTGCAAAGGGATATAGACAGGCTAAGTGACTCGCCTATCCCTTTTTCCTTTTTTAAACAAAGGTACCATGTTAGCAGTCTTCCAGTCCTCCAGCACCAGTAAGGATTTGAAAATGATGGTCAGAGCCGCTGCTATTTCCTCTTTTGCTTCTCTGAACAGCTTGGGATACATTTCATCCGGGCCTGGGGATTTATCCACTTTCAAAGCTGCTAAACCCCTTGATACTTCCTCTCTCACTATGTTTATTTCATCTAATATTTCACACTCCTCCTCCCTGATTGCAAAGTCTCTCTTTTGTGAAAACAGACGCAAAGTATTCATTAAGAACCATACCCACGTCTTCCGCCTCCACACACAGATTACCTTTATGGTCTCTAATAGGCCCTCCTCTTTTTTTAATTAGCCTCTTGCTCTTAATGTATTTATAAAACACCTTTGGGTTTTCCTTGATTTTACTTGCCAACATTTTTTCATGCTCTCTCTTTGCTGTCCTAATTTCCTTTTAAATTTCACCCCTACACTTTCTATACTCCTCTAGAGTTTCTGCAGTACAGGTTGAATCTCCATTATCCGGAACCCTTGGGACCTGGCCTGTTCTGGATAAGGGATTTTTCCAGACAAGGGGTGGTCACGTTAAATTGGATGGTACAGGTACTGAGCAAGGGGATATCGGGGCTGGCTGGCTTGGGGCTGGGAGTGCGGCAGAGAGATCGTGGTGGGGGGGGGCGGAGTGGGGGGGCAAGCGGTGGATCACGGGATCAGGCCAACAATTGCGGAAGTCGGCTGCAAGGAACGACTTCAATTTGTTCATGTTGGAGTTCTGCGCATGCGCCTTCTGGTGGCCGGGAATGGTTCTGGATGAGGGAGTTCTGGATAAAGGAGGTTCAACCTGTATTGAGCCTTCGGTATCTGTCATAAGTTTCCCTTTTTTTCTTTATCCTTCCCTGTATGTCCCTTGACATCCAGGGGGCTCTAGATTTGTTAGTCCCACCCTTTTTCTTTAAAGGAATATACTTGCTCTGAACCCTCTGGATCTCCTCCTTGAATGCCTCCCACTGCTCTGACACCGATTTACCATCAAGTAGCTGTTTCCAGTTCATTGTGGCTAAATCACCTCTCAGCTTATCCAAATTGGCTTTTTCCCAATTGAGAACTTTTATTCCTGGTCTATCCTTAACCTTTTCCATAACTACCTTAAATCTAACTGAATTATGATCACTAGCACCAAAATGCTCTCCGACTGATACCCCTTCCACCTATCCAGTTTCATTTCCTAAAACTAAGTCCAGAACTGCCCCCTTCCTTGTTGGGCTTGCTGTGTACTGGCTGAAAGAGTTCTCCTGAACACATTTTAGGAATTCCACAACCTCTATACCATTCACACTAATTTTATTCCAGTTAATATTAGGATAGTTGAAATCTCCTACTATTACTGCCCTATAGTTTTTGCACTTCTCAGAAATTTACCGACCTATTTGCTCTTCTATCTTTCTCTGACTGTTTGGGAGTCTATAGTACACTCCCAGCAGTGTGATTTCCCCTTTTCTGTTCTTCAATTTGACCCATATGGCCTCATTTGATTATACTTCTAACTATACATCCATCCTCATAGCTGTAATTGTTTCTTTAATCAATACTGCAATCCCCCCCCCCCCACCCCGCTGCCACCCCATCTGTTTTACCCCCCTCTCTATCCCGTCTGAAAATCCTGTAACCAGGAATGTTGAGCTGCCATACCTGCCCTTCTTTCAGCCATGTCTCAGTAATAGCTGTAATATCAAACTCCCCAGTGTCAATCTGTGCTCTCAGCTTATCTGCCTTTTTCCAGAGATACTCCTTGCATGGAAGTATATGTAATTTAGTATTGCCAAACTCCCTTATTGTCTATTTTTGAGCCCTTGTTTCCTCTGCCTTCCAAATTCACTTTCTACTTTTTTACTTTCCAATTCCAGCTTTGCTTCTCTCCCTACTGAATCTATTCTCAGGTTCCCATCCCATTGCCAAGCTAGTTTAAACCCTCCCCAACAGCAGTAGCAAACCCTCCCACGAGGATACTGGTCCCGGCTCTGTAGAGGTGCAACACATCTGGCTTGTACAGGTCCCACCTCCCCCAGAAACAGTCCCAATGCCTCAGGAATCTAAAGCCCTTGCTCCTGCACCATCATGATCAGGTAGAGAGCAGGCGGCAGCAACAAAATGTAAATGATGGTCGCGGCACTGTGTCACTGGAAATTGATCTGAATGACCCTGTGTATGTGCTAAACTATGGACATGGTCCCAAGTGGATCGCGGGCACGGTGATAGCTAAAGAAGGGAGTAGGGTGTTTGTAGTCAAACTAGACAATGGACAGATTTTCAGAAAGCACCTGGACCAAACAAGGCTGCGGTTCACAGACTGACCTGAACAACCCACAGCAGACACCACCTTTTTCTAGCCCACAGCACACACACAAAGGATCAACGACACCACGCCGGACCAGGAAATCGAACCCATCACGCCCAACAGCCCAGCAAGGACAGGCTCACCCAGCAGCCCTGCAGGGCCAACAACATGCCAGCCCAGCAAGGGCACAGCCAACACACCAGAACAGACATTTGTACCAAGGCGGTTCACCAGGGAAAGAAAGGCTCCCGACCGCCTCACCTTGTAAATAGTTTTCACTTTGACTTTGGGGGGGGGGTGATGTTGTGTATCTGTAAAGCATGCACTCTCATGTTCCGCCACCAGAGAGCGCATCCTCTGAAGTCCCAAGGTTCCCAGCATCCCTTGGGAGCACTGTATATAATCCGGTCCCTAAGGCCTGTTCCTCACTCTGGAGTGTCTTAATAAAGACTGAGGTCACTGTTACTTTAACCTCCCTGTGTGCAGTCTCATCTGTGTTAGGAACACAACAAGCGCCATGTCAGAGGTCAGCACCATTTTAGAGGTCAGCGTGATGTCAGAGGTCAGCACCAGGTCAGAGGTCGGCACCATGTCACAGGTCAGCATGAGGCTCTCCACATGTAGTGCTGGCTCTGACGAAGTCCCCCAAGTGCAGCCCTCTATATAGTGTGGCTGTGCAGGCTGGAGCCGTGTGTGACACATCCTGGAGCACAGTGCAGAGATCTCCTGACCAATGCAGGCTGCAGGAACATGTCCCCTCAATGGCCAGTGCTGCAGAGAGCAGTCAGGGCCTGTTCCGCTCACTCTTCCAGTAACACTTCCCTCATGGTACTTTATTGACAACAGTCCTGTTCCACTTCGGTGCTTTCTACCTTTATTACTTTACATGATGTTGGCTCCTGCGTCCTAGACCAGTGCCAGCTCTCTTTTACATGCAGAGGCTAGCTATCGCGGGCTTGAGATCCTGGATAGCTTCAGTGACAGGCACAGGATAATGGAACAAGCACCAGCCCAGTCTGTTAATGGCTTTTAGCTCCAGGATTAATCTCTATGTCACATCGCTGATGAGCAATAGCGCATCGCACCCTCATACCTCATTTTAACTTTAGAACCATTACATGAGTTTCTTTAAGAAAAGATAAGCAAGCAAGTAAATAGCTAGTATAATCTAGTGATACATTGACGGGAGGAAATCTCGTTCCTCGAGCCGACAAAGTAATCAAAGGAACTTTGAGAACTAGTCTTTTGCACATTAACCTTGAAGTTCAGACACAGGGCTCTGTGCGATAGTGTGAGACGCTGGTCGCCAGTCGGCAGCCCGTTTTACACTGAAGTCAGTGGAAATGAATATCGGGAGAGATGGGAAACGAGCTGTTACACACACGCACTCAAAGTCACAATCTAAACCGGCCGTGTGCCCCTTGCTGTGTCGCGTTTATCACATGGGGAGGCTGCGAGAATACAAAAGGGTTCTTTTGCAAACTCAAGTCAGTTTTACTCTTTCAGATGATTCTGGCCTAATTAAGTCTCACTTTCAACCATGCTTCAAGCTGACGAGTTGAACAGACGCCTGCTTGGAAAAGACTTTTTGGGACTTCCTGGATAACGGGACAAAAGTGGTCCATTTACACACCCGGCCCTATTGTTCTAAACCAGCACCTTCTCACTCAGCACACGCCACTCCCGAGGTGCTCTGCTGGGATTGATCATTCCCATGAGCATATTGAATGGTGGTGCAGGCTCGAAGGGCCGAACGGCCTACTCCTGCACTTATTTTCTATGTTTCTGTGTTGTTGAGGGGGTCACACTTAAATGTCACAATGCACAGCACTCTAAGCAAAGGTGGGGAGGGGGAGGGGGGGGGGGGCTGGTGATTGATTTTCGCCCTTCCAGAACAAGCCCAATTTTTATTCCAATGAAATTCAAGGACCCCCATCGGCTTTCCCGATTTCCAAACAGATGGCGAAAGGACGATATCCGCGGTGTGATGCTTCGGCCCCTTGATGGAGCAGCAGCCGCTGGGGAGCGGCTCCGGAGCTGGAGCCCAAACCCCTTTGCTGCCGTTCGAAGCGTGTTCACCTGCTGCTGCAGAGAGTTGGGCTGGCGTGCAGTGCCTGCAGGGCTTGGCGACCATGGGGGGCATCACAGTGTGGGTCCGGCATCAACCCAGTGCTCCGGCTCCGCGCCTGGTGTGTGTGTGTGTGTATGTGTGTACACAGAGTGATCCTCGGCAGTTGCAACACCACCTCACAGTCCCTGCCATCACATATCTGCCGCTCAGCGTCTGAAAGCAGCCAGTGTAATCACCATTAAAATATTCTACTTAAATATATGTGATGCAATCTCATTACAGACAGGCGTGCCTTGCTGCTTTGGGTGAATATATGTAGATATATATATATATATTTATGTATACATTCTAAGAAATACCCCTGAACTACATCACAGCTTGAAACTCTGGCGATGATAAGAAGGCAACTATTCCGACCCGTTTATGTTCATTCCTTAATAGTTTAACATCCATAACAGGCCAACGCACTCTGACCTTGACGAACTAACTAAGCAGGAACAGGCAATGATGTGTACAAGGTTAGTGGCTACCGCACAAATGATGATAAAATATATCTCCGTGCAGAAACAATAGCTGTACGTCTTGTCTGACATATTGCACCACTTCCAGGCTCTGAATCACAGAGCAATTTATTTTGAATCTGCATTAAAGTATGGTTTATTGTTACAATAAAGGAGCTGCCAGGAAGAGGGGGGATTTTATCGTGTCCAATCTTCAAGTTGTTAGATTATCTTCACAGCTCAGAAATCATGGTATTCAAATTCATCCTTATAATAACTGTCATTAAAATAATGAAATCAATCTGAAAGGTATGACAGTAAAATCTTGTCATGAAAATTTACAGCTTGTGATCAGCCTGTCAATCACTGTTGATAACTTGGTGCGGGGCGCAGGCTCCAATCACAGGCCGTCCCTTCGAGTCACAGCTCTCTGAGACAATGTCCAACAAACCAGGCCTCAGCCTGGGGCCTGGTACTGAAGCAGGGGAGGCCTGGTACGGGAGCAGGAGGGGGCCGGGTACTGGAGCAGGGGGGCCTGGTATTGGAGCAGAAGGGGCCTGGTACGGGAGCAGGGGGAGCCTGGTACTGGTGCAGGAGGGGGCCTGGTATTGGAGCAGGGGGGGGGTCTGGTACTGGAGCAGGGGGGGCCTGGTACCGGAGCAGGGGGAGCCTGGTATTGGAGCAGGGGAGGGGTCTGGTATTGGAGCAGGGGGGGCCTGGTATTGGAACAGGGGGGGCCTGGTATTGGAGCAGGGGGGGCCCGTACGGGAGCAGGGGGAGCCTGGTATTGGAGCAGGGGAGGGGTCTGGTACCGGAGCAGGGGGGGCCTGGTATTGGAGCAGGGGGGGCCTGGTACGGGAGCAGGGGGAGCCTGGTATTGGAGCAGGGGGGGCCTGGTACTGGAGCAGGGGGGGCCTGGTATTGGAGCAGGGGGGGCCTGGTATTGGAGCAGGGGGGGCCCATACGGGAGCATGGGGAGCCTGGTATTGGAGCAGGGGATGGGTCTGGTACGGGAGTAGGGAGGGCCTGGTATTGGAGCAGGGGGGACCTGGTACGGGAACAGGGGAAGCCTGGTATTGGAGCGGGGGGGCCTGGTACTGGAACAGGGGGGGGCTGGTATTGGAGCAGGGGGGGCCTGGTATTGGAGCAGGGGAGGGGTCTGGTACTGGAGCAGGGGGTGGGGGCTGGTACTGGAGCAGGGGGAGGGCTGGTACTGGAGCAGGGGGGGCCTGGTATTGGAGCAGTGGGGGCCTGGTACGGGAGCAGGGGGAGCCTGGTATTGGAGCAGGGGGGGGCCGGTACGGGAGCAGGGGGAGCCTGGTATTGGAGCAGGGGGGGCTCGTACGGGAGCAGGGGGAGCCTGGTATTGGAGCAGGGGAGGGGTCTGGTACGGGAGCAGGGGGGGCCTGGTATTGGAGCAGGGGGGGCCTGGTACGGGAGCAGGGGGAGCCTGGTATTGGAGCAGTGGGTGCCTGGTACTGGAGCAGGGGGGGCCTGGTATTGGAGCAGGGGGGGCCTGGTATTGGAGCAGGGGAGGGGTCTGGTACTGGAGCAGGGGGGGGGCTGGTACTGGAGCAGGGGGGGGGGCTGGTACTGGAGCAGGGGGGGCCTGGTATTGGAGCAGGGGGGGCCTGGTACGGGAGCAGGGGGAGCCTGGTATTGGAGCAGGGGAGGGGTCTGGTACTGGAGCGGGGGGTGGGGGGGGGGGCTGGTACTGGAGCAGGGGAGTGGGGGGGCTGGTACTGGAGCAGGGGAGGGGGGGTGGCGGGCTGGTACTGGAGCAGTGGGAGCCTGGTATTGGAGCAGGGGAGGGGTCTGGTACTGGAGCAGGGGGGGTGCGGGCTGGTACTGGAGCAGGGGGAAAGAGGAAGAGGTACGGAGGGTGTGGTTGGGGAAAACGAGAGGGGAGGAAAGGGGGGCAAAGAGGGCATGAGGATAACAGGCATCACAGCAAACTCCCAAAGTCCCTCCCCACAAATCAACAGCAGGCCCTCACAAGGCTATTTGCTTCGGGTTTTGTTTTGGTCAGTCTCTGCAGCTTTCATCCCACACCGATGCAGGGTGTGTAAAAACTATCCGGTCGCCTGTCACTTTAATTCCCCGCTCCACTCCCACTCTGACCTCTATGTCCTTGGCCTCCTACACTGTTCCAATGAAGCTCAACGCAAGCTCGAGGAACAGCACCTCATCTTTCGATTGGTCACTTTACAGCTTTCTGGACTCAACATCGAGTTCAACAATTTCAGACCAGAACCTCTGCCCATATACTTTTTATACCCTTTCCTCTTTGCTTTACAACCTCCCTTGTTTCCTCTTTCCCAGAGCAGCTGGTGATCATTCCACCATTCACACTCTATCTAGACTCATCTTTTGTTTCTTAACTTGTCCCATTACCATCTCATTTCGGCCCATCATCCCTTTTGTCTCTCTAATCTCTCCTGCTTTCCATCCTATCACCGACCTTCCCTTTTGTTCTTTCCTCCCCTCCCCTTTTCCTTGCCCCTGCGCTTGCTTAAGAATTTGTTACATCGCAAACATTCGCCAGTTCTGACGAAGGGTCACAGAGGCGAAACGTTAACTTTCTCTCCACAGATGCTGCCATTGAGATTTCCAGCATTTTCTGTTTTTATTTCAGATTCCAGCATCCACAGTATTTTGCTTTAGTGTTGTGTGTAAAAACTACTTGTAATGTCTCAGTCAAAACATCTCAAACAGCCCATGGGCAGCAGCTGGATTTATCTGGCCAAGCAAAGTTTGCCCTTTGACCTTTAACCCTGCCGTTTTGGCACCAGTGCCGTGGTGTCAGTTTCACTATGCTTGTGCCGAAAGTGCAGAGTGCCAATGTTGCACAGTATTTACAGCACTCAGACAGGCCGTTTGGCCAATAGGTCCGTGCCAGAGTTTATGCTCCACTTGAGCCTCCTCCCACTCCTCTTCATTTCAGCCCATCAACATAACCCTCGATTCCTTTCTCCCTCTGCCGCTTATCCAGCTTCCTCTTAACTGCATCTCTGCTGTTCACCTCAACCACCTCCTGTGGTAACGAATTCCACATTTTCGCCACTCTCTGGGTAAAGAAGTTTCTCTTGAATTCCCTATTGGATTTATTAGTGACTGTCTTATATTGATGGCCCCTAATTCTGGTCTCGCCGCAGGTGGAAGCATCTCTACATCTGTCCTATCAAACCCTTTCATAATCTTAACGATCTCTATCAGATCACCCCTCAAGTCTTCCCTTTTGTAGAGAAAAGAGACCCAGCCTGTTCAATCTTCCCTGATAGGTATAATCTCTCAGTTCTGACATCATTCCAGTCAATCTATTTTGTAGCCTCTCCAGTGCCTCGATATCCTTTCTTTAATATAGACACCAGAACTGTTCACAGTGCTCCAAGTGTGGTCTAACCAAACTATACAAGTTTAACGTAATGTCTCTGCTTTTCAATTCTATCCCTCTAGAAATAAACCCTAGTACTTGGTTTGCTTTTTTAAATCCTTATTAAACTACATTACTACTTCTAGTGATTGGTGATTCTCTACTCCCAGATCGCTCTGTTCCTCCGCCTCATTTGACACTTATTTCCCAAGAAGTATGTGGCCTCTTTATTTCATCGACTAAAGTATACCACCTCACACTTATCGGAATTGAAATCAAAACGGGAAATGCTGGAAATTCCAGCATCCGCAGTATTTTGCCATTGTGCTATCTATATTGAAGTTCATTTGCCAATTTGTCGCTCTCTGTGAACATAATAAGAATTAGGAACAGGAGTAGGCCATCTAGCCCCTCGAGCCTGCTCCGCCATTCAACAAGATCATGGCTGATCTGGTCGTGGACTCAGCTCCACTTACCTGCCCGCTGCCCATAACCCTTAATTCCCTAATTGGTTAAAAATCTATCTATTTGTGACTTGAATACATTCAATGAGCTAGCCTCAACTGCTTCCTTGGGCAGAGAATTCCACAGATTCACAACCCTCTGGGAGAAGAAATTCCTTCTCAACTCGGTTTTAAATTGGCTCCCCTGTATTTTGAGGCTGTGCCCCCTAGTTCTAGTCTCCCCGACCAGTGGAAACAACCTCTCTGTCTCTATCTTGTCGATCCCTTTCATTATTTTAAATGTTTCTATAAGATAATTTCTTAATGTCTCTATTGTATTTTGGCACAGTCCTCCTCTGCATTCACTGCACTCCCTGATTTGGTGTCATCTGCAAATTTTGAAATTGCACTTATAATTCCCGAGTGCAAATTGTGTATTTAAATGGTGAATAACAGTTGTCCCAGCACTGATCCTTATGGCATACCACTTCCTACCTCCCGCCAGTCTGAGTAAATATCTTTAACCCAATCCCTGTTTTCCATTTTGAAGCCAGCTTGCTATCCATTCTGCTACATCCCCTGGCTCCACATGTTCTGACATTATTCATGAATCGACTACCTTATCAAAGGCTTTTTGGACAGCCTGTGTCAGGACAAATGAGGTGATCTTTGACAGCTCTTGCACTGTGTTATTTGAATACCAGCCGTGCCGACTCTGCTAAACGCACCTCTGGAAACATTGGGAGAGATTTTCAACGCGCTGCCCAGGCCTAAAGCTGGCAAGTGGATCAGCCTGTTGTCAGCGGAAATGGAAACCAGGAGGTTTCATAACAGGTGGCTGATCCGGAACTCCATTTGCACACCCAGGCGTCAGGCTGGCAATCTGCCACCTTTGTTAACAGAAAGCTGTGTCAGTTTGATTCTCTCGCCTCTGCATCAGAATGCTGTGACTTCAAGACCCACTCCAGAGACTTGAGCACTCAATCCAGGCTGACACTCCAGTGTTGTCCTGAGGAGCGCTGCACTGTCAGAGAGGCAGTACTGGGAGAGTGCTGTACTGTCGGAGGGGCAGTACTGAGGGAGCGCCGCACTGTCAGAGAGGCAGTACTGAGGGAGCGCTGTACTGTCGGAGGGGCAGTACTGAGGGAGCGCCGCACTGTCGGGGGGACAGTACTGAGAGAGCACTGGCTGCACTGTCGGAGGGCAGTACTGAGGGAGCGCTGCACTGTCGGAGGGGCAGTACTGAGAGAGCACAGGCTGCACTGTCGGAGGGGCAGTACTGAGGGAGCGCTGCACTGTCGGAGGGCAGTACTGAGGGAGCGCTGCACTGTCACAGGAGCAGTACTGAGAAAGTGCTGCACTGTCGAAGGTGCCATCTTTCAGATGAGACGTTAAACCTAGGCCACGTCTGCTCTCTCAGCCAGATGTAAAAGATCCCATGGCACTATTTCAAAGAATTGCAGGGGACTTATCCCCGGTGTCCTGGGCCAATATTTATTCCTCAATCAACATAACAAAAACAGTTTATCTGGTTATTATCACATTGCTGTCTGTGGGAGCTTGCTGTGTGCAAATTGGCTGCCGCGTTTGCTATATTACAGTCCTGACTACACTCCAAAATGTACTTCATTGGCTTTAAAGCTGTGGGCTGTGCGGTGTCCGTGAAAGGCGCTATATAAAGTGTTTCTTTTTGAAATGTCCACCCATTGATCGTAGACTGAGCAGTGATTGGAGTTTAAAGGACTGGCTGATAGCTGCATAGTTCACATTGCTGTGATGTAGAGGGTGCTTGGAGCGAGTGGGTCCCACCTGAGAGCCGTCTATTGTTTGCTCAAACTGCTGCTTTAACTATTTGGCAGCACCAGCAAACTTTCCATCTCACTGATTGTCTTTGCAATGAAGAGGAGGTCCTGCACAGTGCTGAAGGCGGAGGATTAATCACTGGTGCTGCTACACTGCACTTTAGCTATGGGCAAATGTTCGAAAGGACATAGTGAGTTAAAGCCTTCCAGTCTCCCAGCTCTGAAATAATTACAAGGTTGATTCATAAGAAATGACAGGATGTGGTTTTTTAAACAGAGATTTGAACTGGAGTCTTCACTCAATATTTATCACTGCGCCTCTGTTAGTGACATGTTTAATAAAAGACTCTCTATTGTACATATTATTAATATTCTGAGTACATGAATTATTATCTCCCAGCGCAAGTGAATGTTGGGTTCCCAGCCCCGTACTGCCCCTGCTAGCTATTTAATATTCTCATCCTTCAGTTAAACGTAGTGATGGGTTCGACTTCAGTCGTGGTACCGGCGATCTCTGAATACAGTGGTGGAGCTTGTTGGGTTTTGTCCAGGGCCCGGTGTCGTTGGTTCATAATGTGCCACGCTGAAGGATTTGCAGCCCTGGCATCATTATTGCCAGCTGTAGTCTGCAGTGAGACGCTGCTGATTCTGCAGCCAGCGTGTGTCTGACCATTGCACCCATCTCGCCGCAGGTCAATCGCCTCCCCTGGCCCAGTTCCCTTCACCGCAGCGATTTCCCCCCCCCTCGCGCCCCCCCCCCCGATTATATCCCTCCCAGATGTGGTTATTTCCACAGCAGCCAGTGATACCCAGTGACACTGTCAGGAGACACACTCGTGGGACCGACTCTGTGTCCTGATGGTGGGGAGAACAGCACTGGAATTCTGAGACTGGACTCCAAAAACATAGAACCATAGAAACATAGAAAGTAGGTGCAGGAGTAGGCCATTCGGCCCTTCGAGCCTGCACCACCATTCGATAAGACCATGGCTGATCATACAACTTCAGTACCCCCTTCCTGCTTTCTCTCCATACCCCTTAATGCCTTTGGCCATAAGGGCCATATCTAACTCCCTTTTGAATATATCTAACGAACTGGTCTCAACAACTTTCTGTGTTAGAGAATTCCACAGGTTCGCAATTATCTGAGTGAAGAGGTTTCTCCTCATCTCAGTCCTAAATGGCTTACCCCTTATCCTTAGACTGTGACCCCTGGTTCTGGACTTCCCCAACATCGGGAACATTCTTCCTGCATCTAACCTGTCCAATACCGTCAGAATTTTATATGTTTCTATGAGATCCCCTCTCATTTTTCTAAATTCCAGTGAATATAAGCCTAGTCGATCCAGTCTTTCTTCATATGTCAGTCCTGCCATCCCGGGAATCAGTCTGGTGAACCTTCGCTGCACTCCCTCAATAGCAAGATTGTCCTTCCTCAGATTAAGAGACCAAAACTGGACACAATACTCAAGGTGTGGCCTCACCAAGGCCCTGTACAACTGCAGTAAGACCTCCCTGCTCCTACACTGAAATCCTCTCGCTATGAAGGCCAACATGCCATTTGTCTTCTTCACCGCCTGCAGTACCTGCATGCCAACTTTCAATGACTGATGTACATGACACCCAGGTCTCATTGCACCTCCCCTTTTCCTAATCTGTCACCATTCAGATAATAATCTGCCTTCCTGTTTTTGCCACCAAAGTGGATAACCTCACATTTATCCACAAATTTACTGCATCTGCCATGCACTTGCCCACTCACCTAACTTGTCTAAGTCACCCTGCAGCCTCTTAGCTAACACTGCCACCCAGCTTCGTGTCTGCTCATTATTGCCCATATCATCTTAAAACTAGTTGGCATTACATAGGAACACAGAAGCGGGAGGAGGCCATTCAATCACTCGAGCCTGCTCCGACATTCAATCAGATCACGGCTTATCTGCACCTTTGATCGGTATCTATTTATAACCTTACCCAACAAAAAACGACCAATCTCAGTCTTAAAAGCTCATATTATACCAGCATGCACAACCTTTCGGAAGAGAGAGTTCCAGATTTCCACTACCCTTGTGTGAACAGTGCTTCCTAAATTCAACCCTGAACGGCCGAGCTCTCATTTATGATCCTGCCATCTAGTTCTGAGGATAGTCTCTGTATCTACCCCGGCAAATCCTTCAATCATCTTAAACACCTCAATTAAATGATCCCTCAATCTTCTAAACGCAAAGAATATAAACCAAGTTTATGCAACTGTGTTAAGAGGCAGGGTAAAAAGAAAAAAGGACTTGCATTTATATAGCGCCTTTCATGACCCCAGACGTCTCTAGCACTTTACAGCCAATGAAGTACTTTTGGAGTGCAGTCACTGTTGTAATGTGGGAAACACAGCAGCCAATTCGCGCACAGCAAGCTCCCACAAACAGCAATGTGATAATGACCAGATAATCTGTTTTTGTTAGAAAGGAGATGAGGAAAAGTGGAGGGCAGAGAAACCCAAGGCAAAGAACAAAAAGGGCCACTGTACAGCAAAATTCTAAAAGGACAAAGGGTGTTAAAAAAACAAGCCTGAAGGCTTTGTGTCTTAATGCAAGGAGTATCCGCAATAAGGTGGATGAATTAATTGTGCAAATAGATGTTAACAAATATGATGTGATTGGGATTACGGAGACGTGGCTCCAGGATGATCAGGGCTGGGAACTCAACATCCAGGGGTATTCAACATTCAGAAAGGATAGAATAAAAGGAAAAGGAGGTGGGGTAGCATTATTGGTTAAAGAGGAGATTAATGCAATAGTTAGGAAAGACATTAGCTTGGATGATGTGGAATCTATATGGGTGGAGCTGCAGAACACTAAAGGGCAAAAATCGTTAGTGGGAGTTGTGTACAGACCTCCAAACAGTAGTAGTGATGTTGGGGAGGGCATCAAACAGGAAATTAGGAGTGCATGCAATAAAGGTGCAGCAGTTATAATGGGTGACTTTAATATGCACATAGATTGGGCTAGCCAAACTGGAAGCAATACGGTGGAGGAGGATTTCCTGGAATGCATAAGGGATGGTTTTCTAGACCAATATGTCGAGGAACCAACTAGGGGGGAGGCCATCTTAGACTGGGTGTTGTGTAATGAGAGAGGATTAATTAGCAATCTCATTGTGCGAGGCCCCTTGGGGAAGAGTGACCATAATATGGTGGAATTCTGCATTAGGATGGAGAATGAAACAGTTAATTCAGAGACCATGGTCCAGAACTTAAAGAAGGGTAACTTTGAAGGTATGAGGCATGAATTGGCTAAGATAGATTGGCTAATGATACTTAAGGGGTTGACTGTGGATGGGCAATGGCAGACATTTAGAGAACGCATGGATGAATTACAACAATTGTACATTCCTGTCTGGCGTAAAAATAAAAAAGGGAAGGTGGCTCAACCGTGGCTATCTAGGGAAATCAGGGATAGTATTAAAGCCAAGGAAGTGGCATACAAATTGGCCAGAAAT
Organism: Pristiophorus japonicus; assembly: GCF_044704955.1. Lineage (NCBI taxonomy): Eukaryota > Metazoa > Chordata > Chondrichthyes > Pristiophoridae > Pristiophorus > Pristiophorus japonicus. The sequence goes on from NC_091997.1 coordinate 86,835,991, forward strand.
AGCAGCGAACCTGAGGACTGGGAGAAATTTAGAACTCAGCAGAGGAGGACAAAGGGTTTGATTAGGGCAGGGAAAATGGAGTACGAGAAGAAGCTTGCAGGGAACATTAAGGCGGATTGCAAAAGTTTCTATAGGTATGTAAAGAGAAAGAGGTTAGTAAAAACAAACGTAGGTCCCCTGCAGTCAGAATCAGGGGAAGTCATAACGGGGAACAAAGAAATGGCAGACCAATTGAACAAGTACTTTGGTTCAGTATTCACTAAGGAGGACACAAACAACCTTCCGGATATAAAAGTGGTCAGAGGGTCTATTAAAGAGGAGGAACTGAGGGAAATCTTTATTAGTCGGGAAATTGTGTTGGGGAAATTGATGGGATTGAAGGCCGATAAATCCCCAGGGCCTGATGGACTGCATCCCAGAGTACTTAAGGAGGTGGCCTTGGAAATAGCGGATGCATTGACAGTCATTTTCCAACATTCCATTGACTCTGGATCAGTTCCTATCGAGTGGAGGGTAGCCAATGTAACCCCACTTTTTAAAAAAGGAGGGAGAGAGAAAGCAGGGAATTATAGACCGGTCAGCCTAACCTCAGTAGTGGGTAAAATGATGGAATCAATTATTAAGGATGTCATAGCAGCGCATTTGGAAAATGGTGACATGATAGGTCCAAGTCAGCATGGATTTGTAAAAGGGAGATCATGCTTGACAAATCTTCTGGAATTTTTTGAGGATGTTTCCAATAAAGTGGACAAAGGAGTACCAGTTGATGTGGTATATTTGGACTTTCAGAAGGCTTTCGACAAGGTCCCACACAGGAGATTAATGTGCAAAGTTAAAGCACATGGGATTGGGGGTAGTGTGCTGACGTGGATTGAGAACTGGTTGTCAGACAGGAAGCAAAGAGTAGGAGTAAATGGGTACTTTTCGGAATGGCAGGCAGTGACTAGTGGGGTACCGCAGGGTTCTGTGCTGGGGCCCCAGCTGTTTACATTATACATTAATGATTTAGACGAAGGGATTAAATGTAGTATCTCCAAATTTGCGGATGACACTAAGTTGGGTGGCAGTGTGAGCTGCGAGGAGGATGCTATGAGGCTACAGAGTGACTTGGATAGGTTAGGTGAGTGGGCAAATGCGTGGCAGATGAAGTATAATGTGGATAAATGTGAGGTTATCCACTTTGGTGGTAAAAACAGAGAGACAGACTATTATCTGAATGGTGACAGATTAGGAAAAGGGAAGGTGCAACGAGACCTGGGTGTCATGGTACATCAGTCATTGAAGGTTGGCATGCAGGTACAGCAGGCGGTTAAGAAAGCAAATGGCATGTTGGCCTTCATAGCGAGGGGATTTGAGTACAGGGGCAGGGAGGTGTTGCTACAGTTGTACAGGGCCTTGGTGAGGCCACACCTGGAGTATTGTGTACAGTTTTGGTCTCCTAACTTGAGGAAGGACATACTTGCTGTTGAGGGAGTGCAGCGAAGATTCACCAGACTGATTCCCGGGATGGTGGGACTGACCTATCAAGAAAGACTGAATCAACTGGGCTTGTATTCACTGGAGTTCAGAAGAGTGAGAGGGGACCTCATAGAAACGTTTAAAATTCTGACGGGTTTGGACAGGTTGGATGCAGGAAGAATGTTCCCAATGTTGGGGAAGTCCAGAACCAGGGGTCACAGTCTAAGGATAAGGGGTAAGCCTTTTAGGACCGAGATAAGGAGAAACTTCTTCACCCAGAGAGTGGTGAACCTGTGGAATTCTCTACCACAGGAAGTAGTTGAGGCCAATTCACTAAATATATTCAAAAGGGAGTTAGATGAAGTCCTTAGTACTCGGGGGATCAAGGGGTATGGCGTGAAAGCAGGAAGTGGGTACTGAAGTTTCATGTTCAGCCATGAACTCGTTGAATGGCGGTGCAGGCTAGAAGGGCTGAATGGCCTGCTCCTGCACCTATTTTCTATGTTTCTATGTTTCTATGATTTTGTGATAAATATTGGCCCCAGAACACCAGGGATAACTCCCCTGCTCTTCTTTGAAATAGTGCCATGGGATCTTTTACGTCCACCTGAGAAGGCAGACGGTGCCTCGGTTTAACGTCTCATCCAAAAGACGGCACCTCCGACAGTGCAGCACTCCCTCAGCACTACACTGGAGGGTCAGCCTAGATTTTTGTGCTCAAGCTCCTGGAGTGGGACTTGAACCCACAACCTTCTGACTCAGAGGTGAGAGTGCTGCCCACTTTAAAAAAAAATGTAATCTATTCAACATTAAAAACATTTACAACATTGTGATCATTCCTTTGTATCACACAAATCCTGTCCACCCCTCTGTACAGCGTTCCTCCAACACACAAACATCAAAAGCTGAAGTTTAATTTGTCTCCCGTAACATATATTAATCTATTGTACTTTAAAAAGTGATCATAACCAAACCTTCCGAACTCTTTCTAGGATATCCTCATCCCAAAAGGTTTCTTGCAGACACAACAGGTCTGTACCTTTAAAACACTTTAACAACTGCTGCAATTTCCTCTCCCCCCTCAGTCCGTTCACATTAATCGAGACCAATCATGGCTCCTAATAAAGGAGGTGTGCCTGATAATCCCCACCATTATTCAATCTCGGACCTTCCCTCCTCTCAGGCTCCTTCCCAACTTCCTGGGCAGCTCTTGTTTTCTCCTGCAGCCTCTGGCTCTTTTTCACCTCCTGTTTGAATCTTCCCCGCGGTTTCAGCCTCTTCCTTACATTAGTTTAGGATGAGGAGCTGTCTCTTCTCCCTTCTTCTGCCCCTCACTAACCTTTCCCCTTCCACATGATGCCTCCCCCCACCCCCATCCACCACTTCCATGTCTCCATCCCCCTCCTCACTCTCAAGCTCCTCTGTAATCTCCCTTCCCTGTTCCCTGTCAGATACAGAATCTCCCTTAGAGAGTCCTCCTGCGATCACAGTTTCTCCAACAGTGCCACTCCCTTCGGCCTCAACTCCACCACTGACCCTTGCTCCCCGTTTCTTCTCTCTCTGGGACAATGGCGCGTCTCCACCCATCTTGCTCCCTTTTGGTGTCTTTGTCTCCCCGCTCTCGTCCTGCTGCCCCTTTAAGGCTCCTGCCTCTTGCCCCCTCTCCTTGTCTTGCCCCCTTCCTGCTCCCCAACATGTACAATTCCACGTCTCTCTTTGGAGTACTTATACTTACCCCGTTCCCGCCTCTGCTCCCCCCACGGACTCCTGATTCTTTCGGGAGAGCCGAGCCATACTATGGCCCGACTCTGCCCTTGACCCGTGCTGCCCCCCGTTGACGTTGTCCTTTTCCACCATACTTGGTGTGTTTTCCACCATCGCCATCCTGTTCTCTGCGCCGCGATTTTCTGCCTCTTCTTGTGCTCTTTCCTCATTCCGTTCGGCGGCCGTGCCCTCCGCCTGCTCCGTTCCTCCGGCCACTCCACCCACACCTCCTGCTCCTTCTCCCATCTCCTCGTCACTCAAGGAGCTTCCTTCTGCCTCACACTCACAGTGGGTGGGGTCTTTGTGACACACCCCACAGCTCTCTGCCTTGCAGTTCCGAGCGATGTGTCCAGACTCGCCGCAATTATAACAGTACAGGTCTGGACAGCTTCTTACAAGATGGTCGTGACCAAGACAATAATAGCAAACTGTCACTTGGTTATCATGCAGTACCCAGGAGCACTGCACACCTTCCATTGGCTCGAATTTCATGCGGTAGGGTAATGACTTCACCCGCTCTTGGAACTGCACCTTTAAATAACAGGTTCCATCTTCTACCCACGTTCCAGGATAATATCTCCTCTTTATTGCTGAGCAAATTTTAATGTCCCACAACTCCAGCTTTTTTGTTAGCACATCGTCCTCAATATAAACTGTTGGGTTTAAGAATGAGACCCCCACCCCCGCCACCTTCAGAATACAGCATAGATACATCTAAGAACTTCTCACCGGCCTTCAAACTCAGTAAAAGTCTTTCCACCTCCTCTCTGCCACTGACCGTCACTTCGAACCCAACATTTGGTCAGTAGGCAAAGCAACTTCCCTCACCACGGTCCTCATGTACTGCCTCCCGGATAATATCCCAAGCTTGCATCTCCTTATCCTGGCAGTGAACCACCACCACGTTTTCTTTTCCAAACCTCCTGGGGTCCCGGCCCAAATCTTTGGGCCTTTGATTCTCCCTTCCTCCAAATATTTTCTCCCCTGATTAAATTCATCCGGCGAACATTGTCCTCTGAGAGGCCTGGCACTCCAGGCCCTTCAGCAGCCACTGGCTGAACTTAATGGCCCAAAAAGGTCCTAAAACCTGAAAAAAAAAACAATCCAAAAACCACTTTTGACGAACTCACTTCTTTAATCAAATAACCAGCAGTACCTGCTCACTCCTATCCCTGCCCACCGAGAGAGTGCTGCCCACTGAGCTACGGCTGACACTAAATGGGATGAGAAATGAAGGGTGTGACACTTTTACCCAGGGGTTGAGCTGAACCAGCTCTTACCCATGTCACAAATGACTATGTGACTATGAGCATGGTAAATTGTCCCCCCTCGTCCTTCTGGACCTGTCTGCAGCCTTTGATGTAGTTGACCTCTCCATCCTCCTCCAACGCCTCTCCTCTGTCATCCAACTGGGTGGGACTGCACTCGCCTGGTTCCATTCTTGCCTATCCAGTTATAGCCAGAAAATCACCTGCAACGGCTTCTCTTCCCACATTGTTATCTCTGGTGTCCCCCAAGGATCTATCCTTGGCCCCCTTCCTAATTCCCATCTACAAGCTGCCCCTTGGAAACATTATTGGAAAACTCAATGCCAGTTTCCACGTGTACATTGACGACACCCAGCTCTACCTCACCACCACTTCTCTTGACCCGCCACCATCTCTAAATTGTCAGACTGCTTGTCTCACATCCAGTGCTGGATGAGCAGAAATTTCCTCCAACTAAATATTGGGAAGGCCGAAGCCATTGTCTTCAGTCCCCGTCACAAACTGCGTTCACTAGCCACCGACTCCATCCCTCTCCCTAACTTTTGTCTGAGGCTGAACCACACCGTTCACAACCAAGGTGTTCCATTTGACACCGATTACCCCAACTGATAGAGAATTCAAACAGGCTGCATTTAGACAGGCTGTGAAAATTCACAGACAACAAGTCAGAGATGCTACGTGAGTGGTAGCATGTTGCATTAAGCCATCAATCAACTTGACATTTTCGGACCTTGGGTAGTGAGCCAATAAGGTCAAAGAAGGCGAGTTCTTTTCTGTAAATTGATCCATTTTGACCATGCGGTCTCAGTAAGACAAAGGAACTGGCAATCAGCCAGCAGATTGTTGCTCTCTGCCAAGATTAAAAAGTTAAAACTACAATCGGAGTTCGTATTTCATTGGAAATTAAGAGATCTAACAATTTTGGCGCTGCGAGCAGGGTTGCTGAGGAAAGAAACTGAATTTTGGACATCGGACCTACATATTGAGGTAAGGACACCTCTTTTTAAAAAAAAGTCCTCGGTCAAAAGTCTAAATTCGCCTCTCCTTCTACGCGATTCCGAAAGCCTCCGGTTTGCGAACCCTCCGGTTGGTAGTCGGCTCGAGGTCCCATAGACGTCTAAACTTCGGCGGTGTGTTAGTTAATTAATCACCGACCTATTGATCGGCTGGAAAGTTTATGGCCCGAGACCCCAGTAAAGAAATGGCAGCAGGAGATAAGAGCAAAGAATTGCCTACAACAGTTAAAGGCGGGCGAGTACCACTTGAAGTTTCGCTAGCTTTAATTCTCGAACAGTTGAAAGAATACATAGAGCAACAATTCAACTTATCTAAAACCTGTATTAAGATCGAACAAAAGTACGGAACCTCCAAAGGACAATGGTCCTTGGACGAGATTAAAAAGGTCTGGGGATAAAGGACCCGTATGAAAAATAAAGAGTGAACTAGATGGTCCCTAGCAGTTATGGGCCAGATTCGAAAGCGGAATGAAATTATAATGCATTCCCAACATGATCGAGAACTGACCAGTACAAAGGATCAATTGCAAGCAGTTTGCGACAGAAAAAGCTTGAACTTGAAAAGCTGGAAGTGGAAGTTAAAGATCTTAAAGGTGAAATTAAAGAATGGAAAAAATCATTAGGTCAAGAGACAGTAATAGGAAAAGGAAAATGTATTGATCAATTCCCAGGGTACCCATGTTTGGATAAATTAAAAGCGCAAACCCGAAGACACGACTGAGGAATAAATACGTATTCTGAATCCTCCGACAATACAGTGTCGGAGGATGATGAAGAATTAGGGGTGCGCTTTGCCCCGTTTAAAAAAAGACGAGTTGTAGTCAAATCAGAAGAGACTGCGGATGAGGGCGGAACCAAAAAAACGAAGAAAAGGCTGTATGATAAATACTTAATTCATGCTCCGGCAGACCCAGAGAAAATTGATAAATGGTCCAAGGAATTGCCCAATCCAAAGAAAGGGGGAGTAAAAACGTGGGACCAATTGCACCGTTTAAGAAATATATATCAACTTCATCCCTGGGACGGAGTGCAAATTTTGACCATAATGGTGCCAAAAACACAGGGAAGAAAATTGCACGACAAGGTAGATGAAGCTTTGGGGCAGAATGAGCAAGAATTAGATGCAGGATGGGAGGTGATTAAACACTGGCTGCAAGCCTTCAGTCCAGCTAAGACAGATTGGGGAAAAATTGCAGCCTGCCAACAGAAAGGAACAGAGGAGGTCCTGGAGTATGACGAGCGGTTTAGATGCACGTGGCTAGAACATTCGGGTATGAATAATACGGATGAGGAAATGGATGAACAAGTGTTTGGACCCCTGAAAGCAGCTTTCGTGGCAGGTCTAAAGCCAGAACTGTCCAAAATGCTTAAGGTAGTGTTACCGGACTGGGAAGGTAGAGGAACTACCTTTGCAGCATTGGTGGATCGATGTAACCAATTAGATCGGGATATGGGAGCTAAAGTCCGAGCTGTACAGGCTATGGGATGGAAATCCCAGGATTCCGATAAACAGTCATTAGGAAAATTACCCGGAAAATGTCATTATTGTGGGAAAGAAGGTCACTGGGCCAAGACGTGCAGGGCAAAACAGCAAGGTCATGGCTGGGGAAGAGAACGCAGCCAGGGATACAATTCAGCCAACAAGCCAGGCTTGTCACAAGATAATGACCTCATAGAAGCATTTAAGCGACTGACAATACAACAACAGAAGGAGTTACTTGGGATAGCAAAAAACGATTAGAGCCCATCCTGGCTCCCCTCCTCGCACTAATACAACAAAGGGGAGATGGGCTATATATAACTGTGAGGGTGGGCGATAAGGATGTGGACTGTCTTTTAGACACAGGGGCGGAATTAACATGCTTACCCCTACAACATGGAGACTTTTTGCCGTTGGATGGTAGGGCACGTACAGCCTATGGAGTCGGGGGCCATAAAATGGAAATTAAAAGGACAATACCGGTACTTATAGGGCTGGGTCCACATGAACTAACCACACCGGTCTGGATAGGCCCAGTAGATCAACCCCTTTTGGGAATGGACGTTCTAATCCAAATAGATTCATCGTTGCATTTCGAGGATGACATGGTCAATTAGAACTTTGAAGAAAGAAGAATTGAAGGAACACCCGATATGGGCTAAAGATAAGAACGATTGTGGCCTACTCCAGATGGAGCCTGCGTCATTTACAGGGACCAAGCCTCCATGCACTAAACAGTATCCCATCAGTCCAACTGCCATCGCAGGAATCTTACCGGTTATTCAGCAATTGGAGAAACAAGGGATGCTTATTAAAACGCATAGCTCCTCCAATAGCCCCGTGTGGCCGGTACAGAAATCTAATGAGACTTGGCGTTTGACTGTCGATTATAGGAAAGCTAACCAGTGTATTGATCAAAAAGCTCCTTTGGTCGCAGATCCCTCCACCATTTTTAATGCCCTCAAACCGGAACATAAATATTTCTCGGTTATAGATATGGCCAACGGATTTTGGTCGGTGCCTCTGACACCGGAGGTTCGACAGTGGTTTGCTTTCACTGTCCAAGGACAACAGTATACTTGGACCCGGTTACCACAGCGTTTCCACAACAGCCCTACGGTATTCCACATGGCTTTACAAAGCCATTTGCGAGAATTACCTCCCCTGTCATCCACAGTCATCCAATATGTAGACGATATCCTGCTAGCTTCAAACACGGAAGAACAGCATGAACATGATTTACGAGCTTTGCTGGATCACTTTCAGCTGAAAGGACATAAAGCCAGCATCGACAAAGCACAAATATCCCAAGAAGAGGTTGTATACCTGGGACAAAAGATTTCACAAGGAAAGAGAGAACTTACCCAGGATAGAACTGCAGCCATTCGGGCTGCTAAAAAACCCACCACTATTCAGGAACTAAGGTCTTTTTTGGGATTGTGTAACTTTAACAGAAATTGGATTGACTCCTTCACACAGCTTGCTCAGCCACTGAATGATATTTTAAAGGGGAAACGTGCCTCTAAAGAAGCCATCACCCTCACTAAGGAACAGCAAGAGGCCTTCCTGAGTTTGAAAAAGGCTTTGTGTTCAGCACCGGCTCTGGGAATCCCCGACAGTGGTAAGCCATTTACCCTGTTTGTCCATGAGAAAGAAGGATATATGACAGCTATACTGACACAAGAACATGGGGATCGGCAAAGACCTATTGGCTATTATTCGGCAAAACTGGATGCGGTAGCCCTCGGATAGGGAAGTTGCCCAAGGGCCATGGAAGCTACATGTCGAGCGGTAATGATCACTGCGGGTCTAGTCCTCGACCAAAAGCTGATTGTCAAGTGTCCCCGCACCGTACATGCTTTGCTGTCTATGAATAGAATGTCTCAGGTGACGGCAGCAAGATGGACCCGCTGGACAGCAGTTTTGGAAGCTCCTAATCTCCATATCGTCCGGGCCAGCCCGGTTAATCCCGCAACTATGCTCCCAATGTCAGAATCGAGGGAGCAAGAGGGGGGAGAATGTGTAAAACATGACTGCGTGGAGATTTTAAAAGAAACAGAAGAAGCAGCCTTAGCAGCAGAGGAGCCTCTGCACAACCCAGATCTCATCCTGTTTACAGATGGTTCCTCCTTTGTTGACAATGGTACCAGAAAAGCAGGATGGGCAGTTAGAACCTTATATGAGGTAGTGGCAAAAGGATGTTTACCCTCAGGAACATCAGCACAACAGGCCGAGTTACGGGCCCTGTCAGAAGCATGTCGAATAGCAGAAGGACAGACAGCTAATGTTTACACAGATTCGCGTTATGCTTTTGGAGTCGCTCACGACTTTGGTATGTTATGGCGGAAAAGAGGATTCCTCACTGCTGCTGGTACACCTATCCGAAATGGAAAAGAAGTCAGAGACTTACTGGAGGCCATACAATTACCTCAGGAAGTGTCCATCCTGAAGTGTAAGGCCCATACCAAGGAAAATACCACAGAAGCACAGGGAAATGCCCTAGCCGACCAGGCAGCTAAAGATGCCGCCTCACAGGGCGTTCCTCCAGAAGAACCAACACAGATGTGCAGATTGAAAGCACTCAGGACTCTGACACGAGACCTTCAAACAATGCAAGGCGAGTGCTCCCGAGAGGAAAAATGGACATGGATTGAGGCAGGAATTAAGCTATGTGAAGATCGTGTCTGGAGACAAAGAGTTACCGACAAGCCAGTCGCGCCACAAGCGCTTATGCCTTTTTTAGCCCAACAGATCCACTCGTGAGGACACTTGACCTCACAACAGATGACAGCATGGTTCCAGAAAAGCTGGTGGGGTCGGGGATTTAAAAAACATGCCCAGCTGGTAGCAGACCGCTGTGTGGTCTGCCAGAAAAATAATTCTGGACCCATCACGGTAATGCCCCAACTGAGGCCCCCTGCCCCTGTCGGACCATTCCAGCATCTGCAGGTTGATTATATATCTCTTCCTTCATGCCAAGGATACACTAACATTCTTGTCATGGTCGATAGATTCTCTAGATGGGTAGAAGCTGTCCCAACTAAAAGAGCCACAGCCAATCACACTGCAAAGGTCTTGTGTAAGGATTACATTCCCCGATGGGGAGTCCCGAGTAGCATTGACTCAGATCAGGGAACACACTTCACAGGTGCTGTCTGCTAAGAAGTCTGTAGGTTACTGAACATTACGTGGGATTTACACTGTCCTTATCATCCACAATCATCAGGACAAGTAGAGCGAATGAATCGAACTTTGAAACAACGGCTTGCCAAATATCACCAAGAAGGAACACCATGGCCCCAGGCACTACCAATAGTGCTATGCAGCATTAGGGCAACCCCGAACAGAACTACAGGTCTAAGCCCATTTGAAATTATAACAGGAAGACTCATGTCGCTGCCAGGAACTATCGATTTATGGAAAGCTGATGTTCACTTAATGAGTGACACTGTGTTATCATACTGTCAGAACCTAACCAATGCTATTAGTTCTGTTTCCCGACAGGTATCGGCAGCTTGGGATAATCCACCCGAAGGAGGACACGACATCATCCCGGGAGTCTGGGTGTATGTGAAAAAGTTGCATAAAGAACCTTTGGGTGCCAAGTGGGAGGGACCTTATCAAGTGTTATTGACCACCCAGGCAGCTGTTAAAGTCCAAGGAAAGAAAGCCTGGATCCACGCTTCACACGTTAAATGAGCACCCGTAACTGAAGCTGAAATCTAATAAGGACAATTACTTTTTGCGAAAATGTATAAATTTACTGTATTATTGATTGTAGGTAATCTAGGCATAGGCCTACTTCTTACTAGCCAACCCTCTGCACCAAAGGGAAATAGTAGGGTAGCAAGGGAATTACATGTAAATACCTTTTACTTTTATATTGTTTGTTTATGTTGATTAAATGTTGTTGCGACCAGGCAGCTGTAGCTGCTGTCCCGCAGGTGAGACACCTTGCAGGTCCCAGCAGACCGTCTGTATGTGGCACAGGGGTATGTTATGCTTAAGGAAAGGTTGTTTACTGGTTGAATTAAGATATTGATTTGGATTAAATTGGTATAAGGTTAATTAACCTACTAAAACCAGACTTCCATTGTGGCCACGATGGAACTCGGGTTGGTGTAAATTTGTGTGGAAGCTACTAGTCCGGACATGTGGCGAAACACATCAACAAATTTTAGAAGGAAACTCTATTAACATGTATGAAATTATTTTGTAGAATGTTTAACCAGTGATACCTGATGTTTTATGATTCAGTTTGTGAAAGAATCAAAGGAGGGATTGATAGAGAATTCAAACAGGCTGCATTTAGACAGGCTGTGAAAATTCACAGACAACAAGTCAGAGATGCTATGTGAGTGGTAGCATGTTGCATTAAGGCATCAATCAACTTGACATTTTCGGACCTTGGGTAGTGAGCCAATAAGGTCAAAGAAGGCGAGTTCTTTTCTGTAAATTGATCCAGGTATAAGTACAGCCATTTTGACCATGCGGTCTCAGTAAGACAAAGGAACTGGCAATCAGCCAGCAGATTGTTGCTCTCTGCCAAGATTAAAAAGTTAAAACTACAATCGGAGTTCGTATTTCATTGGAAATTAAGAGATCTAACACCAACACATAACTAAGTATGCCTATTTCCACCACAATAACATCGCCCGCCTCCGCCCCTGCCTCAACTCATCTGCTGCTGAAACCCTCATCCATTAATTTGTTACCTATAGACTTGACTGTTCCAATGCACTCCTGGCTGGCTTACCATCTTCCACCCTCCATAAACTTGAGCTCATCCAAAACTTGGCTGCCCGTGTCCTAACTTGCACCAACTCCCGCTCACCCATCACCCTTGTGCTCGCTGGCATACATTGGCTCCCGGTTAAGCAACGCCTCGATTTTAAAATTCTCATCCTTGCTTTCAAAACCCTCCATGGTCTCATCCTTCCCTATCTCTGTAATCTCCTCCAGCCCCACAAACCTCTGAGAAATCTATGCCTCTCCAATTCTGCCCTCTTGAGCATCCCTGATTATAATCGCTCCACCATTGGTGGCTGTGCCTTCTGTTGCCTGGGCCCTAAGTTCTGGAACTCCCTCCCTAAACCTCTCTACCTCTCTAACTCGCTCTGCTCCTTTAAGATGATCCTTAAAACCTTCCTCTTTGACCAAGCTTTTAGTCATCTGCCCTAATATCTCTTTATGTGGCTCGGTCTCAAATTCAGAGCGGCAGAAGGTGTGTAGTGGTGTCCCACAAGGATCAGTGCTGGGACCACTCTCGTTCACAATTTATATTAACGATTTAGACTTTGGAATCAAAAACACAATTTCTAAAATTACAGATGACACTAAATAGCCAATACTGAGGAGGGCTGCAACAAATTACAGGAGGACATTAATAAACTTGCAGATTGGGCATATAATTGGCAAATGAAGTTCAACACAGATAAATGTGAGGTACTACATTTTTGTAGGAAGAATAGGGAGGTCACTTATTACTGGGAAATACAAATCTAATTGGGGTAGAGGAACAAAGGGATCTCGGAGTACAAATACACAAATCACCAAAAGTTAACAAGGCCATCGAAAAGAAACCTAGAGGTATAAAATGGAAAAGTAGGGAAGTTATGCTAAACCTGTATCGAACCTTGGTTAGACCGCACTTGGAGTACTGCGTACAGTTCTGGTCACCATATTATCAAATGGATATAGAGGCACTGGAGAGGGTGCAGAGAAGATTTACAAGGATGATACCAGAAATGCGAGGGTATATCTATCAGGAAAGGATGAACAGGCTGGGTCTCTTTACTCTTGAAAAGAGAAGACTGTGGAGTGACCTAAAATCATCAAAGGTTTTGACAGATTTTTTATAGAGAGAATGTTTTCACTTGTGGCGAAGACATAACTAGAGACCATTAATGTAAGATAGTCACCACAAAATCAAACAGGGAATTCAGAAGAAACTTCTTTACCCAGAGAGTTACAAGATGCACTGCAGCAACTCGCCAAGGCTTCTTCAATGGCCCCACCCAAACCCACAACCTCGACCACCGAGAAGGACAAGGGCAGCAAGCGCACGGGAACACCACCACCTCCACGTTCCCCTCCGAGTCACACACCATCCTGAGTTGGAAATATATCGGCCGTTCCTTCACTGTCGCTGGGTCGCAATCCTGGAACTCCCTCCCTAACAGCACTGTGGGAGCACCTTCACCACACGGACTGCAGCGGTTCAAGAAGGTGGTTCACCACCACCTTCTCAAGGGGCAATTAGGGATGGGCAATAAATGCCGGCCCTGCCAACGACGCCACATCCTAGGAACAAATAAAATAACTTCTCTTTCTGCAGGACAAGGCCACACGAGGCCATGGGGAGGAGTGGGTGTGGGGAGCGAGTCGGGCGAGTGAGACCGGGGGCGGGGGGGGGGGAGTGAGATGGGAGGAGTGAGTTGTGGGGGGAGGCGGAGGGGTGGCGACAGGGGGGAATGAGTCGGGGAGGGCGACAGAGGGGAGTGAGTCGGGGGGGAGACAGGGGGGAGTGACAGGGGGGAGTGAGTCGGGGGGGGAGCCGGAAGGAGCCGGGCGATAGGGGGGAATGAGTCGGGGAGGGGGGGCAGTGAGGGGGCAACTGGGGGTGATCAGTGGGCCAGGCAGAGCCATGAGTATTGGCGATTTAACTCAGCAGGGTTTCCGTTCTTTATTGCCCTCAGCTGCACCCCCTCAAGCTGCTTTCTCTGAGCTGGCACCAGCCAATTGTCCAGCTTCTGTGTGCTGTCCAAACTCTGCTCACCTTCAAGGCTCTTCACAGCAGCCAGAGGCTTCCGCACGTGACACCTGGAGAGGGACAAAGGTCACTCGCTCCACCCCTCCTGGACCGGCTCAAACACTGGCACTTCGCACCGGTTAGATCGCGAGTTGGTGGATCCCACACTGGTGGGCAGCAGCAGGTACTGGTGGCAGGGTCAGCCCAGGGGAGGGTGTGCCAAGGGGGAGGCCCCGCTCCCAGCTCTGCTACACACAGCTATCGACTCCGGGGGCACAGCCATGAAACCTGCTGGTCTCGCACGGGTCATCGGAAGCCACACCGAGGAGTTTCAGCACGATGGTTGTGATTGTGGAAGAGTTCACACATTCAGCCAGTGTGGTACCACCGGGCAATGCCATTAGCATCTTGCCGTCTTCCCTGGAGAGTGGGGTGAGGGGCGGGGGGCTGGGTGGGTGGGGGGAGGATATCTCTTGTCCCGCAGCTGAATTCTTCACAGAGGGTCGAGTATTGGGGGCTTGATGGACTATTGCAGAATAAATGCATCGTGACAGACCCATGCCCGATCCTGCTTGTATAATGGACACTGGCTGCACGATGGTGAATTGTGGAGGTCTTTCTGCTGACGATTGGTGCTGGCTGATCTAGTGCCCTGACTGCAATGTGTGCTCAGACAATGACCTGCTGGACACACAGGGAGCAGGGTACAGCTACAAATCAGTGTGCAATCGCAGTCTGCTCGTACAATCACAGTCTCTGCGTACAATCACAGTAACTTTGTGTATACTCAGTCTCCTCGAGCATTTGCAGCCCCCTTGTGTATTTGCATTTTCTTCGTGCAATCGCATTCTTCTCCTGCAATCACAATATTCCTGTGCAAGTTACTTTGTTAATGTCATGTATCCTACATGGTTACTGCTTGTACTATTACAAGATGTGCCACCAGAGGGCACAGCAGTGGGAGACTTGTAGGTTACCTGTACAGGTGTGCCTGGCCTGGTATAAAAGGCAGGCCACCAGTTGTGATCCTCACTGTGGAGTTACATTAAATGGACTAAGGTCATTACAGTTCAAGCACAACACATTGTCTCGTGGAGTCGTTATTAGAGCATCTGAAGACATAACAATTGGCGACGAGATTATGGACCTTCACGCGAAAATGGCTAACTTTGGTACGTTGCAGCAGTTCGCCGATGGTGATGATTGGGAAGCCTTTGTGGAGAGTTTCGACCATTTCTTCACAGCAAACGACCTGGCAGGTGACACTCCGGCCACACTGGCTGATAAGTGCAGAGCTATCCTGCTGTCCAGCTGAGGGCCCACCGTCTATGGTCTCGTCAGGGACTTTCTGGCACCAACGAAGACAACGACCAAGACGTACGAGGAGCTTGTAACACTGATCCAAGAACAACTCAAGCCCAAAGAGAGCATCCTCACAGCCAGACACCAGTTTTATACACACCGACGGCCTGAAGACCAGGAGATCGCGAAATATGCTGCAGATCCCAGGAGGCTGGCGGCACTGTGTGATTTCAGCGATCACCTCACCGAAGCACTGCGGGATATCTTTGTCATCGGAATCAGCCATGAGGGTCTTCTTCAAAAGCTACTGTCGGCGGATACCACAGTCACACTGCAGATGGCCACCTCCGTGAGCCAAGCATTCATGACCTCGACCTGCAGCTCTAGGCTGATGACTCATCCTCAGGACTCAAACCCGGCAAGTACTGTGCACAGAATGGCGCCTTTTAGAGGCTGGACTGTAGAACGGGAATCTTCTCAGGGGAGAGAGAACAGGCCCCTGAGTCCCTTAACTGAGGGGGGCTAGTCAAGTAGCTCCATACTGGCGTTGTGGAGGGAATCACAGGGCTCACCAGTGCCGTTTTAAAGACTATGTGTGTAAAGGCTGCAGCACAAAGGATCACCTCCAGCGAATGTGTAAAAGAAATATGGCTCACTGTGTTGATGAAGAGTCTGCAGATGGCCATGAATCCAGTGTGGATTATGAAGCGATAGTCAGAGATGCAGCTCAGCCCTACGATGAGGTATATGGCATGTTTACCTGCACCACCGAATGTTCTCCATTGAGGATGGAAGTCGAGATAAATGGCGTTCTAGTCTTCATAGAAGTGGACACGGGGGCGAGCCAGTCAGTAATGAATCAAGAAGCCTTTGAGAGGCTATGGGACAATCAGGCTGAATGGCCCAAGTTTGTCCCGGTTCAGGCAAAGCTGCACACCTACACCAATGAACTTATCCCAGTCATTGGTAGTGCAGATGTAAAGGTACTCCATGATGGTGCGGTGCACTAGTTACCCCTGTGGATTGTTGCAGGTGATGGACCAACGCTACTTTATTGTACATTAATGATTTAGACGAGGGGATTAAATGTAGTATCTCCAAATTTGCGGATGACACTAAGTTGGGTGGCAGTGTGAGCTGCGAGGAGGATGCTATGAGGCTGCAGAGTGACTTGGATAGGTTAGGTGAGTGGGCAAATGCGTGGCAGGTGAAGTATAATGTGGATAAATGTGAGGTTATCCACTTTGGTGGTAAAAACAGAGAGACAGACTATTATCTGAATGGTGACAGATTAGGAAGGGGGAAGGTACAGCGAGACTTGGGTGTCATGGTACATCAGTCATTGAAGGTTAGCATGCAGGTACAGCAGACGGTTAAGAAAGCAAATGGCATGTTGGCCTTCATAGTGAGGGGATTTGAGTACAGGGGCAGGGAGGTGTTGCTACAGTTGTATAGGGCCTTGGTGAGGCCACAGCTGGAGTATTGTGTACAGTTTTGGTCTCCTAACTTGAGGAAGGACGTTCTTGCTATTGATGGAGTGCAGCGAAGATTCACCAGACTGATTCCCGGGATGGTGGGACTGACCTATCAAGAAAGACTGGATCAACTGGGCTTGTATTCACTGGAGTTCAGAAGAGTGAGAGGGGACCTCATCGAAACGTTTAAAATTCTGACGGGTTTGGATAGGTTGGATGCAGGAAGAATGTTCCCAATGTTGGGGAAGTCCAGAACCAGGGGTCACAGTCTAAGGATAAGGGGTAAGCCATTTAGGACCGAGATGAGGAGAAACTTCTTC
The DNA here is from genome assembly GCF_044704955.1 of Pristiophorus japonicus. Taxonomy (NCBI): domain Eukaryota; kingdom Metazoa; phylum Chordata; class Chondrichthyes; family Pristiophoridae; genus Pristiophorus; species Pristiophorus japonicus. The sequence goes on from NC_091997.1 coordinate 86,852,825, forward strand.
ACCCAGAGAGTGGTGAACCTGTGGAATTCTCTACCACAGAAAGTAGTTGAGGCCAATTCACTAAATATATTCAAAAGGGAGTTAGATGAAGTCCTTACTACTCGGGGGATCAAGGGGTATGACGAGAAAGCAGGAAGTGGGTACTGAAGTTTCATGTTCAGCCATGAACTCATTGAATGGTGGTGCAGGCTAGAAGGGCTGAATGGCCTGCTCCTGCACCTATTTTCTATGTTTCTATGTTACTCGGAAGAAGGTGGATGGAGAAGATCCATTGGAGCTGGGAAGAGTTCATCCCTCCAGCTATCGACTTCCTCCATGCTCAGAGGCAAAGCAAGCCCTCACCTGAGGTTGGATCCGGCACCAGAGAGCAGACCAGCACAGCACCCGAGACACAGACCGCTCAGCACGACTGTGTGGAGATGATCCAGCTGAGATGACCGAACGCATTTCCAGGCTCCAGTGGCAGGACTCCGGAGGAAGAAAATCGGACCCAGAGGCGACTTCCCAGCTTCGGTGGCAGAACCTGGGGAGAAGAGGATCACCACAGTCGACATCATGGATGGAAGAAAGATGGCGCCCAAACCACGAGGTGAGGCGCTGAAGAAAAAGATGGCGGCGGCCGGACCACGAGGGGCAGCGCTGATGGAGCAACACGTGGCACCAAGCAAAGAAGAGGATTGGGGTAAAGATAGCAAGGCTCTCTTAAAGGAGGCCTGCAACCCACCACACTTAAAGGGACAGTTCCACACTCTCAATCAATGTAATAGCAACTGTGAGTTAGATGTAAAATGTGTAATTGATGATCAGAGTTGTGTACATGCAATAAGCAAGGAAAAGTCACGCGATTGCGATCGGAGCTCCAGGTTATTTACAATAAGTAATGAAACGTTGTGCGATGTAGGATTTCAACTGCATACAGTCAATGCAGCGGGCAAACACCCATCGGGAGCACACAGGTCCAGCGAACTACCCACTGCTGTAGCCTGCGTCCCTGGGACCAGAGTGATGCACCACGGAATGTGGCCACAAGCAGCTAATATATACAAGCTACAGAGCAAGCGATCTCAGGAGGGCAACGGCACCGGTATCGATACCCTGCCCCCGATCGGCTCCACCTCTCAGGCACCCGACGGCACCAAACGCCACGAGCCTGAAAGAGCAAACTGTGCTAAGGCGCAGCCCCCAGACGCTATCACCACCAAGGCTACACCCGGGAACGAAGGGTCACCTGCAATGGTTCTCCTAAATGGGACTGGGACCAGCCAGGATCCTAAACCAAATAACGCCCAGGTAAGCGAGTTAGCAGTTCCCTGTGCACTGCTACATGACTGCTGCTCAGGGAGCAGCAGCAACCTGGGGCGCAAGGAGAGGACAGGGAGGTCACAGGCATCTGTGAACCTGCCCGACACTAGAAGCAACGGCAAAGGCCCTGAGAGCAGGCAACTTGAGCCAACCGGGTTCCCACTGCCAGCACTGGGCATCGCGCCGCCACCAGACTACCTGGACACCATCCAGCAGTTCTGGCACTAGTTTGTCCTCACGTACCAGCGCCAACCCCAGCACTGACTACAAGTATATTCCAAGTATGTATCTCACCATTCAAATGTACTTACCTCACCACGGTACCACGAATGCAATACTGCAAAGGCAACTTTTTTTTTGTATATGAATGTAATGCGCCAACGGCACAATCTGTATGTGGAGGGGGGGAGAGAATGGAGTGGTCATGGACGCACAAACAGAAACCACCAGCAACACTACTGCCAACGAAACACCACCTACTCACCCAAGATGGAAACGACCCTCCAAGGGTCAACCAGATAGAGCTAAGCCCAGAGCACAGTCAATGCAAAGGCAGTTTGCACTAAGAACTTGGGGGAGAGTGATGTCATGTATCCTACATGGTTACTGCTTGTACTATTACAAGATGTGCCACCAGAGGGCACTGCTGTTGGAGACTTGTAGGTTATACTAGTGCCAGGCCTAGTATAAAAGGCAGGCCACCATATGTGATCCTCACTCTGGAGTTACATTAAATGGACTAAGGTCACTACAGTTCAGGCACAACATATTGTCTCGTGGAGTCATTATTAGAGCATCTGAAGACATACCAGTCAATGCCCAGGTATAATTGTCATGCCTACAATCACGGGCGGTGGTGAGAAGCCAGAACTCCTGATTGCCCTGTCTCCTCTGATCCTCCTCCACAGCAGCAGCCCAGAGAGATAGCCATAGCTCCTATACAGGCAGCACACAAACATCCCCAGGGAAACAGGCATAGGGGGGGCCATCGGCTGCAGCTTTCAGCTGCTCTCAGTAAATGTGTTTCTGGAAAAACAGCAAAGCTGGTTATCAGTACAGCTCTGGAATAGCTCTTATTTATAATCAGGATCTGGCTCCAGGCTTTGCCCAGGATCCAGGTCCATGTTTTACCTTGGATCCAGTTCCATATCTTTCCTGGGATCTGGATCCAGATTCCCACCAGGAAACAGTTCCATGCTTGGTCCAAATCTGGCTCACAGTTTGGCCCAGGATACAGCGCCACATTTTTCCCACAATCCAGCTCCATGTTATGCTCACAATCCAGCTCCATATTTTTCCCAGGATCCAGCTCCATGTTTTGCACTGATTCCAGCTCCAGGTTATGTCCAAGATTCAGCTCCATATTTTTCCCATAATCCAGCTCTAGATTTTTCCAGGATCCAACTCCTGCTTTGCCCAGGATCTAGATCCAAGTTTTGCCGAGGATCCGGCTTCTTATTTATACTCAGGATCGGGCTACAGTTTTTGCCCAGGAACCAGCTCAATGTTTGGCCCAGGATATCGCTCCATGTTTTTCCCAGGATCCGGTGCCATATTCTGCACTGAATCTGGCTCCAGGACCACTCTCAAGGATTTGTCCAGGGTCCGGCTCCAGGGTTTTACAACATTTGATTATATATTTTGCCCAGCATCCGGCTATAGTTTTTGGCAAGGATCCAGCTCCATGTTTCACCCAGGAGCCGGTTCCATGTTCTTCCCATGATCCGACTCCAGCTTTTACCCTGCAACCGGTTCCATGTTTGGTCCAAATCCGGCTCAATGTTTGGCCCAGTATACAGCGCCAAGTTTTTCCCAGGGTCCGGCTCCATGTTTTGTCCAAGATCTGGCTTCATGTTTTGCCCAGGATCCGACTACAATTTATGGCCATGATCCAGCTCCGTGTTTTACCTAGGACCTAGTTTCCATATTTTTTCCAGATCCAGATCCAGGTTCGCTCCCCCCCACCGCCCCCCCACCAACGCCCCAGAAAGATCCAACTCCATGTCTTGCCCAAATCCAGCTCCAGGTTTGACCCAGGCCCCGGCTCCAGGTTTTACCCAGAATTCAGCACTGAATCCGGCTCCAGATTTTGGCCGGGATCAGGCTCAATGTCTGGCTCGGGATCGTGCTCGAGGTTTAGCCCAGGATACAGCTCCATGTTTTTCCAAAGAACTGGTTCCATTATTTGCCCAGGATTTAGCTTCAGGCTTTGCCCAGAAGCTGATTCTAGATTTTGCCCAGATCCAGCTCCAGGTTTTGCCCAGGATCCAGCTCCAGATATTGGCCAGATCCAGCTCCAGGTTTGGCCCAGGATCCAGCTCCAGGTTTTGCCCAGATCCAGCTCCAGGTTTTGCCCAGGATCCAGTTCCAGGTTATGCCCAGGATCCACTTCCAGATATTGCCCAGATCCAGCTCCAGGTTTTGCCCAGGATCTAGCTCCAGGTTTTGTCCAGGATCCAGCTCCAGAAATTGCCCAGATCCAGCTCCAGGTTTTGCCCAGGATCCAGCTCCAGGTTATGCCCAGGATCCAGTTCCAGGTTATGCCCAGGATCCACTTCCAGATATTGCCTAGATCCAGCTCCAGATTTTGCCCAGGGTCCAGCTCCAGGTTTTGCCCAGGATCCAGCTCCAGGTTATGCCCAGGATCCATTCCAGGTTATGCCCAGGATCCACTTCCAGATATTGCCTAGATCCAGTTCCAGATTTTGCCCAGGATCCAGCTCCAGGTTTTGCCCAGGATCCAGCTCCGGTTATACCCAGGATCCCGCTCTAGGTTTTGCCCAGATCCAAATCCTGACGGAGGAGCCAACACTGCTGTCCAATCCCATCCCTCCCTGGCTCAGGCCTCAGGTTAAAATTCATGACATCACGGACTCGATCTGCATATTTAAACAGGACTCCTTTCGTTCCTGTAGGGTCACAGTGGGAAGAAAGCGGGTCGAAGGGCAGCTGACGTCTGTTACTTTAACTGCTTCACACACCCCTTGCCACTTGGTTTCCATCAGATGGGGACAGTTAAAATCAGGCCAAGGTGTCCGAAGGTGTGTGCTGCAGATTGCTCTTCATCATCTTCCTCCTCTTCATCATCATCAAAAGAACATAAGAATTAGGAGCGGGAGTTGGCCATTTGGCCCCTCGAGCCTGCTCCGCCATTCAATGAGATCATGGCTGATCTTCGACCTCAACTCCACTTTCCCACCCAATCCCCATATCCCTTGATTCTCCTAGTTTCCAAAAATCTATCGATCTCAGCCTTGAATATATGCAATGATTCAGCGTCTACAGCCCTCAATGCAAATTGATGATGTTTGGCATTCAGTCCCTTGAACCTGTTTCTCTGGTCTGTAGTGAGGTTGTTCTCGTGTTCGCGAATGCATTAGAAATCCTGGCCAGAGAACATAGCGGTGATCACACGCGGTGTCGGCACACACAGTGCCAGGAGGGGCCTGCCCACTCAAGCTCAGTGTCGGACTTGGCGCAAGGGAGTCCGGAGACAGTCCTTGTCTTAGTCCACAGGGGTTTCAGTGGGAATTGTAACTGAATAAGACCCCTCACATGTTACAATCGACCAAGGCATCCTCCCCCCAGTCTCCTCTCGGGTTGTAAATCAAAGAAGGCTGGAATACAAAGGGGAAAAAGTGATGCTTCAGCTGTACAGAGCCACGGGTCAGACCCCGTCTGCAGTAACTGTGTTCAATTCTGGGCCCCGCACCTCAGGGAGGATATATTGCCCACGGAGAGAGGAGCAGCCCAGATTCACCAGAATGTTACCGGGGCTGGAATCGTGGGCGGAGGTGAGGCGAATGTTGTGGCGGAGGAGCGGCACGAGATCGTGGCGGAGGTGCGACGAATGAGGGTATGGGACCCAGAAGAGGCGAGGGCCCAGGGGAAGCCTGGGCCAGCCCACACTGCGATATGTGTGCTCACTGGGTCCGTGCAGCAGAGCTGGTCTCCAGTCGTCCTGGTTAACCCTTGCCACTGGATAAAGACCTAGCTCTATCAAGCCCGTGTGGTGGCTGGTGTGCAACGGTCACCACACGTTAAAAAATTCCACGCACAGGCATCTTCCACCCTTCAATTGGAGTTCAGGACTGGAACATCGGTCATTGAAACATCTGTGCACTCATGCGGAAGCAAGTCATCCTCGTTCGAGGGACCGCCTATGATGATGACAGCCCTCTTGGGCAGAGAATTCCAAAGATTCACAACCCTCCAAGTGGAGAAATTCCTCCTCATCTGTCTTAAATGGCCGACCCCTTATCCTGAGATTATGCCCCCTGGTTCCAGACTCTCCAGCCGGGGGAAACAACCTCTCAGAATCTACCCTGTCAATCCCCCTCAGAATCTTACATGTTTCAATGTGATCACCTGGTGTTAGTTGTGGTTCAGTGGGCAGCACTCTCGCCTCAGAGTCAGGAGGTTGTGGGTTCAAGCCCCACTCCAGGGGCTTGAGCACATAAACCGAGGCTGACCCTCCCAGTGCAGTGCTGCGGGAGAGCTGCACTGTCGGAGGTGCCGTCTTTCGGATGAGACGTTAAACCGAGGCCCCGCCTGCTCTCTCAGTTGGATGGAAAAGATCCCATGGCATTATTTTTTTTAACCAATAAGGGAATTAAGGGTTATAGGGAGTGGGCGGGTAAGTGGATCTGAGTCCACAGCTAGATCAGCCATGATCTTATTGAATGGCGGAGCAGGCTCGAGGGGCTAGATGGCCGACTCCTGTTCCTAATTCTTATGTTCTTATTATGTTCACCTCTCATTCTTCAAAACTCCAGAGAGTATCAGCTCATTCTACATAATCTCTCATCATAAGACAGCCCTCTCATCCCAGGGATCAGTCTGGTGAACCTTCGTTGCTCTGCCTCCAAGGCAAGTATATCCTTCCTTAGATAAGGAGACCAAAACTGTGCACAGTACTCCAGGTGTGGTCTCACCACAGCCCTGTGCAATTGCAGTAAGATTTCCTTACTCTGTACACTGATGACACCCAGCTCTACCTCACTACCACTTCTCTCGACCCTCCACGGTCTCTAAATTGTTAGACTGCTTGTCTGATATCCACTTCTGGATGAGCAGAAATTTTCTCCAATTGAATATTGGGAAGACCGAAGCCATTGTTTTCGGTCCCCGTCACAAACTCCATTCCCCAGCCACTGACTCCATCCCTCTCCCCAACTTCTATCTGAGGCTAAACCACATTGTTCACAAGGTTGGTGTCCGCCTATTTCCACCTCCGTAACATCGCCCATCTCCGCACCTGGAGTACTGTGCACAGTTTTGGTCTCCTTATCTTGCCTCAGCTTATCTGCTGCTGAAGCCCTCATCCATGCCTTTGTTACCTCTAGACTTGACTATTCCAACATACTCCTGGCTGGCCTCCCATATTCTACCCTATGTAAACCAGAGGTGATCCAAATCTCGGCTGCTTCGCACCAAGTCCCACTGACCCATCACCCCTGTGCTCACTGACCCAAATTGGCTTCCGGTTAAGCAACACCTCGATTTCAAAATTCTCATTCTTATTTTCAAATCCCTGCATGGCCTCTGTTAAAGGTGCTATATAAATACATAAGGACATAGTCGACATATTTACTGAGGAGCACGAAAGCATGGGCCTTACGCTAAACATCCGTAAGGCAAAGGTCCTCCACCAGCCTGTCCTCACCGCACAGCACTGCCCCCCCAGTCATCAAGATCCATGGCGCGGCCCTGGACACCGTGGACCACTTCCCATATCTCGGGAGCCTCCTATCAACAAGAGCAGGCATCGACGACGAGATCCAACACTCTTTTCCTCAGGCAGCCAAAGGCTGCACTGGCCTCCAGTGGGCCAGTGCAGCCTTTGGCTGCCTGAGGAAAAGAGTGTTTGAAGACCAGGCCCAGAAAACTGCCACCAAGCTCATAGTCTACAGGGCTCTAGTAATACCTGCCCTCCTGTATGGCTCAGAAACATGGACCATGTACAGTAGACACCTCAAGTTGCTGGAGAAATACCACCAACGATGTCTCCGCAAGATCCTACAAATCCCCTGGGAGGACAGACGCACCAACATTAGCATCCTCGTCCAGGCCAACATCCCCAACATTGAAGCACTGACCACACTTGATCAGCTCCGCTGGGCGGGCCACATTGTCCGCATGCCAGACACGAGACTCCCAAAGCAAGCACTCTACTCAGAACTCCTTCATGGCAAACGAGCCAAAGGAAACATTACAAGGACACCCTCAAACCCTCCCTGATGAAGCGCAACATCCCCACTGACACCTGGGAGTCCCTGGCTCAAGACCGCCCTAAGTGGAGGAAGAGCATCTGAGAGGGTGCTGAGCACCTCGAATCTCATCGCTGAGAGTATGCAGAAACCAAGCGCAGGCAGCAGAAAGAGCGTGCGGCAAACCAGTCCCACCTACCCCGTCCCTCAACGACTATCCGTTCCACATGTGACAGAGTCTGTGGCTCTCGTATTGGACTGTTCAGCCACCAAAGAACTCACTTCAGGAGTGGAAGCAAGTCTTCCTCGATTCCGAGGGACTGCCTATGATACTGATATAAATACAAGTTGTTGTTGTAGTCCAACTCGCTTGCAATAAAGGCCAACATGCCATTTGCCTTCCTAATTGCTTGCTGTACCTGCGTGCTAACTCTCTGTATTTCTTGTATGATGACACCTAACTCTCTCTAAACACCAACATGTAATAGTTTCTCACCATTCTGTTTTCAATTGCTCCTCATCATCTTCCTCCTCCCATGCCCCTCATTGTTGTGGGGGATCTACAGGCGGGCAGAGCCTCAGCTTAGAATGGGTGAGCACGACTGCCTGTGGCTGTGCAGAGCTTCAGGGGATTGCCAGGGTGACTGTCAGTAACCCTGGGCAACAATATACCCCCCCCACCAGCATCTCCCTCAGCAAGAGCGGAATGCCCCGCTGTGTGTTTCTCCCCATGGAGCGTGAGGGGTTTAAAGGGGCACCTGCACGAGGACTATGGAAATCAGGGAAGGCTGGAGTGAACATAAGAATTAGGAGCAGGAGCAGGCCATTCGGCCCTTCGAGCCTGCTCCGCCATTCAGCAAAATCATGGCTGATCTTCAACCTCAACTCCACCTTCCCGCACTATCCCCATATCCCTTAATTTCCTTAGTTCCCAAAAAAATATCGCCCTCTGTCTTGAATATACTCAATGACTGAGCATCCACAGCCCTCTGGGGCAGAGAATTCCAAAGATTCACCGCCCTCTGAGTGAAGAAATTTCTCCTAAATGGCCGAGCCCTTATTCTGAGACTGTGACCCCGTGTTCTAGACTCCCCAGCCTGAGGAAACATTTTCTCAGCATCCACCCTGTCAATCCCCTTAAGAATTTTATATGTTTCAATTAGATCACCTCGCACACTTCTAAACTCTTGGGAATATAGGCCTCCAGGGAGCTGAAATTTATCAATTCACCGCCGACTGCCGCCGACATTCCTATGGAAGATCCGCCCAGTGCCACTTTCGGGGCGGCTTGGAGCGGGAGGGAGGGGAGAGCCGCCGGGAAGCGCCCGCCGACGTCAGCGGACGGCCGAGTGGCGCAAATGAGTTCCCGCCCGCCGACGTCGGGACTCGGCGGGACTCGGCAGGACTCGGCGGCAGAACGTGGTGCACCGCTGGATGGAGGCTGGTCTGTCCCCGACGGTGAGTCTAAAGAACCTGAAAAAAAGGTAAGGGAACATTTAAAAAAAAAAAATGTCCACAGCGACTTACCTGCATGGGGTCCCCTGAAGGTCTTCCGATAGCTTTTGTATTTTTTTCTGACGATTCTATTTTCAGGTCTTCGACCCTCCGTGGACCCGACTCCATCCTCGGCGGCACTTGGGCGGTAAACGCCTCTGCCGCCGAGAATGAGACCTCCCGCCTGCTGTCGCCCATATTGGTGGCGTACGTCTTCTATTTGCCGCCCGCCAATCTTCGAGGGACCTCCTTCATGACTATCCCGCCCAAAGTACCGTCCGGTACCTCGGTGGCCATCGGCGGCACTTGGGCAGGTGGAGGCCTTGATCAAAATCGGCCCCCGAGTCGACTCAATCTCTCCTCATGGGGTAATCACTTCATCCCAGGAGCCAGTTAAATGAATCTTTGTTGCACTCCCTCTAAGGCAAGTATGCCTTTCCTCAGGAAAGGAGATCAGAACTGTAGAGTGTGGGCCAAGAAGAATAGGGGAGCTGAAGTAAGAGATATCATGGAGCGTTCAGTTTGTTAAAGTGGAGGAAGGGATTTTAGGGATGTGCATGTTGTTAGGAGAGTTGGGTAATCATAGTGTAAGATCCTGTGTTTGAGCACCCCCACCCCATCGCCCCCTCCCACCCCCCCTCTGTTAACCAGAATGCATCGTCCGCATGCCCAACACGAGACTCCCAAAGCAAGTACTCTATTCAGAGCTCCTACACGGCAAGCGAGCCCCAGGTGGGCAGAGGAAACGTTTCAAGGACACCCTCAAAGCCTCCTTGATAAAGTGCAATATCCCCACTGTCACCTGGGAGTCCCTGGCCAAACACCGCCCTAAGTGGAGGAAGAGTATCCGGGAGGGCGCTGAGCACCTTGAGTCTCGTCGCCGAGAGCGTACAGAAAGCAAGCGCAGACAGCGGAAGGAGCGTGCGGCAAACCAGCTCCACCCACCCTTTCCTTCAACCACCGTCTGTCCCACCTGTGACAGAGACTGTAATTCCCATATTGGACTGTTCAGTCACCTGAGAACTCACTTTTAGAGTGGAAGCAAGTCATCCTCGATTTCGAGGGACTGCCTATGATGATATGATGATTGTGAAAAGTTAATGTTGCTTTAAGAGGGTGAAGGGTGTGGTGCTGCCCAAAGTGGACAAGGATGAAAAGGAAGAGTGTGTTACCTTACCTGCCCTGGTGAGGTCATTAGAAACATAGAAACATAGAAAATAGGTGCAGGAGTAGGCCATTCGGCCCTTCTAGCCTGCACCGCCATTCAATGAGTTCATGGCTGAACATGCAACTTCAGTACCCCATTCCTGCTTTCTCACCATACCCCTTGATTCCCCTAGTAAACTTTTTGTGGGACTGATCTGCAGTCCTGAGGGGTGAGGGAGTTGGCAGTGGGTGCCAGTGCTTGCTCCCCGCAGGTTGCAAAGGTCCTGCCTTTCCTGGTGGCTTGGTGCCAGGCTCCGCTGCCGGCAAGCGTGAAATGCACGAGGAAGGGGTCACTGAGACAGAGAGTGAAGTATCGGAGCGTCAGTGAGTGAGGGGAGCAAAGCCCCTTCCTTACTCACATTCCCCCAGTCTGCTACAGAAGGCTTTGGGTTCAACTGGCTTTATCACAACACCAACTTGTATTTATATAGCGCCTTTAACGTAGGAAACATCCCGAGGTGTTCCACAGGAGTGCTTTAAGAGAATAATTTGACACCGAGCCACATAAAAAGAAATTACGGCAGGTGACCAGAAGTTTGGTCAAAGAGGTAGGTTTTAAGGAGCGTCTTAAAGGAGGAAAGAGAGGTAGAGAGATTTAGACAGGGAGTTCCAGAGCTTGGGGCCCAGGCAGCTGAAGGCACGGCTACCAATGGTGGAGTGATTATAATCAGGGATGCTCAAGAGGGCAGAATTAGAGGAGCGCAGACATCTCGTGGGTGGGGAGGTTGTGAGGCTGAAGGAGAGTACAGAGATAGGGAGGGGTAAGGCCATGGAGGGATTTAAAAATAGAATGAGAATTTTGAAATTGAGGCATTGGTTTACCGGGAGCCAATATCGGTCAGCGAGCACAGGGGGTGATGGGAGAGCGGGACTTGGTGCGAGTTAGGACACGGGCAGCCAAGTTTTGGATCACCTCAAGTTTACGTAGGGTAGAATATGGGAGACCAGCCAGGAATAGTCAGGTCTAGAGGTAACAAAGGCATGGATGAGGGTTTCAGCAGCAGATGAACTGAGGCAGGGTCGGAGACGGGCGATGTTACGGAGTGGAAATGGACGGTTTTAGTTGTGCCGAGGATATGTGGCTGGAAGCTCATTTCAGGCACAAATACAACACTAAGGTTGCTAACAGTCTGGACAGAAGCTCAGGAGAGGGATGGAGTCGGTGGCTAGAGAACGGAGTTTGTGGCGGGGACTGAAAACAATGGCTTCGGTCTTCCCAATATTCAATTGGCCTGTTCTCCTTAGAGCTGAGAATGTTAAGGGGAGATTTGACAGAGATATTCAAAATCACGATTGGTTTTGAGAAGGTAAATAAGGAAAAACTCTTTCCAGTGGCAGAAGGGCCGATAACCAGAGGACACAGGTTTTAAATAATTGACAAAAATGCCAGGGGGAAAATGAGGAGATTGAGTTTTTTACGCAGCGAGTTGTTACGATCTGGAACACGCTGCTTGAAAGGGTGGAGGACCCAGATTCAATTGTAACTTTCAAAAGGAAATTGGATAAATATTTGAGGGGAAATATTTGTAGGGCTATGGGGAAAGAGTGGACGACTGGGACTAACTGGAGAGCCGGCACAGGCACGATGGACTGAATGGCCTCCTACTGTACTGTAAGATGCAACAATAAGGTTAGAGCCTGGTAACCCCGACATAAACTGATCTCCTCACCGATGGCCGTGAAGTTTGCTTCATTGGCCTAACAGCGGTGAAACTCACCGTGTGAAACTCGCAGCCCCGGCGACAGCAATGGGAGAGAGAAACTGACTGAGCTAAACGCCAGTGACAACTTTAAAGCTATCATCGCATCAGATGAGAGATGTCTGGGAGGAAAGTCAAAGCGGTGAATCAGCGAGCAGGAGCTCACAGCTCTGTGCACCGCACTGTCTCCCGAGCCTGCCGTCTGGATTACAACTCTCCCAACTCCCTCCCATATCTACACGGATCTAAATCCGCCCCTCAGGCTGCCTCATGTAAAGGCATGCACTGAAACACTGCGTATAAATGGGTTGCCGGTATCTTCGACCTCGGCAGGGGACATGCAGAGTGTAATTAAATCAGAGGTGGGGAAATTATCAACCGCAAACACAAAGTACACGGTGTTTCTAGCGTCAGAATGTGAACATTCTCAATATTCAGAGAAACTGGGATTGAAGTGGTTAAATAAAACAGAGAACGAAGGAGTGTATTTTGCTCACCAGTTCCCAGGGGCGGCAGTCATTATTTCACATGATGTGGGATGTGTACCCTCTGGGGAAAACTGAGAGCCCAAGTGGTACATTTCAAGTCACATCTGGTTGTGGAATAAACAGAACATCAGCTTCAGGAACCTCGTTCCCAGCCTGATCCAAGGTGACATTTTTCACTTTTTAATTGGGATTTGGCTGTTTTACCTGAAGTTTTTTTTCCCTCTGCCTTTTTTTGCTGATGAAAGCACATCAGGCCTGATGTTTATTGTCTGTCGTGACTCGGTCAGGTTGATGCGGCGCCTTTGAGCACTGAGCAAAACAGGCGGTATGTTGTCCCTTTATTGTCCTCCTCACTTGCAGACGGCGCTAACGCTTCATTCACCTAATGAGCATCGGGGTGACCAGCTTCTCATTAACTGGCCAGTGCTGTCTGCTCAATGCTGCAGCAACACTCAACACTAATTCTTATAACCTCCCGACATAAAAGTCACACTTCGGAGTCACACTTCTCATCAAATGAAATGAAATAACAAGTATGCAATCTTAAACACAACACAGTGAACAGAAAGCCTGCCTGTCACTTCCTGGCCCCGAGCCTGTCCCAAAGGAGAGGTACCAGGCGACGAGCAAGTTGCAAACGTTCAACAGCAAATTACACTGTACTTGACATCAAGTTAGACCTATTTAGACCCATTCCTCCCAACAGTATCCGGGCAGACTATCAAGCATAGACCCATACTGTCCATCACACATCACAGACCCAGACTGTCCATCACAGACCCATACTGTCCATCACTGACCCACACTGTCCATCGTAGACCCAGGCTGTCCATCGTAGACCCAGATTAACCATCACAGACCCAAACTGTCCATCACAGAGCCAGACTGTCCATCACTGACCCAGACTGTCCATCACAGACCCAGACGATTAATCACAGACCCAGACTGTCCATCACTGACCCAGACTGTTCACAATAGACCCAAACTGTCCATCACAGACCCAGACTGTCCATCATCATAGACCCAGACTGTTAATCACAGACCCAGACAGTCCATCACTGACCCAGACTGTCCATAATAGACCTAGACTGTCCATCACAGACCCAGACAGTCCATCACTGACCCAGACTGTCCATCACTGACCCAGACTGTCCATCGTACACCCAGACTGTCCATCACAGACCCAGACTGTTCATCACAGGTCCAGACTGTCCATCATAGATCCAGACTGTCCATCACTGAGCCAGACTGTCCATCACAGTGCCAGGCTGTCCATCACACACCCAGACTGTCCATCGTAGACCCAGACTGTTCATTACTGACCCAGACTGTCCATCATAGACCCAAACTGTCCATCACAGACCCAGACAGTCCATTACTGACCCAGACTGTCCATCACAGACCCAAACTGTCCATCACAGACCCAGACAGTCCATCACTGACCCAGACTGTCCATCACAGACCCAGACTGTCCATCACTGACCCAGACTGTCCATCACTGACCCAGATTGTCCATCACAGACCCAGACTGCCCATCACAGACCCAGACTGTCCATCATAGACCCAGACTGTCCATCACAGACCCAAACTGTCCATCATAGACCCAGACTGTCCATCACAGACACAGACTGTCCATCACAGACCCAGGCTGTCCATCGTAGACCCAGACTGTCCATCGTAGACCCAGACTGTCCATCACAGACAAAACTGTCCATCACAGACCCAGAATGTCCATCTTAGACCCAGACTGTCCATCACAGACCCAGACTGTCCATCACAGACACAGACTGTCCATCACTGACCAGACTTTCAATCACAGACCCAGACTGTCCATCACTGACCCAAACTGTCCTTTACAGACCCAGACTGTCCATAATAGACACAGACTGTCCATAATAGACCCAGACTGTCTATCACAGACTGTCCATCACAGACCCAAACTGTCCATCATAGACCCAGACTGTCCATCACAGACACAGACTGTCCATCACAGACCCAGGCTGTCCATCCTAGACACAGACTGTCCATCGTAGACCCAGACTGTCCATCACAGACAAAACTGTCCATCACAGACCCAGACTGCCCATCATAGACCCAGACTGTCCATCACAGACCCAGACTGTCCATCACAGACACGGACTGTCCATCACTGACCAGACTTTCAATCACAGACCCAGACTGTCCATCACTGACCCAAACTGTCCTTTACAGACCCAGACTGTCCATAATAGACACAGACTGTCCATAATAGACCCAGACTGTCTATCACAGACTGTCCATCACAGACCCAAACTGTCCATCATAGACCCAGACTGTCCATCACAGACACAGACTGTCCATCACAGACCCAGGCTGTCCATCGTAGACCCTGACTGTCCATCGTAGACCCAGACTGTCCATCACAGACAAAACTGTCCATCACAGACCCAGAATGTCCATCTTAGACCCAGACTGTCCATTTATGACCCAGACTGTCCATCATAGACCCAAACTGTCCATCACAGATCCAGACAGTCCATTACGGACCCAGACTGTCCATCACAGACCCAAACTGTCCGTCACAGACCCAGACAGTCCATCACTGACCCAGACTGTCCATCAGAGACCCAGACTGTCCATCACTGACCCAGACTGTCCATCACAGACCTAAATGGTCCATCATCATAGACACAGACTGACCATAATAGACCCAGACTGTCAATCACAGACCCAGACAGTCCATCACAGACCCAGACTGTCCATCACAGACCCAGACAATTAATCACAGACCCAGACTGTCCATCACTGACCCAGACTGTTCACAATAGACCCAAACTGTCCATCACAGACCCAGACTGTCCATCATCATAGACCCAGACTGTTAATCACAGACGCAGACTGTCCATCACTGACACAGACTGTCCATAACAGACCCAGACTGTCCATCACAGATCCAGACTGTCCATCATCATAGACCCAGACTGCCCATCACTGACCCAGACTGTCCATCACAGACCCAGACTGTGCATCACAAACCCCGACTGTCCTCAAAGACCTAGACTGTCCATCACAGACACAGACTGTCCATCACAGACACAGACTGTCCATCACTGACCCAGACTGTCCATCATAGACCCAGACTGTCCATCACTGACCCAAACTGTCCATCGTAGACCCAGACTGTCCATCACAGACCCAGACTGTCCATCATAGACCCAGACTGTCCATCACTTTCCCAAACTGTCCCGCACAGACCCAGACTGACAATCACAGACCCAGACTGTCCAACACAGACACAGACTGACCATCACAGATCTAGACTGTCCATCCTAGACCCAGACTGTCCATCGTAGACCCAGACTGTCCATCATAGACCCAAACCGTCCATCATAGACCCAGACTGTCCATCATAGACCCAGACTGTCCATTCATAGACCCAGACAGTCCATCACAGACCCAGACAGTCCATCACTGACCCAGACTGTCCATCACTGACCCAGACTGTCCATCGTAGACCCAGACTGTCCATCACAGACAAAACTGTCCATCACAGACCCAGAATGTCCATCTTAGACCCAGACTGTCCATCACAGACCCAGACTGTCCATCACAGACACAGACTGTCCATCACTGACCAGACTTTCAATCACAGACCCAGACTGTCCATCACTGACCCAAACTGTCCTTTACAGACCCAGACTGTCCATCAACGGCCGAGACTATCCATCACAGACCCAGACTGTCCATCACAGACCCAGATTGTCCATCATAGACCCAGACTGTCCATCACAGACCCAGGCTTTCCATCACTGACCCAGACTGTCCATAATAGACCCAGACTGTCCATCACAGACCCAGACAGTCCATCACAGACCCAGACTGACCATCACAGACCCAGACTGTCCATCATAGACCCAGACTGCCCATCACAGACTCAGACTGTCCATCATAGACCCAGACTGTCCATCACTTTCCCAAACTGTCCATCTCTGACCCAGATTGTCCATCACAGACCCAGACTGCCCATCATAGACCCAGACTGTCCATCACAGACCCAGGCTTTCCATCACTGACCCAGACTGTCCATAATAGACCCAGACTGTCCATCACAGACCCAGACAGTCCATCACAGACCCAGACTGACCATCACAGACCCAGACTGTCCATCACAGACCCAGACTGTTCATCACAGGTCCAGACTGTCCATCATAGATGTAGACTGTCCATCACTGAGCCAGACTGTCCATCTCTGACCCAGATTGTCCATCACAGACCCAGACTGCCCATCATAGACCCAGACTGTCCATCACAGAGCCAGGCTGTCCATCACAGACACAGACTGTCCATCACTGACCAGACTTTCAATCACAGACCCAGACTGTCCATCACTGACCCAAACTGTCCTTTACAGACCCAGACTGTCCATAATAGACACAGACTGTCCATAATAGACCCAGACTGTCTATCACAGACTGTCCATCACAGACCCAAACTGTCCATCATAGACCCAGACTGTCCATCACAGACACAGACTGTCCATCACAGACCCAGGCTGTCCATCGTAGACCCAGACTGTCCATCGTAGACCCAGACTGTCCATCACAGACAAAACTGTCCATCACAGACCCAGACTGTCCATCTTAGAACCAGACTGTCCATTTATGACCCAGACTGTCCATCATAGACCCAAATGTGTCCATCACAGATCCAGACAGTCCATGACTGACCCAGACTGTCCATCACAGACCCAAACTGTCCGTCACAGACCCAGACAGTCCATCACTGACCCAGACTGTCCATCACAAACCCAGACTGTCCATCACTGACCCAGACTGTCCATCACAGACCTAAACTGTCCATCATCATAGACACAGACTGACCATAATAGACCCAGACTGTCAATCACAGACCCAGACAGTCCATCACAGACCCAGACTGTCCATCACAGACCCAGACAATTAATCACAGACCCAGACTGTCCATCACTGACCCAGACTGTTCACAATAGACCCAAACTGTCCATCACAGACCCAGACTGTCCATCATCATAGACCCAGACTGTTAATCACAGACGCAGACTGTCCATCACTGACCCAGACTGTGCATCACAAACCCCGACTGTCCTCAAAGACCTAGACTGTCCATCACAGACACAGACTGTCCATCACAGACACAGACTGTCCATCACTGACCCAGACTGTCCATCATAGACCCAGACTGTCCATCACTGACCCAAACTGTCCATCGTAGACCCAGACTGTCCATCACAGACCCAGACTGTCCATCACAGACCCACGTTGTCCATCACAGACCCAAACTGTCCATCACAGACCCAGACAGTCCATCACTGACCCAGGCTGTACATCATAGACAGAGATTGTCCATCACAGACCCAGATTGTCCATCATAGACCCAGACTGACCATCACAGAACCAGACTGTCCATCACAGACACAGAGTGTCCATCACGGAACAGACTGTCAATCACAGACCCAGACTGTCCATCACAGATCCACACTTTCCATCACAGGTCCAGGCTGTCCATCGTAGACCCAGACTGTCCATCACAGACAAAACTGTCCATCACAGAGCCAGGCTGACCATCACAGACCCAGACTGTCCATCTTAGATCCAGACTGTCCTTTTCTGACCCAGACTGTCCATCATAGACCGAAACTGTCCATCACAAACCCAGACTGTCCATTACTGACCCAGACTGTCCATCACAGACCTAAACTGTCCATCACAGACTCAGACAGTCCATCACTGAACCAGACTGTCCATCATAGACCCAGACTGTCCATCACAGAACAGGACTGTCCATCACTGACCCAGACTGTCCATCACAGACCCATATTGTCCATCACAGACCCAGGCTGCCCATCATAGACCCAGACTGTCCATCACAGACCCAGACTGTCCATCACAGACACAGAGTGTCCATCACTGAACAGACTGTCAATCACAGAGCCAGACTGTCCATCACAGATCCAGACTTTCGATCACAGACCCAGGCTGTCCATCTTGACCCAGACTGTCCATCACAGACAAAACTGTCCATCACAGAGCCAGGCTGTCCATCACAGACCCAGACTGTCCATCTTAGACCCAGACTGTCCATTTCTGACCCAGACTGTCCATCATAGACCCAAACTGTCCATCACAGACCCAGACAGTCCATTACTGACCAAGACTGTCCATCACAGACCAAAACTGTCCATTACAGACCCAGACAGTCTATCACTGACCCAGACTGTCCATTACTGACCCAGACTGTCCATCACAGACACAGACAGTCCATCACTGACCCAGACTGTACATCATAGACAGAGATTGTCCATCACAGACCCAGATTGTCCATCACTGACCCAGAATATCCAGCTTAGACCCAGACAGTCCATCACTGACCCAGACTGTCCATTACTAACCCAGACAGTCCATCACGGAGCCAGACTGTCCATCGCGGACCCAGACTGTCCATCATAGACTAAGACTGTCCATCATAGACTCAGATTGTCCTTCACAGACCCAGATTGTCCATCACAGACCCAGACTGACCATCACAGACCCAGACTGTCCATCATAGACCCAGACTGTCCATCACAGACCCAGACTGTCCATCATAGACCCAGACTGTCCATCACTTTCCCAAACTATCCATCACAGACCCAGACTGACCATCACAGACCCAGACTGTCCATCACAGACACAGACTGACCATCACAGACCCAGACTGTCCATCATAGACCCAGACTGTCCATAACAGACCCAGACTCTCCATCATAGACCCAGACTGTCCATCACAGACACAGACTGTCCTCACAGACCCTGACTGTCCATCACAGACGCAGACTGCCCATCATCATAGACCCAGACTGCCCATCACTGACCCAGACTGTCCATCACAGACCCAGATGTGCAACATAGACCCCGACTGTCCTCAAAGACCGACACTGTCCATCACAGACCCAGACTGTCCATCACAGACCCAGACTGTCCATCAATTAACCAGAATGTCCATCATAGACGCAGACTGTCCACCACTGACCCAGACTGTCCATCATAGACGCAGACTGTTCATCACGGACCCAGACTGTCCATCATAGACAGAGATTGTCCATCACAGACCCAGACTGTACATAATAGACCCAGACTGTCCATCACAGAACCAGACTGTCCATCACTGACCCAGACTGTCCATCACAGACCAGACTGTCCATAATAGACCCAGACTGTCCATCAGAGACCCAGACTGTCCATCACAGAACCAGAATGTCCATCACAGACCCAGACTGTCCATCACAGACCCACGTTGTCCATCACAGACCCAAACTGTCCATCACAGACCCAGACAGTCCATCACTGACCCAGGCTGTACATCATAGACAGAGATTGTCCATCACAGACCCAGATTGTCCATCATAGACCCAGACTGACCATCACAGAACCAGACTGTCCATCACAGACACAGAGTGTCCATCACGGAACAGACTGTCAATCACTGACCCAGATTGTCCATCACAGATCCACACTTTCCATCACAGGCCCCGGCTGTCCATCGTAGACCCAGACTGTCCATCACAGACAAAAATGTCCATCACAGAGCCAGGCTGACCATCACAGACCCAGACTGTCCATCTTAGACCCAGACTGTCCATTTCTGACCCAGACTGTCCATCATAGACCGAAACTGTCCATCACAGACCCAGACTGTCCATTACTGACCCAGACTGTCCATCACAGACCTAAACTGTCCATCACAGACTCAGACAGTCCATCACTGAACCAGACTGTCCATCACAGACCCATATTGTCCATCACAGACCCAGGCTGCCCATCATAGACCCAGACTGTCCATCAGAGACCCAGACTGTCCATCACAGACACAGAGTGTCCATCACTGAACAGACTGTCAATCACAGAGCCAGACTGTCCATCACAGATCCAGACTTTCGATCACACACCCAGGCTGTCCATCTTGACCCAGACTGTCCATCACAGACAAAACTGTCCATCACAGAGCCAGGCTGTCCATCACAGACCCAGACTGTCCATCTTAGACCCAGACTGTCCATTTCTGACCCAGACTGTCCATCATAGACCCAAACTGTCCATCACAGACCCAGACAGTCCATTACTGACCCAGACTGTCCATCACAGACCCAAACTGTCCATTACAGACCCAGACAGTCTATCACTGACCCAGACTGTCCATTACTGACCCAGACTGTCCATCACAGACACAGACAGTCCATCACTGACCCAGACTGTACATCATAGACAGAGATTGTCCATCACAGACCCAGATTGTCCATCACTGACCCAGAATATCCAGCTTAGACCCAGACAGTCCATCACTGACCCAGACTGTCCATTACTGACCCAGACAGTCCATCACGGACCCAGACTGTCCATCGCGGACCCAGACTGTCCATCATAGACTAAGACTGTCCATCATAGACTCAGATTGTCCTTCACAGACCCAGATTGTCCATCACAGACCCAGACTGACCATCACAGACCCAGACTGTCCATCATAGACCCAGACTGTCCATCACAGACCCAGACTGTCCATCATAGACCCAGACTGTCCATCACTTTCCCAAACTATCCATCACAGACCCAGACTGACCATCACAGACCCAGACTGTCCATCACAGACACAGACTGACCATCACAGACCCAGACTGTCCATCATAGACCCAGACTGTCCATCACAGACCCAGACTCTCCATCATAGACCCAGACTGTCCATCACAGACACAGACTGTCCTCACAGACTCAGACTGTACATCACAGACGCAGACTGCCCATCATCATAGACCCAGACTGTCCATCACAGACCCAGATGTGCAACATAGACCCCGACTGTCCTCAAAGACCGACACTGTCCATCACAGACCCAGACTGTCCATCACAGACCCAGACTGTCCATCAATTACCCAGAATGTCCATCATAGACCCAGACTGTCCACCACTGACCCAGACTGTCCATCATAGACGCAGACTGTCCATCACGGACCCAGACTGTCCATCATAGACAGAGATTGTCCATCACAGATTCAGACTGTCCATCACAGACCCAGACTGTCCATCAAAGACCCAGACTGTCCATCACAGACCCAGACTGTCCATCACTGATCCAGACTGTGCATAATACACCCAAACTGTCCATCACAGACCCAGACTGTACATAATAGACCCAGACTGTCCATCACAGAACCAGACTGTCCATCACTGACCCAGACTGTCCATCACAGACCAGACTGTCCATAATAGACCCAGACTGTCCATCAGAGACCCAGACTGTCCATCACAGAACCAGAATGTCCATCACAGACCCAGACTGTCCATCACAGACCCACGTTGTCCATCACAGACCCAAACTGTCCATCACAGACCCAGACAGTCCATCACTGACCCAGGCTGTACATCATAGACAGAGATTGTCCATCACAGACCCAGATTGTCCATCATAGACCCAGACTGACCATCACAGAACCAGACTGTCCATCACAGACACAGAGTGTCCATCACGGAACAGACTGTCAATCACAGACCCAGACTGTCCATCACAGATCCACACTTTCCATCACAGGCCCAGGCTGTCCATCGTAGACCCAGACTGTCCATCACAGACAAAACTGTCCATCACAGAGCCAGGCTGACCATCACAGACCCAGACTGTCCATCTTAGACCCAGACTTTCCATTTCTGACCCAGACTGTCCATCATAGACCGAAACTGTCCATCACAGACCCAGACTGTCCATTACTGACCCAGACTGTCCATCACAGACCTAAACTGTCCATCACAGACTCAGACAGTCCATCACTGAACCAGACTGTCCATCACAGACCCATATTGTCCATCACAGACCCAGGCTGCCCATCATAGACCCAGACTGTCCATCACAGACCCAGACTGTCCATCACAGACACAGAGTGTCCATCACTGAACAGACTGTCAATCACAGAGCCAGACTGTCCATCACAGATCCAGACTTTCGATCACAGACCCAGGCTGTCCATCTTGACCCAGACTGTCCATCACAGACAAAACTGTCCATCACAGAGCCAGGCTGTCCATCACAGACCCAGACTGTCCATCTTAGACCCAGACTGTCCATTTCTGACCCAGACTGTTCATCATAGACCCAAACTGTCCATCACAGACCCAGACAGTCCATTACTGACCAAGACTGTCCATCACAGACCAAAACTGTCCATTACAGACCCAGACAGTCTATCACTGACCCAGACTGTCCATTACTGACCCAGACTGTCCATCACAGACACAGACAGTCCATCACTGACCCAGACTGTACATCATAGACAGAGATTGTCCATCACAGACCCAGATTGTCCATCACTGACCCAGAATATCCAGCTTAGACCCAGACAGTCCATCACTGACCCAGACTGTCCATTACTGACCCAGACAGTCCATCACGGACCCAGACTGTCCATCGCGGACCCAGACTGTCCATCATAGACTAAGACTGTCCATCATAGACTCAGATTGTCCTTCACAGACCCAGATTGTCCATCACAGACCCAGACTGTCTATCACAGACCCAAACTGTCCATCATCATAGACCCAGACTGTCCATCACAGACCCAGACTATTAATCACAGACCCAGACTGTCCATCACTGACCCAGATTGTCCACAATAGACCCAAACTGTCCATCACAGACCCAGACTGTCCATCATCATAGACCCAGACTGTTAATCACAGACCCAGACTGTCCATCACTGACCCAGACTGTCCAGAATAGACCCAGACTGCCCATCACAGATCCAGACTGTCCATCATCATAGACCCAGACTGTCCATCATAGACTTAGACTGTCCATCACCGATGCAGACTGCCCATCACCATCGACCCAGACTGCCCATCACTGACACAGACTGTCCATCACAGACCCAGACTGTGCATCACAAAACCCGACTGTCCTCAAAGACCTAGACTGTCCATCACAGACACAGACTGTCCATCACAGACACAGACTGTCCATCACTGACCCAGACTGTCCATCATAGACCCAGACTGTCCATCACTGACCCAAACTGTCCATCGTAGAACCAGACTGTCCATCACAGACCCAGACTGTCCATGACAGACCCAGACTGTTCATCACTTTCCCAAACTATCCCTCACAGACGCAGACTGACAATCACAGACCCAGACTGTCCATCACAGACACAGACTGACCATCACAGACACAGACTGTCCATCCTAGACCCAGACTGTCCATCACAGACCCAGACTGTCCATTCATAGACCCAGACAGTCCATCACAGATCCAGACAGTCCATCACTGACCCAGACTGTCCATCACTGACCCAGACTGTCCATCGTAGAACCAGACTGTCCATCACAAACCCAGACTGTTCATCACAGGCCCAGACTGTCCATCATAAATCCTGACTGTCCATCATTGAGCCAGACTGTCCATTGCAGACCCAGACTGTCCATCATAGACCCAGACTGTTCATCACAGACCCAGACTGTCCATCAACGGCCGAGACTGTCCATCACAGACCCAGACTGTCCATCACAGACCCAGATTGTCCATCATAGACCCAGACTGTCCATCACAGACCCAGGCTTTCCATCACTGACCCAGACTGTCCATAATAGACCCAGACTGTCCATCACAGACCCAGACAGTCCATCACAGACCCAGACTGACCATCACAGACCCAGACTGTCCATCATAGACCCAGACTGTCCATCACAGACCCAGACTGTCCATCATAGACCCAGACTGTCCATCACTTTCCCAAACTGTCCATCACAGACCCAGACTGACCATCACAGACCCAGACTGTCCATCACAGACACAGACTGACCATCACAGACCCAGACTGTCCATCATAGACCCAGACTGTCCATCACAGAACCAGACTCTCCATCATAGACCCAGACTGTCCATCACAGACACAGACTGTCCTCACAGACTCAGACTGTACATCACAGACGCTGACTGCACATCATCATAGACCTAGACTGCCCATCACTGACCCAGACAATCCATCACAGACCCAGATGTGCAACATAGACCCCGACTGTCCTCAAAGACCGACACTGTCCATCACAGACCGAGACTGTCCATCACTGACCTAGACTGTCCATCAAAGACCCAGACTGTCCATCACAGACCCAGACTGTCCATCACTGATCCATACTGTCCATAATACACCCAAACTGTCAATCACAGACCCAGACTGTCCATCACTGACCCAGACTGTCCATCACAGACCCAGGCTGTCCATAATAGACCCAGACTGTCCATCAGAGACCCAGACTGTCCATCACAGACCCAGAATGTCCATCACAGACCCAGACTGTCCATCACAGACCCACGTTGTCCATCACAGACCCAAACTGTCCATCACAGACCCAGACAGTCCATCACTGACCTAGGCTGTACATCATAGACAGAGATTGTCCATCACAGACCCAGATTGTCCATCACTGACCCAGAATGTCCAGCTTATACCCAGACAGTCCATCACTGACTTAGACTGTCCATCACAGACACAAACTGACCATCACAGACCCAGACTGTCCATCACTGACCCAGACTGTCCATCACAGACCCAGATTGTCCATCACAGACCCAGGCTGCCCATCATAGACCCAGACTGTCCATCACAGACCCAGACTGTCCATCACAGACACAGAGTGTCCATCACTGAACAGACTGTCAATCACAGACCCAGACTGTCCATCACAGAACCAGACTTTCCATCACAGACCCAGGCTGTCCATCGTAGACCCAGACTGTCCATCACAGACAAAACTGTCCATCACAGAGCCAGGCTGACCATCACAGACCCAGACTGTCCATCTGAGACCCAGACTGTCCATTTCTGACCCAGACTGTCCATCATAGACCCAAACTGTCCATCATAGACCCAGACAGTCCATTACTGACCCAGACTGTCCATCACAGACCCAAACTATCCATTACAGACCCAGACAGTCTATCACTGACCCAGACTGTCCATTACTGACCCAGACTGTCCATCACAGACATAGACAGTCCATCACTGACCCAGACTGTACATCATAGACAGAGATTGTCCATCACAGACCCAGATTGTCCATCACTGACCCAGAATATCCAGCTTAGACCCAGACAGTCCATCACTGACCCAGTCTGTCCATTACTGACCCAGACTGTCCATCACGGACCCAGACTGTCCATCGCGGACCCAGACTGTCCATCATAGACTAAGACTGTCCATCATAGACTCAGATTGTCCTTCACAGACCCAGATTGTCCATCACAGACCCAGACTGTCCATCACAGACCCAAACTGTCCATCAGCATAGACCCAGACTGTCCATCATAGACCCAGACTGTCAATCACAGACCCAGACTGTCCATCACAGACCCAGACTGTCCATCACAGACCCAGACTATTAATCACAGACCCAGACAGTCCATCACTGACCCAGACTGTCCATCACAGACCGAAACTGACCATCATTGACCCAGACTGTCCATCACTGACCCAGACTGTCCATCACAGACCCAGATTGTCCATCACAGACCCAGGCTGCCCATCATAGACCCAGACTGTCCATCACAGACCCAGACTGTCCATCACAGACACAGAGTGTCCATCACTGAACAGACTGTCAATCACAGACCCAGACTGTCCATCACAGATCCAGACTTTCCATCACAGACCCAGGCTGTCCATCGTAGACACAGACAGTCCATCACAGACAAAACTGTCCATCACAGAGCCAGGCTGACCATCACAGACCCAGACTGTCCATCGTAGACACAGACAGTCCATCACAGACAAAACTGTCCATCACAGAGCCAGGCTGACCATCACAGACCCAGACTGTCCATCTTAGACCCAGACTGTCCATTTCTGACCCAGACTGTCCATCATAGACCCAAACTGTCCATCACAGACCCAGACAGTCCATTACTGACCCAGACTGTCCATCACAGACCCAAACTATCCATTACAGACCCAGACAGTCTATCACTGACCCAGACTGTCCATTACTGACCCAGACTGTCCATCACAGACATAGACAGTCCATCACTGACCCAGACTGTACATCATAGACAGAGATTGTCCATCACAGACCCAGATTGTCTATCACTGACCCAGAATATCCAGCTTAGACCCAGACAGTCCATCACTGACTCAGTCTGTCCATTACTGACCCAGACTGTCCATCACGGACCCAGACTGTCCATCGCGGACCCAGACTGTCCATCATAGACTAAGACTGTCCATCATAGACTCAGATTGTCCTTCACAGACCCAGATTGTCCATCACAGACCCAGACTGTCCATCACAGACCCAAACTGTCCATCAGCATAGACCCAGACTGTCCATCATAGACCCAGACTGTTCATCACAGACCCAGACTGTCCATCACAGACCCAGACTGTCCATCACAGACCCAGACTATTAATCACAGACCCAGACAGTCCATCACTGACCCAGACTGTCCATCACAGACCGAAACTGACCATCACTGACCCAGACTGTCCATCACTGACCCAGACTGTCCATCACAGACCCAGATTGTCCATCACAGACCCAGGCTGCCCATCATAGACCCAGACTGTCCATCACAGACCCAGACTGTCCATCACAGACACAGAGTGTCCATCACTGAACAGACTGTCAATCACAGACCCAGACTGTCCATCACAGATCCAGACTTTCCATCACAGACCCAGGCTGTCCATCGTAGACACAGACAGTCCATCACAGACAAAACTGTCCATCACAGAGCCAGGCTGACCATCACAGACCCAGACTGTCCATCGTAGACACAGACAGTCCATCACAGACAAAACTGTCCATCACAGAGCCAGGCTGACCATCACAGACCCAGACTGTCCATCTTAGACCCAGACTGTCCATTTCTGACCCAGACTGTCCATCATAGACCCAAACTGTCCATCACAGACCCAGACAGTCCATTACTGACCCAGACTGTCCATCACAGACCCAAACTGTCCATTACAGACCCAGAGAGTCTTCCACTGACCCAGACAGTCCATCACTGACCCAGACTGTACATCATAGACAGAGATTGTCCATCACAGACCCAGATTGTCCATCACTGACCCAGAATATCCAGCTTAGACCCAGACAGTCCATCACTGACCCAGACTGTCCATTACTGACCCAGACTGTCCATCACGGACCCAGACTGTCCATCGCGGACCCAGACTGTCCATCATAGACTAAGACTTTCCATCATAGACTCAGATTGTCCTTCACAGACCCAGATTGTCCATCACAGACCCAGACTGTCCATCACAGACCAAATTGTCCATCATCATAGACCCAGACTGTCCATAATAGACCCAGACTGTCAATCACAGACCCAGACTGTCCATCACAGACCCAGACTGTCCATCACAGACCCAGACTATTAATCACAGTCCCAGACTGTCCATCACTGACCCAGACTGTCCACAATAGACCCAAACTGTCCATCACAGACCCAGACTGTCCATCATCATAGACCCAGACTGTTAATCACAGACCCAGACTGTCCATCACTGACCCAGACTGTCCATAATAGACCCAGACTGCCCATCACAGATCCAGACTGTCCACCATCATCGACCCAGACTGTCCATCACAGACCCAGACAGTCCATCACAGACCCAGACTGACCATCACAGACCCAGACTGTCCATCACAGACACAGACTGTCCATCACAGACCCAGACTGTCCATCATAGACCCAGACTGTCCATCACAGAACCAGACTCTCCATCATAGACCCAGACTGTCCATCACAGACACAGACTGTCCTCACAGACTCAGACTGTACATCACAGACACAGACTGCCCATCATCATAGACCTAGACTGCCCATCACTGATCCAGACTGTCCATCACAGACCCAGATGTGCAACATAGACCCCGACTGTCCTCAAAGACCGACACTGTCCATCACAGACCCAGACTGTCCATCACAGACCCAGACTGTCCATCAATTACCCAGAATGTCCATCATAGACCCAGACTGTCCACCACTGACCCAGACTGTCCATCATAGACGCAGACTGTCCATCACTGACCCAGACTGTCCATCATAGACAGAGATTGTCCATCACAGACCCAGACTGTCCATCACAGACCCAGACTGTCCATCAAAGACACAGACTGTCCATCACAGACCCGGACTGTCCATCACTGATCCAGACTGTCCATAATACACCCAAAGTGTCAATCACAGACCCAGACTGTCCATCACTGACCCAGACTGTCCATCACAGACCCAGGCTGTCCATAATAGACCCAGATTGTCCATCACAGAACCAGACTGTCCATCACAGACCCAGAATGTCCATCACAGACCCAGACTGTCCATCACAGACCCACGTTGTCCATCACAGACCCAAACTGTCCATCACAGACCCAGACAGTCCATCACTGACCCAGGCTGTACATCATAGACAGAGATTGTCCATCACAGACCCAGATTGTCCATCACTGACCCAGAATGTCCAGCTTAGACCCAGACAGTCCATCACTGACCCAGACTGTCCATCACAGACCCAAACTGACCATCACTGACCCAGACTGTCCATCACAGACCCAGATTGTCCATCACAGACCCAGGCTGCCCATCGTAGACCCAGACTGTCCATCACAGACCCAGACTGTCCATCACAGACACAGAGTGTCCATCACTGAGCAGACTGTCAATCACAGACCCAGACTGTCCATCACAGATCCAGACTTTCCATCACAGACCCAGGCTGTCCATCGTAGACCCAGACTGTCCATCACAGACAAAACTGTCCATCACAGAGCCAGGCTGACCATCACAGACCCAGACTGTCCATCTTAGACCCAGACTGTCCATTTCTGACCCAGACTGTCCATCATAGACCCAAACTGTCCATCACAGACCCAGACAGTCCATTACTGACCCAGACTGTCCATCACAGACCCAAACTGTCCATTACAGACCCAGACAGTCTATCACTGACCCAGACTGTCCATTACTGACCCAGACTGTCCATCACAGACACAGACAGTCCATCACTGACCCAGACTGTACATCATAGACAGAGATTGTCGATCACAGACCCAGATTGTCCATCACTGACCCAGAATATCCAGCTTAGACCCAGACAGGCCATCACTGACCCAGACTGTCCATTACTGACCCAGACTGTCCATCACGGACCCAGACTGTCCATCGCGGACCCAGACTGTCCATCATAGACTAAGACTGTCCATCATAGACTCAGATTGTCCTTCACAGACCCAGATTGTTCATCACAGGCCCAGACTGTCCATCATAAATCCAGACTGTCCATCACTGAGCCAGACTGTCCATCGCAGACCCAGACTGTCCATCATAGACCCAGACTGTTCATCACAGACCCAGACTGTCCATCACTGACCCCGACTGTCCATCGTAGATCAAGACTGTCCATCACAGACCCAGACTGTCCATCAACGGCCGAGACTGTCCATCACAGACCCAGACTGTCCATCACAGACCCAGATTGTCCATCATAGACCCAGACTGTCCATCACAGACCCAGGCTTTCCATCACTGACCCAGACTGTCCATAATAGACCCAGACTGTCCATCACAGACCCAGACAGTCCATCACAGACCCAGACTGACCATCACAGACCCAGACTGTCCATCACAGACCCAGACTGTCCATCAATTACCCAGAGTGTCCATCATAGACCCAGACTGTCCTCCACTGACCCAGACTGTCCATTATAGACGCAGACTGTCCATCACTGACCCAGACTGTCCATCATAGACAGAGATTGTCCATCACAGACCCAGACTGTCCATCACAGACCCAGACTGTCCATCAAAGACCCAGACTGTCCATCACAGACCAAGACTGTCCATCACTGATCCAGACTGTGCATAATACACCCAAACTGTCCATCACAGACCCAGACTGTCCATAATAGACCCAGACTGTCCATCACAGAACCAGACGGTCCATCACTGACCCAGACTGTCCATCACTGACCCAGGCTGTACATCATAGACAGAGATTGTCCATCACAGACCCAGATTGTCCATCACTGACCCAGAATGTCCAGCTTAGACCCAGACAGTCCATCACTGACCCAGACTGTCCATCACAGACCCAAACTGACCATCACAGACCCAGACTGTCCATCACTGACCCAGACTGTCCATCGTAGACCCAGACTGTCCATCACAGACCCAGACTGTTCATCACAGGCCCAGACTGTCCATCATAAATCCAGACTGTCCATCACTGAGCCAGACTGTCCATCGCAGACCCAGACTGTCCATCATAGACCCAGACTGTTCATCACAGACCCAGACTGTCCATCACTTTCCCAAACTGTCCATCACAGACCCAGACTGACCATCACAGACCCAGACTGTCCATCACAGACACATACTGACCATCACAAACCCAGACTGTCCATCATAGACCCAGACTGTCCATCACAGACCCAGACTCTCCATCATAGACCCAGACTGTCCATCACAGACACAGACTGTCCTCACAGACTCAGACTGTACATCACACACGCAGACTGCCCATCATCATAGACCCAGACTGCCCATCACTGACCCAGACTGTCCATCACAGACCCAGATGTGCAACATAGACCCCGACTGTCCTCAAAGACCGACACTGTCCATCACAGACCCAGACTGCCCATCACAGACCCGGACTGTCCATCAATTACCCAGAATGTCCATCATGGACCCAGACTGTCCACCACTGACCGAGACTGTCCATCATAGATGCAGACTGTCCATCACTGACCCAGACTGTCCATCATAGACAGAGATTGTCCATCAAAGACCCAGACTGTCCATCACAGACCCAGACTGTCCATCACAGACCCAGACTGTGCATAATACACCCAAACTGTCCATCACAGACCCAGAATGTCCATAATAGACCCAGACTGTCCATCACAGAACCAGACTGTCCATCACTGACCCAGACTGTCCATCATCAGACCCAGACTGTCCATAATAGACCCAGACTGTCCATCAGAGACCCAGACTGTCCATCACAGACCCAGAATGTCCATCACAGACCCAGACTGTCCATCACAGACCCAAACTGTCCATCACAGACCCAGACAGTCCATAGCTGACCCAGGCTGTACATCATAGACAGAGATTGTCCATCACAGACCCTGATTGTCCATCACTGACCCAGGATGTCCAGCTTAGACCCAGACAGTCCATCACTGACCCAGACTGTCCATCACAGACCCAAACTGACCATCACAGACCCAGACAGTCCATCACTGAACCAGACTGTCCATCACTGACCCAGATTGTCCATCACAGACCCAGGCTGCCCATCATAGACCCAGACTGTCCATCACAGACCCAGACTGTCCATCACAGACACAGAGTGTCCATCACTGAACAGACTGTCAATCACAGACCCAGACTGTCCATCACAGATCCAGACTTTCCATCACAGACCCAGGCTGTCCATCGTAGACCCAGACTGTCCATCACAGACAAAACTGTCCATCACAGAGCCAGGCTGACCATCACAGACCCAGACTGTCCATCTTAGACCCAGACTGTCCATTTCTGACCCAGACTCTCCATCATAGAACCAAACTGTCCATCACAGACCTAGACAGTCCATTACTGACCCAGACTGTCCATCACAGACCCAAACTGTCCATTACAGATCCAGACAGTCTATCACTGACCCAGACTGTCCATTACTGACCCAGACTGTCCATCACAGACACAGACGGTCCATCACTGACCCAGACTGTCCATCACAGACACATACTGACCATCACAAACCCAGACTGTCCATCATAGACCCAGACTGTCCATCACAGACCCAGACGCTCCATCATAGACCCAGACTGTCCATCACAGACACAGACTGTCCTCACAGACTCAGACTGTACATCACACACGCAGACTGCCCATCATCATAGACCCAGACTGCCCATCACTGACCCAGACTGTCCATCACAGACCCAGATGTGCAACATAGACCCCGACTGTCCTCAAAGACCGACACTGTCCATCAAAGACCCAGACTGTCCATCACAGACCCAGACTGTCCATCAATTACCCAGAATGTCCATCATAGACCCAGACTGTCCACCACTGACCCAGACTGTCCATCATAGACGCAGACTGTCCATCACTGACCCAGACTGTCCATCATAGACAGAGATTGTCCATCACAGACCCAGACTGTCCATCACAGACCCATACTGTCCAGCAAAGACCCAGACTGTCCATCACAGAACCAGACTGTCCATCACTGATCCAGAATGTGCATAATACACCCAAACTGTCCATCACAGACCCAGACTGTCCATAATAGACCCAGACTGTCCATCACAGAACCAGACTGTCCATCACTGACCCAGACTGTCCATCACAGATCCAGACTGTCCATCACAGAACCAGACTGTCCATCAGAGACCCAGACTGTCCATCACAGACCCGGAATGTCCATCACAGACCCAGACTGTCCATCAGAGACCCACGTTGTCCATCACAGACCCAAACTGTCCATCACAGACCCAGACAGTCCATCACTGACCTAGGCTGTACATCATAGACAGAGATTGTCCATCACAGACCCAGATTGTCCATCACTGACCCAGAATGTCCAGCTTAGACCCAGACAGTCCATCACTGACCCAGACTGTCCATCACAGACCCAAACTGACCATCACAGACCCAGACTGTCCATCACTGACCCAGACTGTCCATCACAGACCCAGATTGTCCATCACAGACCCAGGCTGCCCATCATAGACCCAGACTGTCCATCACAGACCCAGACTGTCCATCACAGACACAGAGTGTCCATCACTGAACAGACTGTCAATCACAGACCCAGACTGTCCATCACAGATCCAGACTTTCCATCACAGACCCAGGCTGTCCATCGTAGACCCAGACTGTCCATCACAGACAAAACTGTCCATCACAGAGCCAGGCTGACCATCACAGACCCAGACTGTGCATCTTAGACCCAGACTGTCCATGTCTGACCCAGACTGTCCATCAAAGACCCAAACTGTCCATCATAGACCCAGACAGTCCATTTCTGACCCAGACTGTCCATCATAGACCCAAATGTCCATCACAGACCCAGACTGTCCATTACTGACCCAGACTGTCCATCACAGACACAGACGGTCCATCACTGACCCAGACTGTACATCATAGACAGAGATTGTCCATCACAGACCCAGATTGTCCATCACTGACCCAGAATATCCAGCTTAGACCCAGACAGTCCATCACTGACCCAGACTGTCCATTACTGATCCAGACTGTCCATCACGGACCCAGACTGTCCATCGCGGACCCAGACTGTCCATCATAGACTCAGACTGTCCATCATAGACTCAGATTGTCCTTCACAGACCCAGATTGTCCATCACAGACCCAGACTGTCCATCACAGACCCAAACTGTCCATCATCATAGACCCAGACTGTCCATAATAGACCCAGACTGTCAATCACAGACCCAGACTGTCCATCACAGACCCAGACTGTCCATCACAGACCCAGACTATTAATCACAGACCCAGACTGTCCATCACTGACCCAGACTGTCCACAATAGACCCAAACTGTCCATCACAGACCCAGACTGTCCATCATCATAGACCCAGACTGTTAATCACAGACCCAGACAGTCCATCACTGACCCAGACTGTCCATCACAGACCCAAACTGACCATCACAGACCCAGACTGTCCATCACTGACCCAGACTGTCAATCACAGACCCAGATTGTCCATCACAGACCCAGGCTGCCCATCATAGACCCAGACTGTCCATCACAGACCCAGACTGTCCATCACAGATACAGAGTGTCCATCACTGAACAGACTGTCAATCACAGACCCAGACTGTCCATCACAGATCCAGACTTTCCATCACAGACCCAGGCTGTCCATCGTAGACCCAGACTGTCCATCACAGACCCAGACTGTCCATCACTGATCCAGACTGTCCATAATACACCCAAACTGTCCATCACTGATCCAGACTGTCCATAATAGACCCAGACTGTCCATCATCATAGACCCAGATTGTCCATCACAGACCCAGGCTGCCCATCATAGACCCAGACTGTCCATCACAGACCCAGAATGTCCATCATCATAGACCCAGACTGTTAATCAGAGACCCAGACAGTCCATCACTGACCCAGACTGTCCATCACAGACCCAAACTGACCATCACAGACCCAGACTGTCCATCACTGACCCAGACTGTCCATCACAGACCCAGATTGTCCATCACAGACCCAGGCTGCCCATCATAGACCCAGACTGTCCATCACAGACCGAGACTGTCCATCACAGACACAGAGTGTCCATCACTGAACAGACTGTCAATCACAGACCCAGACTGTCCATCACAGATCCAGACTTTCCATCACAGACCCAGGCTGTCCATCGTAGACCCAGACTGTCCATCACAGACTCAGACGGTCCATCACTGATCCAGACTGTCCATAATACACCCAAACTGTCCATCACAGACCCAGACTGTCCATAATAGACCCAGACTGTCCATCACAGAACCAGACTGTCCATCACTGACCCAGATTGTCCATCACTGACCCGGAATATCCAGCTTAGACCCAGACAGTCCATCACTGACCCAGACTGTCCATTACTGACCCAGACTGTCCATCGCGGACCCAGACTGTCCATCATAGACTAAGACTGTCCATCATAGACTCAGATTGTCCTTCACAGACCCAGATTGTCCATCACAGACCCAGACTGTCCATCACAGACCCAAACTGTCCATCAGCATAGACCCAGACTGTCCATAATAGACCCAGACTGTCAATCACAGACCCAGACTGTCCATCACAGACCCAGACTGTCCATCACAGACCCAGACTATTAATCACAGACCCAGACTGTCCATCACTGACCCAGACTGTCCACAATAGACCCAAACTGTCCATCACAGACCCAGACTGTCCAGCATCATAGACCCAGACTGTCCATCACAGACCCAGACTGTCCATCACAGACCCAGACTATTAATCACAGACCCAGACTGTCCATCACAGACCCAGGCTGTCCATCGTAGACCCAGACTGTCCATCACAGACCCAGACTGTCCATCACTGATCCAGACTGTCCATAATACACCCAAACTGTCCATCACTGATCCAGACTGTCCATAATAGACCCAGACTGTCCATCATCATAGACCCAGATTGTCCATCACAGACCCAGGCTGCCCATCATAGACCCAGACTGTCCATCACAGACCCAGAATGTCCATCATCATAGACCCAGACTGTTAATCAGAGACCCAGACAGTCCATCACTGACCCAGACTGTCCATCACAGACCCAAACTGACCATCACAGACCCAGACTGTCCATCACTGACCCAGACTGTCCATCACAGACCCAGATTGTCCATCACAGACCCAGGCTGCCCATCATAGACCCAGACTGTCCATCACAGACCCAGACTGTCCATCACAGACACAGAGTGTCCATCACTGAACAGACTGTCAATCACAGACCCAGACTGTCCATCACAGATCCAGACTTTCCATCACAGACCCAGGCTGTCCATCGTAGACCCAGACTGTCCATCACAGACTCAGACTGTCCATCACTGATCCAGACTGTCCATAATAGACCCAGACTGTCCATCATCATAGACCCAGATTGTCCATCACAGACCCAGGCTGCCCATCATAGACCCAGACTGTCCATCACAGACCCAGAATGTCCATCATCATAGACCCAGACTGTTAATCAGAGACCCAGACAGTCCATCACTGACCCAGACTGTCCATCACAGACCCAAACTGACCATCACAGACCCAGACTGTCCATCACTGACCCAGACTGTCCATCACAGACCCAGATTGTCCATCACAGACCCAGGCTGCCCATCATAGACCCAGACTGTCCATCACAGACCCAGACTGTCCATCACAGACACAGAGTGTCCATCACTGAACAGACTGTCAATCACAGACCCAGACTGTCCATCACAGATCCAGACTTTCCATCACAGACCCAGGCTGTCCATCGTAGACCCAGACTGTCCATCACAGACTCAGACTGTCCATCACTGATCCAGACTGTCCATAATACACCCAAACTGTCCATCACAGACCCAGACTGTCCATAATAGACCCAGACTGTCCATCACAGAACCAGACTGTCCATCACTGACCCAGATTGTCCATCACTGACCCGGAATATCCAGCTTCGACCCAGACAGTCCATCACTGACCCAGACTGTCCATTACTGACCCAGACTGTCCATCGCGGACCCAGACTGTCCATCATAGACTAAGACTGTCCATCATAGACTCAGATTGTCCTTCACAGACCCAGATTGTCCATCACAGACCCAGAATGTCCATCACAGACCCAAACTGTCCATCAGCATAGACCCAGACTGTCCATAATAGACCCAGACTGTCAATCACAGACCCAGACTGTCCATCACAGACCCAGACTGTCCATCACAGACCCAGACTATTAATCACAGACCCAGACTGTCCATCACTGACCCAGACTGTCCACAATAGACCCAAACTGTCCATCACAGACCCAGACTGTCCAGCATCATAGACCCAGTCTGTTAATCGCAGACCCAGACAGTCCATCACTGACCCAGACTATCCATCACAGACCCAAACTGTCCATCACTGACCCAGACTGTCCATCACAGACCCAGATTGTCCATCACAGACCCAGAATGTCCATCATCATAGACCCAGACTGTTAATCAGAGACCCAGACAGTCCATCACTGACCCAGACTGTCCATCACAGACCCAAACTGACCATCACAGACCCAGACTGTCTATCACTGACCCAGACTGTCCATCACAGACCCAGATTGTCCATCACAGACCCAGGCTGCCCATCATAGACCCAGACTGTCCATCACAGACCCAGACTGTCCATCACAGACACAGAGTGTCCATCACTGAACAGACTGTCAATCACAGACCCAGACTGTCCATCACAGATCCAGACTTTCCATCACAGACCCAGGCTGTCCATCGTAGACCCAGACTGTCCATCACAGACTCAGACTGTCCATCACTGATCCAGACTGTCCATAATAGACCCAGACTGTCCATCATCATAGACCCAGATTGTCCATCACAGACCCAGGCTGCCCATCATAGACCCAGACTGTCCATCACAGACCCAGAATGTCCATCATCATAGACCCAGACTGTTAATCAGAGACCCAGACAGTCCATCACTGACCCAGACTGTCCATCACAGACCCAAACTGACCATCACAGACCCAGACTGTCCATCACTGACCCAGACTGTCCATCACAGACCCAGATTGTCCATCACAGACCCAGGCTGCCCATCATAGACCCAGACTGTCCATCACAGACCGAGACTGTCCATCACAGACACAGAGTGTCCATCACTGAACAGACTGTCAATCACAGACCCAGACTGTCCATCACAGATCCAGACTTTCCATCACAGACCCAGGCTGTCCATCGTAGACCCAGACTGTCCATCACAGACTCAGACGGTCCATCACTGATCCAGACTGTCCATAATACACCCAAACTGTCCATCACAGACCCAGACTGTCCATAATAGACCCAGACTGTCCATCACAGAACCAGACTGTCCATCACTGACCCAGATTGTCCATCACTGACCCGGAATATCCAGCTTAGACCCAGACAGTCCATCACTGACCCAGACTGTCCATTACTGACCCAGACTGTCCATCGCGGACCCAGACTGTCCATCATAGACTAAGACTGTCCATCATAGACTCAGATTGTCCTTCACAGACCCAGATTGTCCATCACAGACCCAGACTGTCCATCACAGACCCAAACTGTCCATCAGCATAGACCCAGACTGTCCATAATAGACCCAGACTGTCAATCACAGACCCAGACTGTCCATCACAGACCCAGACTGTCCATCACAGACCCAGACTATTAATCACAGACCCAGACTGTCCATCACTGACCCAGACTGTCCACAATAGACCCAAACTGTCCATCACAGACCCAGACTGTCCAGCATCATAGACCCAGACTGTCCATCACAGACCCAGACTGTCCATCACAGACCCAGACTATTAATCACAGACCCAGACTGTCCATCACAGACCCAGGCTGTCCATCGTAGACCCAGACTGTCCATCACAGACCCAGACTGTCCATCACTGATCCAGACTGTCCATAATACACCCAAACTGTCCATCACTGATCCAGACTGTCCATAATAGACCCAGACTGTCCATCATCATAGACCCAGATTGTCCATCACAGACCCAGGCTGCCCATCATAGACCCAGACTGTCCATCACAGACCCAGAATGTCCATCATCATAGACCCAGACTGTTAATCAGAGACCCAGACAGTCCATCACTGACCCAGACTGTCCATCACAGACCCAAACTGACCATCACAGACCCAGACTGTCCATCACTGACCCAGACTGTCCATCACAGACCCAGATTGTCCATCACAGACCCAGGCTGCCCATCATAGACCCAGACTGTCCATCACAGACCCAGACTGTCCATCACAGACACAGAGTGTCCATCACTGAACAGACTGTCAATCACAGACCCAGACTGTCCATCACAGATCCAGACTTTCCATCACAGACCCAGGCTGTCCATCGTAGACCCAGACTGTCCATCACAGACTCAGACTGTCCATCACTGATCCAGACTGTCCATAATAGACCCAGACTGTCCATCATCATAGACCCAGATTGTCCATCACAGACCCAGGCTGCCCATCATAGACCCAGACTGTCCATCACAGACCCAGAATGTCCATCATCATAGACCCAGACTGTTAATCAGAGACCCAGACAGTCCATCACTGACCCAGACTGTCCATCACAGACCCAAACTGACCATCACAGACCCAGACTGTCTATCACTGACCCAGACTGTCCATCACAGACCCAGATTGTCCATCACAGACCCAGGCTGCCCATCATAGACCCAGACTGTCCATCACAGACCCAGACTGTCCATCACAGACACAGAGTGTCCATCACTGAACAGACTGTCAATCACAGACCCAGACTGTCCATCACAGATCCAGACTTTCCATCACAGACCCAGGCTGTCCATCGTAGACCCAGACTGTCCATCACAGACTCAGACTGTCCATCACTGATCCAGACTGTCCATAATAGACCCAGACTGTCCATCATCATAGACCCAGATTGTCCATCACAGACCCAGGCTGCCCATCATAGACCCAGACTGTCCATCACAGACCCAGAATGTCCATCATCATAGACCCAGACTGTTAATCAGAGACCCAGACAGTCCATCACTGACCCAGACTGTCCATCACAGACCCAAACTGACCATCACAGACCCAGACTGTCCATCACTGACCCAGACTGTCCATCACAGACCCAGATTGTCCATCACAGACCCAGGCTGCCCATCATAGACCCAGACTGTCCATCACAGACCCAGACTGTCCATCACAGACACAGAGTGTCCATCACTGAACAGACTGTCAATCACAGACCCAGACTGTCCATCACAGATCCAGACTTTCCATCACAGACCCAGGCTGTCCATCGTAGACCCAGACTGTCCATCACAGACTCAGACTGTCCATCACTGATCCAGACTGTCCATAATACACCCAAACTGTCCATCACAGACCCAGACTGTCCATAATAGACCCAGACTGTCCATCACAGAACCAGACTGTCCATCACTGACCCAGATTGTCCATCACTGACCCGGAATATCCAGCTTCGACCCAGACAGTCCATCACTGACCCAGACTGTCCATTACTGACCCAGACTGTCCATCGCGGACCCAGACTGTCCATCATAGACTAAGACTGTCCATCATAGACTCAGATTGTCCTTCACAGACCCAGATTGTCCATCACAGACCCAGAATGTCCATCACAGACCCAAACTGTCCATCAGCATAGACCCAGACTGTCCATAATAGACCCAGACTGTCAATCACAGACCCAGACTGTCCATCACAGACCCAGACTGTCCATCACAGACCCAGACTATTAATCACAGACCCAGACTGTCCATCACTGACCCAGACTGTCCACAATAGACCCAAACTGTCCATCACAGACCCAGACTGTCCAGCATCATAGACCCAGTCTGTTAATCGCAGACCCAGACAGTCCATCACTGACCCAGACTATCCATCACAGACCCAAACTGTCCATCACTGACCCAGACTGTCCATCACAGACCCAGATTGTCCATCACAGACCCAGACTGTCCATCACTGAACAGACTGTCAATCACAGAGCCAGACTGTCCATCACAGACCCAGACTGTCCATGATAGACCCAGACTGTTCATCACTTTCCCAAACTATCCCTCACAGACCCAGACTGACAATTACAGACCCAGACTGTCCAACACAGACACAGACTGACCATCACAGACCCAGACTGTCCATCCTAGACCCAGACTGTACATCACAGACCCAGACTGTCCATTCATAGACCCAGACAGTCCATCACAGACCCAGACAGTCCATCACTGACCCAGACTGTCCATCACTGACCCAGACTGTCCATCGTAGACCCTGACTGTCCATCACAGACCCAGATTGTTCATCACAGGCCCAGACTGTCCATCATAAATCCAGACTGTCCATCACTGAGCCAGACTGTCCATCGCAGACCCAGACTGTCCATCATAGACCCAGACTGTTCATCACAGACCCAGACTGTCCATCACTGACCCCGACTGTCCATCGTAGACCAAGACTGTCCATCACAGACCCAGACTGTCCATCAACGGCCGAGACTATCCATCACAGACCCAGACTGTCCATCACAGACCCAGATTGTCCATCATAGACCCAGACTGTCCATCACAGACCCAGGTTTTCCATCACTGACCCAGACTGTCCATAATAGACCCAGACTGTCCATCACAGACGCAGACAGTCCATCACAGACCCAGACTGACCATCACAGACCCAGACTGTCCATCATAGACCCAGACTGTCCATCACAGACCCAGACTGTCCATCATAGACCCAGACTGTCCATCACTTTCCCAAACTGTCCATCACAGACCCAGACTGACCATCACAGACCCAGACTGTCCATCACAGACACATACTGACCATCACAAACCCAGACTGTCCATCATAGACCCAGACTGTCCATCACAGACCCAGACTCTCCATCATTGACCCAGACTGTCCATCACAGACACAGACTGTCCTCACAGACTCAGACTGTACATCACACACGCAGACTGCCCATCATCATAGACCCAGACTGCCCATCACTGACCCAGACTGTCCATCACAGACCCAGATGTGCAACATAGACCCCGACTGTCCTCAAAGACCGACACTGTCCATCACAGACCCAGACTGCCCATCACAGACCCAGACTGTTCATCAATTACCCAGAATGTCCATCATAGACCCAGACTGTCCACCACTGACCCAGACTGTCCATCATAGACGCAGACTGTCCATCACTGACCCAGACTGTCCATCATAGACAGAGATTGTCCATCACAGACCCAGACTGTCCATCACAGACCCAGACTGTCCATCAAAAACTCAGACTGTCCATCACAGACCCAGACTGTCCATCACTGAATCAAAATTGTGCATAATACAGCCAAACTGTCCATCACAGACCCAGACTGTCCATAATAGAGCTAGACTGTCCATCACAGAACCAGACTGTCCATCACTGACCCAGACTGTCCATCACAGACCCAGACTGTCCATAATAGACCCAGACTGTCCATCAGAGACCCAGACTGTCCATCACAGACCCAGAATGTCCATCACAGAGCCAGACTGTCCATCACAGACCCACGTTGTCCATCACAGACCCAAACTGTCCATCACAGACCCAGACAGTCCATCACTGACCCAGGCTGTACATCATAGTCAGTGATTGTCCATTACAGACCCAGATTGTCCATCACTGACCCAGAATGTCCAGCTTAGACCCAGACAGTCCATCACTGACCCAGACTGTCCATCACAGACCCAAACTGACCATCACAGACCCAGACTGTCCATCACTGAACCAGACTGTCCATCACAGACCCAGATTGTCCATCACAGACCCAGGCTGCCCATCATAGACCCAGACTGTCCATCACAGACCCAGACTGTCCATCACAGACACAGAGTGTCCATCACTGAACAGACTGTCAATCACAGACCCAGACTGTCCATCACAGATCCAGATTTTCCATCATAGACCCAGGCTGTCCATCGTAGACCCAGACTGTCCATCACAAAGAAAACTGTCCATCACAGAGCCAGGCTGACCATCACAGACCCAGACTGTCCATCTTAGACCCAGACTGTCCATTTCTGACCCAGACTCTCCATCATAGACCCAAACTGTCCATTACAGATCCAGACAGTCTATCACTGACCCAGACTGTCCATTACTGACCCAGACTGACCATCACAGACACAGACGGTCCATCACTGACCCAGACTGTCCATCACAGACACATACTGACCATCACAAACCCAGACTATCCATCATAGACCCAGACTGTCCATCACAGACCCAGACGCTCCATCATAGACCCAGACTGTCCATCACAGACACAGACTGTCCTCACAGACTCAGACTGTACATCACACACGCAGACTGCCCATCATCATAGACCCAGACTGCCCATCACTGACCCAGACTGTCCATCACAGACCCAGATGTGCAACATAGACCCCGACTGTCCTCAAAGACCGACACTGTCCATCAAAGACCCAGACTGTCCATCACAGACCCAGACTGTCCATCAATTACCCAGAATGTCCATCATAGACCCAGACTGTCCACCACTGACCCAGACTGTCCATCATAGACGCAGACTGTCCATCACTGACGCAGACTGTCCATCATAGACAGAGATTGTCCATCACAGACCCAGACTGTCCATCACAGACCCATACTGTCCATCAAAGACCCAGACTGTCGATCACAGACCCAGACTGTCCATAATAGACCCATACTGTCCATCAAAGACCCAGACTGTCCATCACAGACCCAGACTGTCCATAATACACCCAAACTGTCCATCACAGACCCAGACTGTCCATAATAGACCCAGACTGTCCATCACAGAACCAGACTGTCCATCACTGACCCAGACTGTCCATCACAGACACAGACTGTCCATCACAGAACCAGACTGTCCATCAGAGACCCAGACTGTCCATCACAGACCCAGAATGTCCATCACAGACCCAGACTGTCCATCAGAGACCCACGTTGTCCATCACAGACCCAAACTGTCCATCACAGACCCAGACAGTCCATCACTGACCTAGGCAGTACATCATAGACAGAGATTGTCCATCACAGACCCAGATTGTCCATCACTGACCCAGAATGTCCAGCTTAGACCCAGACAGTCTATCACTGACCCAGACTGCCCATCACAGACCCAAACTGACCATCACAGACCCAGACTGTCCATCACTGACCCAGACTGTCCATCACAGACCCAGATTGTCCATTACAGACCCAGGCTGCCCATCATAGACCCAGACTGTCCATCACAGACCCAGACTGTCCATCACAGACACAGAGTGTCCATCACTGAACAGACTGTCAATCACAGACCCAGACTGTCCATCACAGATCCAGACTTTCCATCACAGACCCAGGATGTCCATCGTAGACCCAGACTGTCCATCACAGACAAAACTGTCCATCACAGAGCCAGGCTGACCATCACAGACCTAGAATGTCCATCTTAGACCCAGACTGTCCATTTCTGACCCAGACCGTCCATCATAGACCCAAACTGTCCATCACAGTCCCAGACAGTCCATTACTGACCCAGACTGTCCATCACAGACCCAAACTGTCCATTACAGACCCAGACAGTCTATCACTGACACAGACTGTCCATTACTGACCCAGACTGTCCATCACAGACACAGACAGTCCATCACTGACCCAGACTGTACATCATAGACAGAGATTGTCCATCACAGACCCAGATTGTCCATCACTGACCCGGAATATCCAGCTTAGACCCAGACAGTCCATCACTGACCCAGACTGTCCATTACTGACCCAGACTGTCCATCGCGGACCCAGACTGTCCATCATAGACTAAGACTGTCCATCATAGACTCAGATTGTCCTTCACAGACCCAGATTGTCCATCACAGACCCAGACTGTCCATCACAGACCCAAACTGTCCATCAGCATAGACCCAGACTGTCCATAATAGCCCCAGACTGTCAATCACAGACCCAGACTGTCCATCACAGA
The DNA here is from genome assembly GCF_044704955.1 of Pristiophorus japonicus. NCBI lineage: Eukaryota > Metazoa > Chordata > Chondrichthyes > Pristiophoridae > Pristiophorus > Pristiophorus japonicus. The sequence continues at coordinate 86,897,515 of NC_091997.1, forward strand.
CCCAGACTGTCCATCACAGACCCAGACTATTAATCACAGACCCAGACTGTCCATCACTGACCCAGACTGTCCACAATAGACCCAAACTGTCCATCACAGACCCAGACTGTCCAGCATCATAGACCCAGACTGTCCATAATAGACCCAGACTGTCAATCACAGACCCAGACTGTCCATCACAGACCCAGACTGTCCATCACAGACCCAGACTATTAATCACAGACCCAGACTGTCCATCACTGACCCAGACTGTCCATCACAGACCCAGATTGTCCATCACAGACACAGAGTGTCCATCACTGAACAGACTGTCAATCACAGAGCCAGACTGTCCATCACAGATCCAGACTTTCCATCACAGACCCAGACTGTCCATCACTGACCCAAACTGTCCATCGTAGAACCAGACTGTCCATCACAGACCCAGACTGACCATGATAGACCCAGACTGTTCATCACTTTCCCAACTATCCCTCACAGACCCAGACTGACAATTACAGACCCAGACTGTCCATCACAGACACAGACTGACCATCACAGACCCAGACTGTCCATCCTAGAGCCAGACTGTCCATCACAGACCCAGACTGTCCATTCATAGACCCAGACAGTCCATCACAGACCCAGACAGTCCATCACTGACCCCGACTGTCCATCACAGATCCAGACTTTCCATCACAGACCCAGACTGTCCATCACTGACCCAAACTGTCCATCGTAGACCTAGACTGTCCATCACAGACCCAGACTGTTCATCACAGGCCCAGACTGTCCATCATAAATCCAGACTGTCCATCGCTGAGCCAAACTGTCCATCGCAGACCCAGACTGTCCATCATAGACCCAGACTGTTCATCACAGACCCAGACAGTCCATCACTGACCCCGACTGTCCATCGTAGACCAAGACTGTCCATCACAGACCCAGACTGTCCATCAACGGCCGAGACTATCCATCACAGACCCAGACTGTCCATCACAGACCCAGATTGTCCATCATAGACCCAGACTGTCCATCACAGACCCAGGCTTTCCATCACTGACCCAGACTGTCCATAATAGACCCAGACTGTCCATCACAGACCCAGACAGTCCATCACAGACCCAGACTGACCATCACAGACCCAGACTGTCCATCATAGACCAGACTGTCCATCACAGACCCAGACTGTCCATCATAGACCCAGACTGTCCATCACTTTCCCAAACTGTCCATCACAGACCCAGACTGACCATCACAGACCCAGACTGTCCATCACAGACACATACTGACCATCACAAACCCAGACTGTCCATCATAGACCCAGACTGTCCATCACAGACCCAGACTCTCCATCATAGACCCAGACTGTCCATCACAGACACAGACTGTCCTCACAGACTCAGACTGTACATCACACACGCAGACTGCCCATCATCATAGACCCAGACTGCCCATCACTGACCCAGACTGTCCATCACAGACCCAGATGTGCAACATAGACCCCGACTGTCCTCAAAGACCGACACTGTCCATCACAGACCCAGACTGCCCATCACAGACCCAGACTGTCCATCAATTACCCAGAATGTCCATCATAGACCCAGACTGTCCACCACTGACCCAGACTGTCCATCATAGACGCAGACTGTCCATCACTGACCCAGACTGTCCATCATAGACAGAGATTGTCCATCACAGACCCAGACTGTCCATCACAGACCCAGACTGTCCATCAAAGACCCAGACTGTCCATCACAGACCCAGACTGTCCATCACTGATCCAGACTGTGCATAATACACCCAAACTGTCCATCACAGACCCAGACTGTCCATAATGGACCCAGACTGTCCATCACAGAACCAGACTGTCCATCACTGACCCAGACTGTCCATCACAGACCCAGACTGTCCATAATAGACCCAGACTGTCCATCAGAGACCCAGACTGTCCATCACAGACCCAGAATGTACATCACAGACCCAGACTGTCCATCACAGACCCACGTTGTCCATCACAGACCCAAACTGTCCATCACAGACCCAGACAGTCCATCACTGACCCAGGCTGTACATCATAGACAGAGATTGTCCATCACAGACCCAGATTGTCCATCACTGACCCAGAATGTCCAGCTTAGACCCAGACAGTCCATCACTGACCCAGACTGTCCATCACAGACCCAAACTGACCATCACAGACCCAGACTGTCCATCACTGAACCAGACTGTCCATCACAGACCCAGATTGTCCAACACAGACCCAGGCTGCCCATCATAGACCCAGACTGTCCATCACAGACCCAGACTGTCCATCACAGACACAGAGTTTCCATCACTGAACAGACTGTCAATCACAGACCCAGACTGTCCATCGTAGACCCAGACTGTCCATCACAGAGAAAACTGTCCATCACAGAGCCAGGCTGACCATCACAGACCCAGACTGTCCATCTTAGACCCAGACTGTCCATTTCTGAACCAGACTCTCCATCATAGACCCAAACTGTCCATCACAGACCCAGACTGTTCATCACAGGCCCAGACTGTCCATCATAAATCCAGACTGTCCATCGCTGAGCCAAACTGTCCATCGCAGACCCAGACTGTCCATCATAGACCCAGACTGTTCATCACAGACCCAGACAGTCCATCACTGACCCCGACTGTCCATCGTAGACCAAGACTGTCCATCACAGACCCAGACTGTCCATCATAGACGCAGACTGTCCATCACTGACCCAGACTGTCCATCATAGACAGAGATTGTCCATCACAGACCCAGATTGTCCATCACAGACACAGAGTGTCCATCACTGAACAGACTGTCAATCACAGAGCCAGACTGTCCATCACAGAGCCAGGCTGACCATCACAGACCCAGACTGTCCATCTTAGACCCAGACTGTCCATTTCTGAACCAGACTCTCCATCATAGACCCAAACTGTCCATCACAGACCCAGACAGTCCATTACTGACCCAGACTGTCCATCACAGACCCAAACTGTCCATTACAGATCCAGACAGTCTATCACTGACCCAGACTGTCCATTACTGACCCAGACTGTCCATCACAGACACAGAAGGTCCATCACTGACCCAGACTGTCCATCACAGACACATACTGACCATCACAAACCCAGACTGTCCATCATAGACCCAGACTGTCCATCACAGACCCAGACGCTCCATCATAGACCCAGACTGTCCATCACAGACACAGACTGTCCTCACAGACTCAGACTGTACATCACACACGCAGACTGCCCATCATCATAGACCCAGACTGCCCATCACTGACCCAGACTGTCCATCACAGACCCAGATTTGCAACATAGACCCCGACTGTCCTCAAAGACCGACACTGTCCATCAAAGACCCAGACTGTCCATCACAGACCCAGACTGTCCATCAATTACCCAGAATGTCCATCATAGACCCAGACTGTCCACCACAGACCCAGACTGTCCATCATAGACGCAGACTGTCCATCACTGACCCAGACTGTCCATCATAGACAGAGATTGTCCATCACAGACCCAGACTGTCCATCACTGACCCAGACTGTCCACAATAGACCCAAACTGTCCATCACAGACCCAGACTGTCCAGCATCATAGACCCAGACTGTCCATAATAGACCCAGACTGTCAATCACAGACCCAGACTGCCCATCACAGACCCAGACTGTCCATCACAGACCCAGACTATTAATCACAGACCCAGACTGTCCATCACTGACCCAGACTGTCCATCACAGACCCAGATTGTCCATCACAGACACAGAGTGTCCATCACTGAACAGACTGTCAATCACAGAGCCAGACTGTCCATCACAGATCCAGACTTTCCATCACAGACCCAGACTGTCCATCACTGACCCAAACTGTCCATCGTAGAACCAGACTGTCCATCACAGACCCAGACTGACCATGATAGACCCAGACTGTTCATCACTTTCCCAAACTATCCCTCACAGACCCAGACTGACAATTACAGACCCAGACTGTCCATCACAGACACAGACTGACCATCACAGACCCAGACTGTCCATCCTAGAGCCAGACTGTCCATCACAGACCCAGACTGTCCATTCATAGACCCAGACAGTCCATCACAGACCCAGACAGTCCATCACTGACCCCGACTGTCCATCACAGATCCAGACTTTCCATCACAGACCCAGACTGTCCATCACTGACCCAAACTGTCCATCGTAGACCCAGACTGTCCATCACAGACCCAGACTGTTCATCACAGGCCCAGACTGTCCATCATAAATCCAGACTGTCCATCGCTGAGCCAAACTGTCCATCGCAGACCCAGACTGTCCATCATAGACCCAGACTGTTCATCACAGACCCAGACAGTCCATCACTGACCCCGACTGTCCATCGTAGACCAAGACTGTCCATCACAGACCCAGACTGTCCATCAACGGCCGAGACTATCCATCACAGACCCAGACTGTCCATCACAGACCCAGATTGTCCATCATAGACCCAGACTGTCCATCACAGACCCAGGCTTTCCATCACTGACCCAGACTGTCCATAATAGACCCAGACTGTCCATCACAGACCCAGACAGTCCATCACAGACCCAGACTGACCATCACAGACCCAGACTGTCCATCATAGACCAGACTGTCCATCACAGACCCAGACTGTCCATCATAGACCCAGACTGTCCATCACTTTCCCAAACTGTCCATCACAGACCCAGACTGACCATCACAGACCCAGACTGTCCATCACAGACACATACTGACCATCACAAACCCAGACTGTCCATCATAGACCCAGACTGTCCATCACAGACCCAGACTCTCCATCATAGACCCAGACTGTCCATCACAGACACAGACTGTCCTCACAGACTCAGACTGTACATCACACACGCAGACTGCCCATCATCATAGACCCAGACTGCCCATCACTGACCCAGACTGTCCATCACAGACCCAGATGTGCAACATAGACCCCGACTGTCCTCAAAGACCGACACTGTCCATCACAGACCCAGACTGCCCATCACAGACCCAGACTGTCCATCAATTACCCAGAATGTCCATCATAGACCCAGACTGTCCACCACTGACCCAGACTGTCCATCATAGACGCAGACTGTCCATCACTGACCCAGACTGTCCATCATAGACAGAGATTGTCCATCACAGACCCAGACTGTCCATCACAGACCCAGACTGTCCATCAAAGACCCAGACTGTCCATCACAGACCCAGACTGTCCATCACTGATCCAGACTGTGCATAATACACCCAAACTGTCCATCACAGACCCAGACTGTCCATAATGGACCCAGACTGTCCATCACAGAACCAGACTGTCCATCACTGACCCAGACTGTCCATCACAGACCCAGACTGTCCATAATAGACCCAGACTGTCCATCAGAGACCCAGACTGTCCATCACAGACCCAGAATGTACATCACAGACCCAGACTGTCCATCACAGACCCACGTTGTCCATCACAGACCCAAACTGTCCATCACAGACCCAGACAGTCCATCACTGACCCAGGCTGTACATCATAGACAGAGATTGTCCATCACAGACCCAGATTGTCCATCACTGACCCAGAATGTCCAGCTTAGACCCAGACAGTCCATCACTGACCCAGACTGTCCATCACAGACCCAAACTGACCATCACAGACCCAGACTGTCCATCACTGAACCAGACTGTCCATCACAGACCCAGATTGTCCAACACAGACCCAGGCTGCCCATCATAGACCCAGACTGTCCATCACAGACCCAGACTGTCCATCACAGACACAGAGTTTCCATCACTGAACAGACTGTCAATCACAGACCCAGACTGTCCATCGTAGACCCAGACTGTCCATCACAGAGAAAACTGTCCATCACAGAGCCAGGCTGACCATCACAGACCCAGACTGTCCATCTTAGACCCAGACTGTCCATTTCTGAACCAGACTCTCCATCATAGACCCAAACTGTCCATCACAGACCCAGACTGTTCATCACAGGCCCAGACTGTCCATCATAAATCCAGACTGTCCATCGCTGAGCCAAACTGTCCATCGCAGACCCAGACTGTCCATCATAGACCCAGACTGTTCATCACAGACCCAGACAGTCCATCACTGACCCCGACTGTCCATCGTAGACCAAGACTGTCCATCACAGACCCAGACTGTCCATCATAGACGCAGACTGTCCATCACTGACCCAGACTGTCCATCATAGACAGAGATTGTCCATCACAGACCCAGATTGTCCATCACAGACACAGAGTGTCCATCACTGAACAGACTGTCAATCACAGAGCCAGACTGTCCATCACAGATCCAGACTTTCCATCACAGACCCAGACTGTCCATCACTGACCCAAACTGTCCATCGTAGAACCAGACTGTCCATCACAGACCCAGACTGACCATGATAGACCCAGACTGTTCATCACTTTCCCAAACTATCCCTCACAGACCCAGACTGACAATTACAGACCCAGACTGTCCATCACAGACACAGACTGACCATCACAGACCCAGACTGTCCATCCTAGAGCCAGACTGTCCATCACAGACCCAGACTGTCCATTCATAGACCCAGACAGTCCATCACAGACCCAGACAGTCCATCACTGACCCCGACTGTCCATCACAGATCCAGACTTTCCATCACAGACCCAGACTGTCCATCACTGACCCAAACTGTCCATCGTAGACCCAGACTGTCCATCACAGACCCAGACTGTTCATCACAGGCCCAGACTGTCCATCATAAATCCAGACTGTCCATCGCTGAGCCAAACTGTCCATCGCAGACCCAGACTGTCCATCATAGACCCAGACTGTTCATCACAGACCCAGACAGTCCATCACTGACCCCGACTGTCCATCGTAGACCAAGACTGTCCATCACAGACCCAGACTGTCCATCAACGGCCGAGACTATCCATCACAGACCCAGACTGTCCATCACAGACCCAGATTGTCCATCATAGACCCAGACTGTCCATCACAGACCCAGGCTTTCCATCACTGACCCAGACTGTCCATAATAGACCCAGACTGTCCATCACAGACCCAGACAGTCCATCACAGACCCAGACTGACCATCACAGACCCAGACTGTCCATCATAGACCAGACTGTCCATCACAGACCCAGACTGTCCATCATAGACCCAGACTGTCCATCACTTTCCCAAACTGTCCATCACAGACCCAGACTGACCATCACAGACCCAGACTGTCCATCACAGACACATACTGACCATCACAAACCCAGACTGTCCATCATAGACCCAGACTGTCCATCACAGACCAAGACTCTCCATCATAGACCCAGACTGTCCATCACAGACACAGACTGTCCTCACAGACTCAGACTGTACATCACACACGCAGACTGCCCATCATCATAGACCCAGACTGCCCATCACTGACCCAGACTGTCCATCACAGACCCAGATGTGCAACATAGACCCCGACTGTCCTCAAAGACCGACACTGTCCATCACAGACCCAGACTGCCCATCACAGACCCAGACTGTCCATCAATTACCCAGAATGTCCATCATAGACCCAGACTGTCCACCACTGACCCAGACTGTCCATCATAGACGCAGACTGTCCATCACTGACCCAGACTGTCCATCATAGACAGAGATTGTCCATCACAGACCCAGACTGTCCATCACAGACCCAGACTGTCCATCAAAGACCCAGACTGTCCATCACAGACCCAGACTGTCCATCACTGATCCAGACTGTGCATAATACACCCAAACTGTCCATCACAGACCCAGACTGTCCATAATGGACCCAGACTGTCCATCACAGAACCAGACTGTCCATCACTGACCCAGACTGTCCATCACAGACCCAGACTGTCCATAATAGACCCAGACTGTCCATCAGAGACCCAGACTGTCCATCACAGACCCAGAATGTACATCACAGACCCAGACTGTCCATCACAGACCCACGTTGTCCATCACAGACCCAAACTGTCCATCACAGACCCAGACAGTCCATCACTGACCCAGGCTGTACATCATAGACAGAGATTGTCCATCACAGACCCAGATTGTCCATCACTGACCCAGAATGTCCAGCTTAGACCCAGACAGTCCATCACTGACCCAGACTGTCCATCACAGACCCAAACTGACCATCACAGACCCAGACTGTCCATCACTGAACCAGACTGTCCATCACAGACCCAGATTGTCCAACACAGACCCAGGCTGCCCATCATAGACCCAGACTGTCCATCACAGACCCAGACTGTCCATCACAGACACAGAGTTTCCATCACTGAACAGACTGTCAATCACAGACCCAGACTGTCCATCGTAGACACAGACTGTCCATCACAGAGAAAACTGTCCATCACAGAGCCAGGCTGACCATCACAGACCCAGACTGTCCATCTTAGACCCAGACTGTCCATTTCTGAACCAGACTCTCCATCATAGACCCAAACTGTCCATCACAGACCCAGACAGTCCATTACTGACCCAGACTGTCCATCACAGACCCAAACTGTCCATTACAGATCCAGACAGTCTATCACTGACCCAGACTGTCCATTACTGACCCAGACTGTCCATCACAGACACATACTGACCATCACAAACCCAGACTGTCCATCATAGACCCAGACTGTCCATCACAGACCCAGACGCTCCATCATAGACCCAGACTGTCCATCACAGACACAGACTGTCCTCACAGACTCAGACTGTACATCACACACGCAGACTGCCCATCATCATAGACCCAGACTGCCCATCACTGACCCAGACTGTCCATCACAGACCCAGATTTGCAACATAGACCCCGACTGTCCTCAAAGACCGACACTGTCCATCAAAGACCCAGACTGTCCATCACAGACCCAGACTGTCCATCAATTACCCAGAATGTCCATCATAGACCCAGACTGTCCACCACAGACCCAGACTGTCCATCATAGACGCAGACTGTCCATCACTGACCCAGACTGTCCATCATAGACAGAGATTGTCCATCACAGACCCAGACTGTCCATCACAGACCCATACTGTCCATCAAAGACCCAGACTGTCCATCACAGACCCAGACTGTCCAAAATAGACCCAGACTGTCCATCACAGACCCATACTGTCCATCAAAGACCCAGACTGTCCATCACAGACCCAGACTGTCCATAATACACCCAAACTGTCCATCACAGACCCAGACTGTCCATAATAGACCCAGACTGTCCATCACAGAACCAGACTGTCCATCACTGACCCAGACTGTCCATCACAGACCCAGACTGTCCATCACAGAACCAGACTCTCCATCAGAGACCCAGACTGTCCATCACAGACCCGGAATGTCCATCACAGACCCAGACTGTCCATCAGAGACCCACGTTGTCCATCACAGACCCAAACTGTCCATCACAGACCCAGACAGTCCATCACTGACCTAGGCTGTACATCATAGACAGAGATTGTCCATCACAGACCCAGATTGTCCATCACTGACCCAGAATGTCCAGCTTAGACCCAGACAGTCCATCACTGACCCAGACTGTCCATCACAGACCCAAACTGACCATCACAGACCCAGACTGTCCATCACTGACCCAGACTGTCCATCACAGACCCAGATTGTCCATCACAGACCCAGGCTGCCCATCATAGACACAGACTGTCCATCACAGACCCAGACTGTCCATCACAGACACAGAGTGTCCATCACTGAACAGACTGTCAATCACAGACCCAGACTGTCCATCACAGATCCAGACTTTCCATCACAGACCCAGGCTGTCCATCGTAGACCCAGACTGTCCATCACAGACAAAACTGTCCATCACAGAGCCAGGCTGACCATCACAGACCCAGACTGTCCATCTTAGACCCAGACTGTCCATTTCTGACCCAGACTGTCCATCAAAGACCCAAACTATCCATCTTAGACCCAGACTGTCCATTTCTGACCCAGACTGTCCATCATAGACCCAAACTGTCCATCACAGACCCAGACTGTCCATTACTGACCCAGACTGTCCATCACAGACACAGACGGTCCATCACTGACCCAGACTGTACATCATAGACAGAGATTGTCCATCACAGACCCAGATTGTCCATCACTGACCCAGAATATCCAGCTTAGACCCAGACAGTCCATCACTGACCCAGACTGTCCATTACTAATCCAGACTGTCCATCACGGACCCAGACTGTCCATCGCGGACCCAGACTGTCCATCATAGACTAAGACTGTCCATCATAGACTCAGATTGTCCTTCACAGATCCAGATTGTCCATCACAGACCCAGACTGTCCATCACAGACCCAGACTATTAATCACAGACCCAGACTGTTAATCACAGACCCAGACAGTCCATCACTGACCCAGACTGTCCATCACAGAGCCAAACTGACCATCACAGACCCAGACTGCCCATCACTGACCCAGACTGTCAATCACAGACCCAGATTGTCCATCACAGACCCAGGCTGCCCATCACAGACCCAGACTGTCCATCACAGACCCAGACTCTCCATCACAGATACAGAGTGTCCATCACTGAACAGACTGTCAATCACAGACCCAGACTGTCCATCACAGATCCAGACTTTCCATCACAGACCCAGGCTGTCCATCGTAGACCCAGACTGTCCATCACAGACCCAGACTGTCCATCACTGATCCAGACTGTCCATAATACACCCAAAATGTCCATCACTGATCCAGACTGTCCATAATAGACCCAGACTGTCCATCACAGAACCAGACTGTCCATCACTGATCCAGACTGTCCATCACAGACCCAGACTGTCCATAATAGACCCAGACTGTCCATCAGAGACCCAGACTGTCCATCACAGACCCAGAATGTCCATCACAGACCCAGACAGTCCATCACTGACCCAGGCTGTACATCATAGACAGTGATTGTCCATCACAGACCCAGATTGTCCATCACTGACCCAGAATGTCCAGCTTAGACCCAGACAGTCCATCACTGACCCAGACTGTCCATCACAGACCCAAACTGACCATCACAGACCCAGACTGTCTATCACTGACCCAGACTGTCCATCACACACCCAGATTGTCCATTACAGACCCAGGCTGCCCATCATAGACCCAGACTGTCCATCACAGACCCAGACTGTCCATCACAGACACAGAGTATCCATCACTGAACAGACTGTCAATCAGAGACCCAGACTGTCCATCACAGATCCAGACTTTCCATCACAGACCCAGGGTGTCCATCGTAGACCCAGACTGTCCATCACAGACAAAACTGTCCATCACAGAGCCAGGCTGACCATCACAGACCCAGACTGTCCATCTTAGACCCAGACTGTCCATTTCTGACCCAGACTGTCCATCATAGACCCAAACTATCCATCACAGACCCAGACAGTCCATTACTGACCCAGACTGTCCATCACAGACCCAAACTGTCCATTACAGACCCAGACAGTCTATCACTGACACAGACTGTCCA